>NC_079193.1:81713348-82313348 GCF_029499605.1 Hyla sarda | reverse complement strand
AATTGCTCTGTTGGCGCACTACAATGCTCAGAAGAGAAGGAGTCATATTTGGCTTTTGCAAATCTAATGTTGCTGAAATGGTTTTGGGGGGGCATGTCCAGTTTAGGAAGCCCCTATGGTGCCAGGACAGGAAAAAAAAAACACATGGCATACTATAGAAACTACACCCCTCAAGGAATGTAACAAGGGGTACAGTGAGCCTTAACACCCCACAGATGTTTCACGACTTTTCGTTAAAGTTGGATGTGTAAATTATTTATTTTTATTTTTTCACTAAAATGCTCGTTTCCCCCCAAATTTGACATTTTTACAAGGGGTAAAAGGAAAAAATTCCCACCAAAATTTGTAACCCCATCTCTTCTGAGTATGGAAGCACCACATATGTGGATGTCAAGCGCTCTGTTGGCGCACTACAATGCTCAGAAGAGAAGGAGTTGTCACGATGCCGGCTGGCAGGAGGTGGATCCTCTGTGCCAGAGAGGGATGGCGAGGACCGCGCTAGTGGACCGGTTCTAAGCCACTACAGGTTTTCACCAGAGCCCGCCGCAAAGCGGGATGGTCTTGTTGCGGCGGTAGTGACCAGGTCGTATCCACTAGCAACGGCTCACCTCTCTGACTGCTGAAGATAGGCGAGGTACAAGGGAGTAGGCAGAAGCAAGGTCGGACGTAGCAGAAGGTCGAGGCAGGCAGCAAGGATCGTAGTCAGGGGCAACGGCAGGAGGTCAGGAACACGGGCTAGGAACAGACAAGGGAACGCTTTCACTAGGCACTAAGGCAACAAGATCCGGCAAGGGAGTGCAGGGGAAGTGAGGTAATATAGGGAAGTACACAGGTGATCACACTAATTGGTAATTGGGAAGATTGGACCAGGCACCAACATTGGTGCACTGGCCCTTTAAATTGCAGAGACCCGGCGCGCGCGCGCCCTAGGGAGCGGGGCCGCGCGCGCCGGGACAGGACCGACGGAGAGCGAGTCAGGTACGGGGACCGGGGTGCGCATCGCGAGCGGGCGCCACCCGCATCGCGAATCGCATCCCGGCTGGAGGCGGTACCGCAGCGCACCCGGTCAGTGGATCTGACCGGGGCGCTGCAGCAACGAGGATGAGGCGAGCGCTCCGGGGAGGAACGGGGACCCGGAGCGCTCGGCGTAACAGTACCCCCCCCCTTGGGTCTCCCCCTCTTCTTGGGGCCAAAGAACCTGAGGAAAAAAAAGTCAATTTTTCCGTGATGAGGTCCGATGCACATTAGGAGGGGTTCTGTGCGGAAACGCATGAGACAGTCCAATCTTTTATTGTTAATACAATAGATGTAGAGGGGTCTGGCGAGACTGGTCACAGGGACGTAGAACCTGTTGATAAGAGAGGCCAAAAAAAATTTTCCTGCAGATCCGGAATCCAAGGAGACCATAGTAGAGAAGGAGAAGGTAGAGGCAGATATCCGCACAGGCACAGTAAGGCGTGGAGAAGCAGAGTTGACATCAAGAACTGTGTCACCTTTGTGCGGAGTCAGCGTACGTCTTTCCAGGCGGGGAGGACGGATAGGACAATCCTTCAGGAAGTGTTCGGTACCGGCATAGTACAGGCAAAGATTCTCCATGCGGCGTCGTGTCCTCTCTTGAGGTGTCAAGCGAGACCGGTCAACTTGCATAGCCTCCGCGGCGGGAAGCACAGGAACGGATTGCAGAGGACCAGAGGAGAGAGGAGCCGGGGAGAAAAAACGCTTCGTGCGAACAAAGTCCATATCCAGGCGGAGCTCCAGACGCCATCCGGAAGAACGCATGTCAATGCGAGTGGCAAGATGAATGAGTTCATGTAGGTCAGCAGGAGTCTCTCGTGCGGCCAGAACATCTTTAATGTTGCTGGATAGGCCTTTTTTAAAGGTCGCGCAGAGAACCTCACTATTCCAGGACAACTCGTAAGCAAGAGCACGGAACTGAATGGCGTACTCGCCAACGGAAGAAACACCCTGTTCCAGGTTCAGCAGGGCAATCTCGGCAGAAGAAGCTCGGGCAGGCTCCTCGAAGACACCACGGACCTCAGCGAAGAAGGACTGGACTGTGGCTGTGGCAGAATCATTGCGGTCCCCATCAAACTTGTCCGGCAGGGACAAGCAGGGGTTAAGAACGGCCGGTTGCTGCGGAGGAGTTGCAGGAGCCGGCGGAGGAGATGGTTGTTGCAGCTGTAGCTGTGACTGAAGTTGCTGTATCTGCGGCAGCAGCTGCTGTGACTGAAGTTGCTGTATCTGCGGCAGCAGCTGCTGTAACTGTGACTGAAGACGCTGTGTCTCGGAGATCAAGTATGCCAGCTGTTGATCTCGTTGGGCGATCTTTACGCCAAATTTGTCCGGCAGGGACAAGCAGGGGTTAGGAAGGACCGGTTGCTGCGGAGGAGTTGCAGGAGCCGGCGGAGGAGATGGTAGTTGCAGCTGTAGCTGTTGCTGTATCTGCGGCTGCAGCTGCTGTATCTGTGACTGAATACGCAGTGCCTCGGAGGTCAAGTATGCCAGCTGTTGATCTCGTTGGGCGATCTTTAGGGCTAGCTGGGCGACCAGTGTAGGATCTTCAGCGGGATCCATGGCCGGATCTACTGTCACGATGCCGGCTGGCAGGAGGTGGATCCTCTGTGCCAGAGAGGGATGGCGAGGACCGCGCTAGTGGACCGGTTCTAAGCCACTACAGGTTTTCACCAGAGCCCGCCGCAAAGCGGGATGGTCTTGTTGCGGCGGTAGTGACCAGGTCGTATCCACTAGCAACGGCTCACCTCTCTGACTGCTGAAGATAGGCGAGGTACAAGGGAGTAGGCAGAAGCAAGGTCGGACATAGCAGAAGGTCGAGGCAGGCAGCAAGGATCGTAGTCAGGGGCAACGGCAGGAGGTCAGGAACACGGGCTAGGAACAGACAAGGGAACGCTTTCACTAGGCACTAAGGCAACAAGATCCGGCAAGGGAGTGCAGGGGAAGTGAGGTAATATAGGGAAGTACACAGGTGATCACACTAATTGGTAATTGGGAAGATTGGACCAGGCACCAACATTGGTGCACTGGCCCTTTAAATTGCAGAGACCCGGCGCGCGCGCGCCCTAGGGAGCGGGGCCGCGCGCGCCGGGACAGGACCGACGGAGAGCGAGTCAGGTACGGGGACCGGGGTGCGCATCGCGAGCGGGCGCCACCCGCATCGCGAATCGCATCCCGGCTGGAGGCGGTACCGCAGCGCACCCGGTCAGTGGATCTGACCGGGGCGCTGCAGCAACGAGGATGAGGCGAGCGCTCCGGGGAGGAACGGGGACCCGGAGCGCTCGGCGTAACAGGAGTCATATTTGGCTTTTGCAAATCTAATTTTGCTGAAATGGTTTTGGGGGGGGGGGGGGGGGGGCATGTCCCATTTAGGAAGCCCCTATAGTGCCAGGACAGCAAAAAAAAAAAAAAAAACCACATGGCATACTATTTTGGAAACTACACCCCTCAAGGAACGTAACAAGGGGTACAGTGAGCCTTAACACCCCACAGGTGTTTCATGACTTTTCGTTAAATTTGGATGTGTAAATGATTTTTTTTTTCACTAAAATGCTTGTTTCCCCCCAAATTTTACATTTTTACAAGGGGTAATAGGAGAAAATGCCCACCAAAATGTGTAACCCCATCTCTTCTGAGTATGGAAGTACCCCATGTGTGGATGTCAAGGGCTCTGCTGGCGCACTACAATGCTCAGAAGAGACAGAGTCACATTTTGCTGAAATGGGGGGGCATGTCACATTTAAAAAAAAAAATAATAATTGTAAATACATTTTTTTGGAGTAAGGACATACCTTATATCTGGGCGTAGATCGGCTCTGCTCACTGGTCACGGAGGACCAGGCGGGCAGTCAGGGGCCTGGAGCTTCTAGACAGCTGCCTATGGAGCCAGAACAGTGAGACTCCCCCTCAAGGGGCATTATATGGGGTACACTGATAACTAACAAGGGATACAGTGGGACATAAAATTATAAAACAAGTTATGTTCCCAGAATGATGACCCAGATCATAGCCAAAACTAAAAAAAATATGCCCACCGCAAACCCTATGCTCTGAATCATCATTCTGGGAATGTGACGTGTGTGGCCGTCCCTTACCTGTTGCCTCAAATGCGCACCCGCTCAGGTGGAGAGAGAGCGCTGCGCATTTGAGGCAACATAAAAAGTCCCTGATGATAGTGACTCAGTGACCCATGACCCATTTTTGGAAAAAAATACCCCCAGAGGTCTTATAATTTTTTTTTTTTTTTTTTTTTTTTTTTATGAAATAGTTTTTTTGGGCAATTTAGTGGTTTTATGGGGTTAAAATTTGGAATGTACTCTGGACTTGGTAAATTGGGGTCAAATTATGGAAAATTTAAATGAAAAGGGAAAATTTAGTACTCCATGGAAGTGTGATACTCCCTGAAGCAGTCCTTAATGCAGAGGCCCAGATGATCGGGGTAAGTGTCACACTGAGTGGTGGTGTCCTTCCGTATCCCCCTCCTGTTACACACTCTGCATTTTTTCTGGGATCGTCCCTTCTTTCCAGTGTGGGGGACCTCACCTGGAAAGTGTTGGGCTGGGACGATCCTGGCACCTATAACTCCAGTTTCTTGGGAAGTCCGGCCTGCTCTTTCCCTGTCAGCAAAAATCAGGACCTTTAGGACTTCTTCTTGGAACTGGAGGTATGTCCCTGTGTTGCCAGGGTTCCGGTACAGTACAAAAGAGTTGTACATGGCAACCTGTACCATGTAGACCGCAACTTTTTTGTACCATATACGTGTTTTCCGCATTGCCATGTATGGCTTGAGGACTTGATCTGAGAGATCAACTCCCCCCATATACTGATTGTAGTCCAGAATACAATCAGGCTTGAGGACCGGTGTTGTGGTACCTCGTACAGGGACAGGTGAGCTGCCATTACCATGAATAGTGGTCAGCATAAGGACATCCCTCTTATCCTTATACTTGACCAGCAACAGGTTTTCATAGGTAAGGGCATGGGACTCACCCTTGGGAATAGGTGACCGGATCAAATTTAGAGGGAGGCCTCTCTGGTTTCTCCGCACGGTCCCACAAGCGGACGTGGATCTGGCGGCAAGGGATGTGAAGAGAGGGATGCTGGTATAAAAGTTGTCCACGTACACGTGGTAACCCTTATCCAGCAATGGGTACATAAGGTCCCAAACGATTTTCCCGCTAACACCCAGAGTGGGGGAACAATCTGGGGGTTCAATACGGGAATCTCGTCCCTCATACACTCTAAACTTGAGAGTGTACCCGGAGGTACTCTCACAAAGTTTATAGAGCTTCACGCCGTACCGCGCCCGCTTCGAGGGAATATACTGGCGGAAGAGGAGTCTCCCCTTAAAACTGATAAGAGACTCATCAACCGAGAGCTCCCTAAGTGATATCTAGGCCTCCAAAAATTTGGCCCCAAAGTGATCGATGACCGGCCTCACTTTGTAAAGCTGGTCATGGGCGGGATCACCTCGGGGTGGACATGCCTCATTATCTGCATAATGAAGGCATTTCCAAATAGTCTCGAACCGCTTATGTGTCATGGCCATACTGTAGAGTGGGGTCTGGTAGAAGATGTCCCCGCTTCAGTACTGCTTGACACTGGGCTTTTTGACCAGGCCCATATGCAGCAAGAGGCCCCAAAATTACCTCATTTCTGTTGCACTGATGGCGTACCATTCATTGGACCTGGCCAAAAAAGAATCTGGGTGGTGGGCGATGAACTGCCTGGCGTACAGATTCGTCTGCTCCACCATTAGATTGACCAGGCTGTCACTGAAAAAATAACTGAAATAGTCAAATTCATTTGACATTTATTTTTTTTACTTTTATTTTAACTTTTTTTTGTAACTTTATTACATGGATTTCCCTACCTTTCCCTCTGGTTGATTCTGTCCCTGATCTAGGGAATCTTCGGGTCTCCTGAGGCGATCCGATGGGGGAAGTGGGGGGGTCCCTGGCTCCTCTTGCAGCTCTGACCGCTGACTGAACCCAGCTAACGGTCAGCGCTGCAGAGGATGCCGTTTAACCCTTCCCCTGCCGGCTGCTATTGGCTGGACGAAATTGCCACCTCCCCATAGATACAGTAGGTGATAGGGGGATCACCTTGTATCTCCAGGTCATCGGGTCACACTTGACCCGTAAGACCTGGAATTGCGCAAATCGCAAGTGCGATTTCACTTGCGATTTGCGCCAATCACCGACATGGGGTGGTCTGATGACCCCCTTTGGCATTTGCGCGGGGTGCCTGCTGATTGATATCAGCAGTCACCCCAGTCCGATCCCTGCCCGGCGCGTGGCAGGGACCGGAATTCCCACGGGCGTACCTGTACGCCCTGGGTCCTTAAGACCCAGGTACAGAAGGCGTATGCATACGCCCTAGGTCCTGTACAGGTTAAAATAAGTCATTTCAAAGTCCACCAGACTAAAGCTATCTGTCATCCAGAAATTAAGACCCTTTTCTAATACCGCAATAGCTGCGGCATCTAAGGTAATGTCCGTTAGGTTGACGATTGCGGGTGGATCCCGGAGGGGTTCATTTATTGCAATTTCTTTTATGTTCTCCATCCCACTTTTTTTAACTTCGCGCCAGATCCTATGTCTTTTTCCTCCACTGTGTGTTTTTCTTTTTCTAAAGGGAGCACGATTTTCTCTTTGTTTATCGATGTAGATGGAGTATTACACCTGTCTTCTGAGCAGCTTGACTATGATTCTGTTGTTAGGAAATCTGTGGTTCTTTTTTCCGTTTTTCTATTATAATTTTTTCTTTGGTTCTAATTGCGATTCCATGTTTTTTTCTTCTGTGTCTTTTGATTTTTCATGATACCTCCTTTGTTGAATATCCTTCCTGTATCAAAATCAGTTTTATCTCTGAGATATTTATCCATATTTTTTGCTCTTTAATTACACTCTGTAGGTTAATAAGTTTATTATCAATTTTTTCAGAAAATTTTGTCTTTGTTGTTCTATCATTCTAGTACGGAGTTCCACTTTGGCTCTTCCTAACTGCTCCATTACTTCGGTATGGTCTTTCATTTAGTTTCAATACTAGATTTAGCATATTGAGAGAATATTCAAAATGGATTTTATCCCATTTGGCAATGAAGTTGGGGTTATCCAGAAATTGTGAGGGCTACTTGTAATTACGCAGCTCCTTTGGGACCCTTCCACACTCCTTGTAAGACTTGAGGGAATGGACGGTCCAAAATAACCTTAATTCTTTCTTTGCTAGAAGGTTAATCTTTTGTTCTAAGTTCTTTGTAGTGATTAGGTGCAAGTTGTCATCAGTAATGCCTTGTAAAAAGAACGTATCAGCGTCCTGCCTCCCAGCTGCTAAAATGTGTTTTCGGTCTGCTGTATCAGCGTCTGTGTTGGATAAGGTGCCATTTCCATACTGGAGTGAACCACCTAATGTCTTCTTTTAGTACCGGGTGTATAAATAGCCGTTGTGCTCTAGCTCCAGATAATCTAATATAGATAGGAAGCAGGTACAGCGATGCTGAGCACCATCGGCGCCATGCAACAGCATACCGGTAACCAGGTGTGAACAGGCTTCAAACACAGTAGATGCTGGTATAATGCTGGGGGGGTGCTATCTAGTAGTGCACAAGCAGCATTAAATGTTTTCAAGTAGAATGAAGATGCACTCACCCCGTCTTGTATCAAGAAAAGCTATATCTCTTATTTAAAGCGGTACTCTGCTGCTCAGCGTTTGGAACAAACTGTTCCGAATGCTGGAGCCGGCATCGGGAGCTGGTGCCATCATGTGAAGGCGGGCCATGACATCATGAGGGGAAGGGGCTATGATGTCACAAGCTCCCGGCGCCGGCTCCAGCGTTCAGAACAGCAGTGGAGTACCCCTTTAAAGTATACCTGTCATTAGAAAGAACTTTTTATATAATTTAGATAATACCATTATATGTATATTTGTAATATACATTGATTAGAAATGTTTTATATTTGTGTGTGAAAAAAAGCTGTCCCTGCAGCTATTGCCTGTGTGTCTCTGTGAGGAGACCAGACCAAATACAGTAAGGGAGGGCAGGAAAAGCAGGGCTCTGTGCAGGCTCCTGGCTTTTTAACCGTCTTGATGTATAAACCAGGGGCATGTAACAGAGTCTTAGTGCACAGAGCCCTGCTTTTCCTCACTGTACAGAGTCCTGCTTGTCCTCAGTGCACAGAGCCCTGCTTGTCCTCAGTGTACAGAGCCCTGCTTGTCCTCAGTGCACCGAGCCCTGCTTGTCCTCAGTGTACAGAGCCCTGCTTGTCCTCACTGTACAGAGCCCCGCTTGTCCTCACTGTACAGAGCCCTGCTTGTCCTCACTGTACAGAGCCCTGCTTCTCCTCACTCTACAGAGCCCTGCTTGTCCTCAGTGCACATAGCCCTGCTTGTCCTCAGTGTACAGAGCCCTGCTTGTCCTCAGTGTACAGAGTCCTGCTTGTCCTCAGTGTACAGAGTCCTGCTTGGCCTCAGTGCACAGAACCCGGCTTGTCCTGAGTGTACAGAGCCCTGCTTGTCCTTAGTGTACAGAGCCCTGCTTGTCCTCGGTGTACAGAGCCCTGCTTGTCCTCAATGTACATAGCCCCACTTGTCCTCAGTGCACAGAGCCCTGTGTGGTAGCTTGGGGGTGTAGGGTATGGGGAGTGTAGCTGTGCAGGTAATAAAGGGTATTTGTTAACCCTTGCTATTCGTGACTCCAGGGTGAGGGCTCCTCAATAAAGCTTTTCCTACCGCCGCCCTTCCCAGGAACGATAGGGAGGTAGATGATACTGAGTTTAAGTAGATAGTCATAATGGATTGTCCACAACCGGAAAGCTTCTGTAAACAGCGTTAACTTTACTGAAGATTTTCTGTACACTTCATCAACATAACAGTCTTTCATCAATACAGCTTCCTTTTGGAGATTGACAATGGTTGGGACTTTAGCTTTAAGAGTCACTAGACTATTGCGCTGCTCCACTGGATTTAGAGAATTAGTTGCAGTCCAGTAGTCAGGCTAGTATTAGCAGGAATTAGTAAGACTCACGATTTTTGGTTCTGCTGAGGCTGTAGGTTTTGAGGCCTAGCGTGTCCTTGAAAGTTGTGTAGCACACCGTCCTGTTAGTCCGGCATCCATGAGAGCGGCAACCCAAGAGAGCGACAATTGGACGCAGCTCCCTTATATGGGCAGGGGCTGGACTAAAGCTAATTGGTCCATACGGATGTCAATCACCATTACTGAGAATGCTGGGTAACACATGACCCAAGGAACTCCTAAGGTCCTGCAACATACCATAGAGGTTACTAACTTGGTCACATAACCGAAGGTCCTGCGACGCTGAACAAGGTAAGTACTATACATTCCTATATAATATAGATAGAATTACTAATATATACATTTATTAATATACAAGTTAAGCTTAAGGAGATTCGACTAGGGGCTGTCCCACCTGAGGAATCCTACCTGAACTCAGTTACTTTGACTTTGGGGACCTCTACCCTACGTACTGGATGCAATACGGTACCGGGACACCACAAACCCCCTTACTTAAGATAAGTCAGCCTTGACGTCAGTCCCCTAAGACAGAGGGACGAAGTGAAGGTCGGGTACAACCTATAAAACCTACTTAACATTTATTTTTGGTGCACATAAATTGGTTTGGGTAAATTCACGAACAAGGTTGGTAAGTTCATGAATTTAATAACAGGATGGTATTAGTCACATGAGATACATCCTACTCAGCATTTTCTTTTCTCTAGCTCACTAGACAATTGAAATCTCACTATACATTTGTATTTAGGTTCACTAGACAATTGAAATCTCACTATACATTTGTGCCATATTAGCTACCTGTTTAGTACTCTGGAAGTATATTGGCTTGCCCGAGGCTTTCTACCAATAAGGGTGGCTACTAGGGTCTATTGGCTACACGATCCTATCCCTAGAACACAACAGATAAACCTTATCTAGGTTACCTTTAAGTACATGCATCACCTTTAAGCTAGCAAGAGTATCTACTGGCCAGGCAGAACATCTCGCACACGTATAAGAACAGAGAATTAGTGTACATGACAGTGGCAGGAATTGGAAAAATAACATTAGCTACAATTCCCAAGGCAGTTACTTTAGTGTGAGATAAGTTTTCATTTGTTTGGTGTACTAAGTTTAAGTGAAGTGATTGTTTTGTGAAGTACTATGTGTTTAGTACTGTGTGAGGTAGGTCAGTCTTGATATCTTAACCCCTTAAGGACCGGGGTTTTTTCCGTTTTTGCATTTTCGTTTTTTGCTCCTTGCCGTTAAAAAATCGTAACTCTTTCAATTTTGCACCTAAAAATCCATATGAAAAATCCGGTGAAACGGGAAAAAAAATCATTGTGAGACAAAATTGAAAAAAAAACCTCCATTTTGTAACTTTTGGGGGCTTCCGTTTCTACGTAGTACATTTTTCGGTAAAAATGACACCTTACCTTTATTCTGTAGGTCCATATGATTAAAATGATACCCTACTTATACAGGTTTGAATTTGTCGCACTTCTGGAAAAAATCATAACTTCATGCAGAAAAATTTATACGTTTAAAATTGTCATCTTCTGACCCCTATAACTTTTTTATTTTTCCGTGTATGGGGCGGTATGAGGGCTCATTTTTTGCGCCGTGATCTGAAGTTTTTAACTGTACCATTTTTGCATTGATAGGACTTATTGATCGCTTTTTATTCATTTTTTTCATGATATAAAAAGTGACCAAAAATGCACTATTTTGGACTTTGGAATTTTTTTGCGCACACGCCATTGACCGTGCGGTTTAATTAACGATATATTTTTATAATTCGGACATTTCCGCACGCGGCGATACCATTTATGTTTATTTTTATTTTTATTTACACTGTGTTTTTTCTTTTATGGGAAAAGGGGGGTGATTCAAACTTTTAATAGGGAAGGGGTTAAATGATGTTTATTCACTTTTTTTTTGCACTTTTTTTTTGCAGTGTTATAGGTCCCATAGGGACCTATAACACTGCACACACTGATCTTTTACATTGATCACTGGTTTCTCATAAGAAACCAGTGATCGATGATTCTGCCGCATGACTGCTCATGCCTGGATCTCAGGCACTGAGCAGTCATTCGGCGATCGGACAGCGAGGAGGCAGGTAGGGGCCCTCCCGCTGTCCTGTCAGCTGTTCGGGATGCCGCGATTTCACCGCGGCTATCCCGAACAGCCCACTGAGCTAGCCGGCATGCTTTCGGTTTCACTTTAGACGCGGCGTTCAACTTTGAACGCCGCGTCTAAAGGGTTAATAGCGCGCGGCACAGCGATCAATGCCGCGCGCTATTAGCCACGGGTCCCGGCCGTTGTTAGAGGCCGGGCCCGAACCGCTATGACGCGGGGCCACGCCGTGGCCCCGCGTTATAGATCGGGAGTGGACACATGACGTTCCAGTACGTCATGTGTCCTTAAGGGGTTAAGGGCAATTTCCCTTGAGTGGACCTTTGAGAAGGTGTTAGTGATGGGTGACAACACTGTTTTTCCTCAGCCGAGGAAATCACCTATGAGCTACTACTACAACACCTATTATATACATTTTTTATGTACATGTGTACAATAACCATTTACCTTTAGTTATTCTAGTATGAATATTTATTAAACACTCCAACAGAGTTCAGGTGCATAAACCTGATAAGTGCAACTTTCACGAAGAATGTCACGTTACGATTGTGGTATGTACATGTAAACGTGCGTGCAAGGATCAGCAGTCCACCTGCACTAAGAGTCTAAACTTTCTCGGCTGCAGCTATCAGCCGGGCACACACTTTCGAATCTCCTACCTCTAGGAGTCTCTTGGTCTAAAGACCAGGCACAAAAGCTTGATGGTTACGTTACAACTGGAACAGTCTTAGCATAGTACTGCTAGGCACATTTCTTGAACTTGTTGCAAACAGTCTGTGAAGACAGAAACAAAAAAATACTCAAAGCAGAATGAGTGTCAGCTTCAAATAAAACTCTGGTGACATCGTCCTGCTCTTTGCCTAGTGCCATTACCCCTCTCAGGATCACGAGCAGGTAAAGAGATGATGTGGCTCTCCCACACCACATTGGTCAGGGTAGAATGTGACACAGAAGGATCAAGGTTAACCGTCGGTGCTGGTTGATTCGGCCCCACATCCTCATCAGGCGTGGGCAGCAGCTCCTTGTCGGGAGTAGGCCCAGATACTTCTGTTGGCACCCGTGGTCGAGGCCAAACCTCCTGGACAGGAGTAGGCCAGAGTGCTTTGCTGTAGACTGTAGGAATTGGTTGCTGTTGTAGAGGCTCCTCCTCCTTGAGTATGTTGGTGGAGGCGTCAGGAGCAGGCCATTTAGGCCTCAGCTGGAAGGGATCCGCTTCCCAATCATTTGATATAAAATACTTGAAAGGCAATTGTGTTGGAGCTGCTGGCCTGGTGACTGTGGCCGCCCACTCTCCTCGCAGGCCCCGGACGGGGGTGTATTCCACTATCTCACCCACCTCCAGGGAATGGAAGTTTTTGTGTAGATATGACCTCTGTACAGCTCGCCGGTTTATGAGCATGGTATAGCCGTTGTGGCAATCAATGAGGGTACCATAACCTCTGACCTTGTCGAATTTAGCCACTGTTGCTCTGCGACATTCCAAGGGCTTCTCCCCTTCTCAGGGATGATCCCATCTGCGGATAAAGAGTGCCTCCATCTCCTTGGTATTCTCCTGATAGCGGATCCTTTCCTCAAGAGGCAGATGTACATGTTTAGGAGCATAAAGTTCTCTGTGTCGGGCCTTTAATTGTTCCATCAGGTCGGCTATTTTGGCCTCCTGGCGGGCGCTTTCTTGTTGTGCCAGGCAGGGATTGAAGCACATCATGCATATATTGGATAAAGTCAGGTTCATCCCCAAAGACCCATTGGGGCAATTTGGGTGAGCACGGTCATGCATTTTGCAGGGCAGATAAGGGTATCTCTTGTTCAGGGCTGCTAGAGAAAGAGAAGGCAGCTTCAGGTGGTGTGCTTGCCGAGGATTCCTCTGTCGGATCTCAGCCCATGAGCCCCAGGTGCGGTGGTGAGGGGACAATCTCACCGGTGATGGAGTTCCGGGTGTCCCTGCGGTGTCCCCCGGAGGGGTATCCTGCCAGTCATCGTCATCATCGGGCAGTGGGGGAAGATTGCAGGCCCCCTCTTCATCCAATGACAACCGCTGCAATCGGTCGGCAAGATCGTGGAACATCTGGGCTGCGACTGCCGCAACTTTCCTTTGTTCTGGTGCCATCTTCGTGCGCAAGTCACGTGGACCGCTGCTCTCCGCCATGTCTGTACCTTCCGGCTCTCCTTTGTGCAGACTGAAGAGGTCGAGGTGCATACTGGGCTTCGCCAAAATGGCTGCCGGCCGGAAGAACGTCATCGGTGCAGCCCCGACTTCCTGTCCTCCCGGAAACAACAGCCGTCTCTCAGTTCCCTTTCGGCTGCGATACACTCACTTGATAGCCACGCCCAGGGGCGGGTCATGGCGCAGCTAGGGTCTTCTTTGCCCGCTTTTCCGGCAACAACTTAACTGTTGCAGTGCTGACCGGACCTGAGGATCGTAGCATACATTCACATCTCACTTTACACATTTCTGCAACAATAACATTTTCGTCTCCCCCCTTACTTTTCGCATGTGCTCTCTGCATGCGGAACCATATGCAATCTTCCGTACAAGAAGCCCTCACCCTGGCGTCACGAATAGCAAGGGTTAACAAGCACCCTTTATTACCTGCACAGCTACACTCCCCATACCCTACACCCCCCAGGCTACCACATAGCTTTTTGGCGTCTTACGAACAAGATAAGGGTGTGTGCCTCCAGCTTTTGCCACCAAGTAAAGTGCACTCCCCCTGTATAATAGACTGTCCCCATGTGTTATGGAGCACCATATACTTGAGGGGGCGTTGATGCCAGCATAAAGTAGACATGTTGTGTATGGGAATTAATAACTAAATTTATTTGGCATGACTATTTCTCTTACAAATAGAGAGTTTCAAACAGTGAAATGAAAATGTTTCCAATTTTTCACAATATTTTTGAGTTTTTCACAAAAATCACTTCATGTATCAACAAAAATGTACTACTAATATAAAGTACAATATGTCTCATAGTATATCTCTAATACTATTTCATTATTTTTTTTCCACAAACTGCTCCTATAAAAGTGGCCACTAGAGTTCCTCATAAAATGTCCCACACCTGCTACTATGGTCTTTCCGACTGCAGCGTCTCAGTCGGAATACAGGAAGTGTAAGCGGGGGCTTTATAAGCCTGTGTGCGCTCCCTGTGTGATGATCTCCGAACACACAGAAAGCAGAAAAGAGCAGGCAGTGAGTGAGCTGCTGTGATTGGCTGAGAGGAGGCCACACCCCCTCTGCATTTCGAGTGAGAGAAGGATTCAGTACACCGCTCCATCCATAGCATAGAGGAGAATGAGCAGAAATGTGACAGCATATTCATCCTCATACAGCAACATGTGTGCCAGAAGTAAGGAGATGGGAGGAGGTTTGTTACAGTGTGCCAGCTCAGTAGTAAGGAGATGACATGAGGAAGGGGGTGTTACTGTGTGTCATCAGTGTGTGATTCCTGTAGTAAGGTGATTATATGAGGAGACGGTTTGTTACAGTGTGTCACCCCAGTAGTAAGGAGATTATATGAGTAGGAAGTTTGTTACAGTGTGTCACCCCAGTAGTAAGAAGATTACATCAGGCGGAGGTTTGTTACAGTGTGTCACCCCAGTAGTAAGAAGATTACATCAGGAGGAGGTTTGTTACAGTGTGTCACCCCAGTAATAAGGAGATTACATGAGGAGTGGGTTTGTTACAGTGTGTCACCCCAGTAGTAAGGAGATGACATAAAAAGGCATTTTTTTACAGAGTCACCCCAGTAGTAAGCCTGGGAAAGCTGGATAACATACATGTTGACAGCCATTTTTCCTGTCATTTAGCTTTACTACATAGTAGAGACCTGCATTGGGATTGGAATCCCGCAGGACCCAACCCAAAATGTGCGGGCGGTCAGAAGGCTGCTGTGGGCGGGCACGGGCGGGCAGGCACCAATCCCGCACCACCATGGCAGCCTCAATATAAGTCCGACTGTCTCACAGTGCTCCTCCCAATCCTGTCTCCTCACTCTGCCGACACCGGACCGCCATTTGGTGGCACGCTCAGTCTGCCCTGGAGGATCGTTTACTCTGTACTCCATCTTCTCTGGCCAGCCTGGTAGGTCAGAGCTGCCACCAATGTTACTCAAAATTCATACAGACAGTGCGCTGGGCTGCGGGCCTCTGTCTGCATTGCTATTCACATGGGGGTAAGTGCACTGCAGAGCATCGCACCCTAACGTTTTCTACAGACCCTAAGGTGCAATGCTCTGCAGTCTGCACATACCCCCGATATGTATGGCAGTGTGTGTGCATATGTACATTCCTGTACAGGTGGGGGGATGTGCAGAGCATTGCACCCTTGTCTGTAGTACAGACTAGAATGCAATGCAGTGTAAACGTAACAATAAAAAGTTCAAAACTGCTTATTTTTGGTCACATCCTAGGAAAAAAACGCAATAAAAATTATATCAATAAAAAATACAGATCACGTCGCAAAAAATTAGCCCTCATACAGCCACGTATACTGAAAAATAAGAACGCTATAGGGGGGTCAGAAAGGGATAATTTTAAACCAAAAATTAAAAAAACTTTTTTTTAAAAGCAATAACAAAATAGAAAAGCATATGAACATGGGTATTGTTTTAATTGTATTGACCTACAGAATAAAGAGAATATATCAGTTCTACCATAAAGTGCACTACATAAATTTTGCACCACAAATAACAATTATTTTGTTGCGCCGTACATTTTATGGTGTCATTGTAAGGTAAAATTGGTCGCACAAAAAACAAGCCCTCACAAGGGTACGAGGATAGAAAAATAATGGAGTGATGGCTCTTAACTGGCGAGGAGGAAAAAATGAAAAAGGCAAATATGAAAACTTTACGTTTTCGTGATTTACTGTGCGGTTTCATTAACATTATATTTTAATTTTAATTACATTTAATTGTTTGGACAGTTCTGCATTCATGTGGGTGATTTGAGTTTTTATTCGGCGAGGGGCTTATTTTAATTTTTTTTTATTGAAATGTATGTATTAATTTATATACCCTTTTTAAGTCCCCATAGAGACTTACTCTGAATAATGCTATGCAAGGCATGCTCTATCAGCAGATTACCAAGAACTAGGTAAACAGACCAATTGTTAACCAATTGGACCCTGTATTTATGTTGTGGGGGTGCAGATCAGGCAAAGACTGTTGTTAACAACATTTATTGCCATGATGGCTGGTGATAATGGCACCTAAAGCAGTACTCCGCCTGCATACATCTTATCCCTTATCCAAAGGGATCTCCGTGCAGCACCTGGCATTCTAAATGGTATGTTTAGAACGCTAGGTTTGAGTAGCCGGAGTCATGATGTCACACTATGCCCCCTCCAATCATGTCTATGGGAGGGGGTGTAACTGCTGATGTATGCCCTGTTGTGTTTAGGACCAGGCAGCTAGGTCATAAAGGTACGCCTTGAGTCAGCTACGGGCTATAATTTTTTTTTCTTGTACTTAAATGTATAATATTATTTACAAAGACTAAAAGGAATTTCCCTCAAGGACACACGCATATATGTTTAGTTTAGCTGAACTAAATGTGCAAACATGTTGTTACGGAGCTGGATATGGATCCTCTAACCTGTGTGGCTGACGACTCGGACCATATCGGGGAGCGGAGTATAATGTGCTGGTGGTCTTCACCAGAGCCTGCTACAAGGCACGATGGGCTTGCTGCGGCTGGCTACACCCAGTTTGCTACCCCCGATACGGCTCGACCACACAGGTAGCTGGGCAAGGCGAGGTACCGAAGGATAAGGCAGTAGCGTAGTCAGACATAGCAGAAGGTCAAGGCAGACGGCAAAGGTGCAAAGTCAAATTATGTAGCAGGAAGGTCTGGATACACGGATAAGGCAAACAGGCAATATGGAATGCTTAATCTCAGGCTAGGGGCACTGAAGATCCGGCAGGGAAGTGGGGGAGGTGCAGGAACTTTATAATGTAGTGACAGGTTTGACAGTAATTATGGGCGTACTGGCCCTTTAAATTTCAGAGCTCCAGCGCGCGCCCTATGAGACGAGGATGCGCGTGGCGGAGCTGAGACACACAGGAGGAGGTGGCAGCGGAGCATGGTGAGTGACGGGCTGGGATTCGCATGTGGGTGGGACGAATCCCAGCCCCGCCGGCAAACGGGGACACAGAGACTCTGTGCTCACGGCACAGTGTGTAACAGTACCCCCACCCCTTTGGTCTCCCCCTCTTTTTGGAGGACAAGAACTTCTGGATTAGGTTACAGTCTAGAATATTATCCTGTGGCTCCTAAGACCTCTCCTCCGGTCCAAATCCTTCCCAATCTACAAGGAAGAAATGTTTTCCTCTGATAAGTTTGGAGTCCATAATTTCCTTGACAGTAAAAACATCGGGGGTACCTGAGATGGGAGTAGGAGAAATGTCCTTTTTAGAGAAGCAGTTATGGATGACAGGTTTCAAGAGGGAGACGTGAAAAGAATTCGGGATCCAAAGGGGGGAAGGCAGATGAAGAGAATAAGCCACTGGATTTAGACGTTTCTTGACCTTGAAAGGACCCACAGAACGAGGACGCAGTTTATAGCAGGGTACTTTGAAGCAAATATATTTAGATGACAACCACACTCTGTCTCCAGGAGAGAATTCAGGAGGAGAATGCCCTTTCTTGTCCACTTGAGATTTCATATGGGTCGCAGCATATAAGAGGGAGAGACTAGTCTTCTTCCAGATGGAGGTGAAATTCTGTACTAGTTCATCTGCCATAGGGACACCGGAGGGAGAAGACAAGGGAAGGGGTGGACGTGGATGAAGTCCATAAACTACATGGAAAGGCGGAGTCCCAGTGGATTTGGAATCCCTATGGTTGTAAGAGAACTCGGCCCAGCGAAGTAAACCGGTCCAATCGTCCTGATGAGCCAAAACAAAATGGCAAATGTAGTCTCCCAAGACTTGATTCACCTTTTCGACTTGTCCATTAGATTGAGGTTGAAAAGACAAATAAAAATTTTATTTGACTTGGAGACGTGAGCAGAGGGCCCTCCAGATTTTTGAGATAAATTGAACTCCCCGGTCGGACACAATATGGGTAGGCAATCCATGTAAGCAGAAGATGTGGTGCCGATGGTAATCCTAGCAGGGGTACAAAATGAGCCATTTTAGAGTATCAGTGTACTACTTCTTGTGATCTGTATAAATTAAATGGGTGTACAGAGCCCTCCAAGAGTTGACACCATTCTTCCAAAGGCAACTTTATATCTAAGAGCTTGCTATCTCCTATGGTATAATTTCTCTCCACAGAAAAGAAGGTCTTAGTGAAAAAAAACGCAAGTTACAGTTCTACCTTTGGAGGACTTTTGTGTCAAAACTGCACCTGCACCAACTGAAGATGCATCCATTTCCAGAATAAATGGCTTGCCTGGATGGGGTCTTGATAGCACAGGAGCAGAAATGAAGGTGAACAATGGGAGCTACCAGAGTGGATTAGTGAGGAATTAATTGCCGATAGTAATTGGCAAAGCCGAGGAAGCACTGAATCGCTTTCAGACCAGTAGGTTGTGGCCAGTCCAAAACTGCAGATAACTTGTTGGGATCCATTTGAAGACCTTGACTGGTAACAATATAGCCCAGAAAAGGGATGTTAGTCTTTTCAAAAGTACATTTCTCCAGTTTAGCATAGAGATGATTTTCACGGAGACGCTGTAACACTTGGCGGAGGTGAGAGCGATGAGACTGGAAATTGGGCGAGTAGTGTCATCCAAATAGACAACGACACAGGAGAACAGGAGGTCATGGAAAATATTATTTACGAACACCTGGAAAATTGCTGGAGAATTAGAGAGTCCGAATGGCCTCTCAAGATATTCGAAATGTCCGTCACGAGTATTAAATGCAGTCTTCCATTTGTCCCATTCACGTATACGAATCAAATTATAGGTTCCACGTGGGTAGCGGTTCTTTACTGTAATTTTATTCAAGCCTCGGTAGTCAATGCATGGTCGCAAAGACCCGACTTTTTTTTCCACGAAGAAGAGGACTTCCTGATAAACCACTTCTGAAGGTTCTCCTGGATATAATTTGGCATGGCCAGAGTTTCAGGGACTGACAAAGGGTAAATTCTGCCCCTCTGGAGGAGTGGTTCCGGGTAGTAAGTCAATAGGACAATTGTAGGGACGATGTGGAGGCAAAACTTCAGCTTGCTTTTCACTGAAGACATTAGTAAAGTCCTGGAGGAACAAAGGCAAACTGGACAGAGGACAAGAAGATGATGGTTCCAACTTACACAAATGTATATGAATACAGTGGCTGTTGCAATGCGGACCCCAGCGAAGAACTTCTCCAGTTTTCCAATCCAGCTGCGGGGCATGGAGCTGCAACCACGGTAGGCCAAGCAAGAGAGTAGAAGTACAATGAGGTAATACATAGAAGGACAAGTTCTCCTTATGCAAGAGTCCGACCTGCATTGACAACGGTTCTGTGCGATATAGCACGGTACAGTCCAGTTTTTCTCCGTTGACCGTAGAGATGAAAGAGGCTTTAACGGACGGGACACAGGCAGATGGTACCTATGTACTAGGGAGGCTTCAATAAAGTTTCCCATTGAGCCAGAATCCAGAAAGGCAAGAATGGAGAATATCTCTTTGGAGGGTAGAAAAAGCTGGACTGTCAAATTTAAGCGTGGAGAGGTGGTATTCACACCTAGGGAGGCCTCTCCCACAAACCCTAGGTGCGAGCATTTCCCTGTGACTGTGGACGCAGAGGACATTCCTTGAGGAAGTGATCTGCACTGGTGCAGTATAGGCATAGATTCTTTCATCCGCGAGTTCTTTCCTGCAGGGTCAGGCGAGACCGATCCACTTGCATAGCCTCCACTGCGGGAGGCAACGTAGAAGTTTGCAGTGGTTGCTGGAAGACAGTTGCCAGACCAGGAAGGCACCGAAATCATGCAGACTCCCTTTCTTGGCGTAGTTCCTCACGTCACTCAGAGAAACGGATATCAATCCGGGATGCCAAGTGTATAAGTTCATTCAGGTTAAATGGCAATTCCCGGGCAGGGAGGACATCCTTGATATGACTTGATAATCCTCTCTTGAAGGTAGTGCAACAAGCTTCATTATTCCATGACAACTGCGATGCCAGAGTACGAAATCGTAGGGCATACTCGCCCACAGAGGAGTTGCCCTGAGATAGACTCAGCAATGCCGACTCAGCGGAGGAAGCTCAGGCTGGTTCTTCGTAGACACTTCGAAATTACGACAGGAATGCCTGGAGATTAGTAGTGAGAGCATCACTGCGATCCCAAAGTGGAGTTGCCCAGGCCAAAGCCATTCTAGTTAAGAGACTGATGATGAAGGCCACCTTTGCACACTCCGTAGAGAACTGTTCCGCCATGAGTTCTATGTGCAAGGAGCACTGAGTCACGAAACCACGATAGGACTTGGAATCCTCCTCATATTTCTCTGGAAGAGACAAGTGGAGTTTTGATCGACTGCAGGAGCGGGAGGCAAGACCAGAGCAGGAGGAGGCTGTGGCGGTTGTTGTTGAGCAGTGAGTAACTGCTGCATCATGGCGGAACACTGGCTCAACTGCTGTGCCTGCTGGGCCAACTGCTGTGACTGGAGTGCCACGCCAAGCAGGCAATAGGGCATGCTTAATCTCAGGCTAGGGGCACTGAAGATCCGGCAGGGAAGTGGGGGAGGTGCAGGAACTTTATAATGTAGTGACAGGTGTAACAGTAATCATGGGCGTACTGGCCCTTTAACTTTCAGAGCTCTGGTGTGCACGCCAGAGCTGAGACGCAGAGGAGGAGGCGGCAGCAGAGCATGCAGAGTGACGGGCTGGGATTCGCTTGCGGGCGCATCCCCCGATGCGAATCCCAGCCCCGCCGGCAGACGGGGACACAGAGACTCTGCGCTCACGGTCGGTGCTTGTGGCTGGAGCGCAAAGTGTAACACATGTATTTAAAGGGCTTTTCTGTGTTTGCAAAATCAGCTCTACTACATCTGCATCATATACATGCACCTTCCAGAGGCATTCATATTTGGTCCTTGCTAGTAATAAATGTCTTCCTTCACACATACATTTTGCAATGTATGAAAACTCCACAATAAGGCTATTAACACACAAAGCAACCAATCACAGCTGAGCTTTCACTTTACTAGAGCTTGGTTGGATATAAAAGCTGGGCTGTGATTGGTTGTTTTTTTTCTCACACAGTTTGACAAATCTGGGCCATAGTGGTGTTTTTCCTCCAATTGATTTCTATGGGTGGAACTAAATTACAAGTCTGTACAGATAGAGAAAGAAAGTTTTTATTCTGGAGTTTTCCCACAGTTCTTCAATAGAAATCCTTGAGTTACATAATGAAATAATTATATAGGGGGAGATTTATCAAAACCTGTGCAGAAGCAAATTTGCCCAGTTGCCCATAGCAACCAATCAGCTTATTTCTTTCATTCTCAACAAGGCCTCTGAAAAATGAAAGAAGCGATCTGATTGGTTGCTATGGGCAACTTTGCTTCTGCACATGTTTTGATAAAAAATGCAAGGGAAAAAACACCTATCTATTACACACGGTCACAAACACTTGAACTCACCATGAAGGAGAACAATGAAGGGGAATTTTTTGTGGTGTTTTGTTATGCCCAAATAAAATGCCAAAAGTTGTGTGTGGTTGTAGACTTAGTGGGAGATTTTTCAAACCCTGTGCCTAGAAAAAGTAGAGCAGTTGCCCATAGTAACCAATCTTTCATTTTTAAAGAGACCAGTGAAAAATGAAAGAAGAAATCTAATTGGTTGCCATGGGCAACTGCGCCGCTCTTCCTCTTCACTTGAGGCAATTCTGTGTTTGCAGCCATGGTTGCTAAGCAAACATAGGGATGTATTTTAGACTTTTTATTCCCTCATGATATGTGTTACCAAGTTGCTTACCATTAGCATTAGATGTAGTCCTCTCTGCATACTCTCTGTTGTCTTTGACAGTGAGTTTTAAGTGATTTTATGTGTATATTCCTTTGCATATTTGTTCAATAAAAGTATTATATTTTTGATCTACAGATGTGTGTCACGGGTTTGAAGCAGGAGTCAGGTTACAGTAGCAGCCAAACTTTCAGTGCAACCAGCTGTTAGAGACCGTTTTCTGCCTTCTAAAGAAGAGCTCTCAAGAGCATTACTGTGACCCACCGAGCTACGATGGCCCTGACATACGATAATTTCACCATGCGATGGCCTCTCAGAGGCCATCGCATATTGAAGGCAGCATCAACATACGATGCTTTTGTATGTCGGGGCCATCGCATAAACGGGTATCCGGCAGTGCAGACTGCTTCAGCTGTAGTTTACGGTGCACCGTGTGGTCCACTGACGATCACTTACCTGTCCTCGGGGCTCCGGTGCGTCCTCTTCGGGATCCCCTGCATCGTCGGCGCTCTCCATCGTCATCACGTCGCTGCACACGCTGTCCCGTCATCCAATAGGACAGGCGTGCGTAGCGAAGTGATGGCGGCGACGGAGAGCGAGGATGTTGGGGAAGCAGAGGTCTTGCCGGAGCGTCGGGGACACCCCGAGGACACGGCGACAGCGATGGAGGGCAACATCCAGGGCAGCGGTGACGAGCGGTGACTGTCCGGAGCGGCGGGGACACGTGAGTATAACCTCCAATACCAGTGGTCTTCAACCTGCGGACCTCCAGATGTTGCAAAACTACAACACCCAGCATGCCCGGACAGCCGTTGGCTGTCCGGGCATGCTGGGAGTTGTAGTTTTGCAACATCTGGAGGTCCGCAGGTTGAAGACCACTGTCCTATACTTTACATTGCACAGATCCCTCAACATGCGATGGTTTCAACAAACGATGGTCCATTTGGAACGGATTACCATCGTATGTTGAGGGACCACTGTAGTTATTTTATACCTATATTTCTTTACATAGTTATGTATTAGCCATGTGTAGAGCCACTGCAAACAGTGTAGGACCCAGCTAGTGTGTACATTACATGAACTGTATAATAATTTTTTCAATGTAATCTGAATATATTACAAAATAAATGGCAGAGAACCAGACTTTTATACTTAAAGGGTACCTCTCATCAAAAAAACTTTTGATATATTATAGATTAATGTATGCAGAATAACTTTACAATTCCATGTTATTGAAAAATATGCTTCTTTCTATTTAATTTTCCACTTTGAAGAAATGACCACTAGGGGTCTCCCTACCAGTCCTGGCAGCAAGCATTTCAGACTCATGCTGGAGTCCTAAACACTACGAGCTGCCAGTCTGCTTTGTTCACAAAGGAGAACACTCAGAGCTGCCAGCCTGCTTTGTTCACAGCCTGTTTGGCTGTGAACAAAGCAGGCTGGCAGTTCTGAGTGTTTAGGACTCCAGCATGAGTCAGAAATGCTTGCTGACAGGACTGATCGGGAAAAATACAATAGAAAGAATTGGGAAAAATACAATAGAAAGAATTTTTCATTAACATGCTATTGGAAAGTTATTCAACTTTCATTAATCTAAAATATATCAAAAGTTTATTTGATAAGAGGTACCCTTTAAGTTTGTATTCATAGATTTTACCTCTACCTGTTTTGAAGAGGTACTCTGGTGGAAAACATTTTTTTCAAATCAACTGGAGCCAGAAAGTTAAACAGATTTGTAATTTTTTTCTATTTAAAAATCTTAACCCTTTTAGCACTGTATGCTCCACAGGAAGTTGTTTAGTTCTTTCCAGTCTGACCACAGTGCTCTCTGCTGACACCTCTGTTCGTGTCATAAACTGTTCAGAGCAGGAAAGGTTTGCTATGTGGATTTGCTTGTACTCTGGACAGTTCCTGCCACGAACAGAGGTGTCAGCAGAGAGCACTGTGGTCAGACTGAAAATAACTAATCAACTTCCTGTGGAGCATACAGCAGATGATAAGTACTGGAAGGATTAAGATTATTAAATAGAAGTAATTTAAAAGTCTGATTACATTTCTGGCCCCAGTTGATTTTAAAAAAATGTTTCCACCCAAGTTCCCCTTTAAGGGAAGAATAAAGCAGCTCTTCTTCCACACTTGAGGCTAAGTTGACATAACCTACATTTTTACAAGCGGATATTCGCATAATGTGGCTGCAATTTTTTTTCGCAGGAGCAAATATTACCACTCCATTTTCTAGGAAAAGCAAGACGTCAAAATTAAAATATGTGCAGAATTTAATGCAGTGAGAACTCAGCCTTAATATGTTCCAGAATCTCTAGGAAAGCAGAGCTCCTCATGGAATAAAATCACCATTACAGTCAGGGGAAAGCAAGGGAGGAAAAGAGCCTCTTTAGGACAATGTGCTCACTTGGTTGGGTTGTGTAACAGACACAACCACTATAAGCGCAAAGATCAAAAACCGTGCTGCAACCTTCCCAATGTCGGCGTGGAGGATAGACTTGGCCTAGGATTCATAGGGTGAATATAACCATCAAAAACCGGGCTGAGGCACGATCCACTAGTCAGCCAGTGTATAGAACAAAAACCTTCTTTATTAGCCAATTAACAATGCGTTTCAAGGTAACGGAACGCCCACTGCGAAGACAAGCACCGGCTCATGGATTTCCTTGATATTAATTTGTCTATAGAAATTCTCGAATCCATGTTATGATCTTAAACAATGTGTATTTATAATTGTGTGTCATAATAGTTGTTTTAATGAATTAATGCAGCATGGGCATTTTAGTTTCCTCACACCCCAGTGGGTGTTCCGTTTTAACTTTGGCACCATATGCCAGATATAAATATATGTCACTATCTGATGTTGATATGTAAACCTGTATACCTGATGAAGAGGCACTGTTGCCCTGAAACGTGTTGTTAATTGGCTAATAAAGAAGAGTTTAGTTCTATACACTGGCTCACTAGTGGATTGCGCCTGGGCTTAGTTTTTGATGGTTATGTTCACCCTCTTAATATGTATCAGGATAATCATTGTCATTTGGAAATGTTGTAACTAGTAATAATTCTGAAGTCAGAAATAGCTTCTACAATCTGGAAATCATTTTCTGTGTTCCAGACAGGGGCCTCTTCAAGGTCCTTTATGGTCACAATGTACTGAAAAAATAACATTGATACACCCTCACCTTGTGCCCAAAAGAGCAGTGTATAATGGCATGGGTAGAAGGCAAACCAATACATTTAAAGGGTAATGTATAGTTATATAGTTATAGTTATGTAAGGTAATAATGCTGTCTTCTGAGGCCACCGTAACTATATATTTGGGCTGTATATAATTATTTAAATTCAAATGAATGTAACCAATGTCAAAAGCTGACTCCATACAAAATACACAACAGATTTATAGGTGATAACTGTACTTAAAGGAAATCTGTCATCAGTGTCACCTGCACTAACCTGTAAGTACAGACAGGTAGTGCAGGTGATACTGATGACTCCAGGCCCAACTTGGAACATGGGTGGAGCTTAGTGATGTCACCGCTGCTGTTCTCTGCTGGATCCCGCTGCTAGCAAACAGCAGCGGGGACATCACTAAGCTTCGCCCATGCTCCATGTCGGGCCTGGAGCTGAAGATACAGAAGAGGATTGACGGAGAACCACAGCACCGAATGGGACAAGGTAAGTACTGTTGTCATCAGTGTCACCTGCACTACCTGTCTGTACTGATAGGTTAGTGCAGGTGACACTGATGACAGATTTCCTTATCTTGTTGAAAGGATTTTCAAACTAGAGATGATGCTAACATTATACTTATATATATTTTGTTTTAAAGAGTACCTGTCATCAAACCAGATTTTCTAAACTAACTCAGATTATATTCCCTTATTACTCCTAAGGGTGCGTTCACACTGTGGAATCTTGTGGAATCAGAACAAAGAAGGCACATGTTCTTTATTTGCGGGGAGCAATTTCAGTGGTGGAATTGTCCGCCACTGAAATTCCACAGTGTGAACGTGTTTCGTGGAGACCCATTCACACTAATGTTAAGTTCACACCACGGAATTCCGCCCGTGGAATTCCGTAGTGTGAACGTACCCTAACACCCCTCCTGCCCTTAAATTTTTTTCTGAGCTTTAATAAGCTCTGTATTATACCTTTTCCCTTGCTCACATTGTGTGAGCTTGCTGCAGGAGAAAGTGGGCATTCCCCAGCATTTGCGACGTCACTGAAGCCTGCGAAAGCTGTGCCTCCTCATGCCTCGTACGCACTTCCTGAGTTTGGTCTCCTGCCAGGTCGAGAGGAGACCAAACTAACTGTTTGACTTGAGGCAGGTAACAGAACAGAACCACCTAGTGGCCGTTTTTTTCAATCACATAAGAAATATGTAAAGGTTGAAAATTTTAACAGCAAGTAAATAGCAAAGTGTCTTACAATTACATAAGGACCAACATATGAAAAGTTTAGTTTGGTGACAGGTACTCTTTAAATGATTTTACTTGCGTAATACATAACATTATATAAAACATATGGAACACATAAAAAGCATAAAACTTATTATTCTACAGACAAACAATGAACTGAACACTTGAACACACTGTGAAAATGCTTACATTAGTATGATTTATTTTCACATTATCCTCAAAATGATGCATGTAAAATGTTGTATTTTATTGATCACTGAATAATTGGATAAAATAAAATGATAATAGCACAGTGTTATCGATCGTTCACATGGAAGTTAATGTCTCTATGTGCAAGTTTGAATGTATAAATATGTAATTGTCAGTATAATTTTGGATTCCTTAGCTTACTGTCTTGCTGCCAGTCTGCATAATGTCTTGTAAAAAAGTGTCCACTAAGGTCCTAAAATCCCTTAGGGAGCAAATATTATAGATTAAATAATTGTCAATCTAGGGGATATAAAGATAGGTATCATAAGACAAAAGCTCTGTCCGCTGTAACCTTTTTAACCTATTTAGATTATATTCAAGGGTGGATATTCACATAAAGGGGGTGTCTAGGAAATAAATAAAAAAACTCGATGGCTAGAGGTGTGGTAAAAATAATGAACAATGTAAGGTCACCCAACCTACTCCGCTGCTGCAGTCAAGGGGGTCTCCGGTCCCTGGTCTTAGCTTCTTTTTGCTTCCTGTCATGTTGTGACCATAGTCATCAAGGTAGAAGCCAAGAAGACTAGGGACAAGGCCATAAGGACTGTAGCAGCGGGGGAGCAGGTTGGGTGAGTATAGCTTTTCAATTATTTTTACTACTCTACAAGTTATGAATATGTTTTTTTTCCTGGCATCCCCTTTAAGGTGTAGACATTTTAATGAACACCCATATTTTAATAAGATCATTGGTCCCCAGTTTTTAGATACAAAGATTTTTCAGTTACGTTCTAAGATCATCCATGTGAACCTATATTTATACAATATATTTTGGTAGACAGATTAAATTCAAAAATTTAAGGAACATAAATTTTGTAAAATTGCAAAGACAAATATCAGGGAAAAATAAAACACTCATAAACAAAATGTTGGTGAACTTGAAGCCTAATCTCAGCACCAAGGACCTAACAGGTAAAAACACTTTATTTTAAGGCGGTTTTTGAAAAGGGTTTCCATGGTTTTTATTTTGCTAAATTGTTTGACATAATTACCATTAACATACAGTATCTTACTTTTTCCACAGAAAAGATACACATGATGGAGTAAAATCCAGTCATTGATGTTATATAAGTGGACTGAAATGAATGATATTTTGATCACATCTGTAGATTCTTGCCAGTTTTACAGCAAATCGCACATCCCTCTGATGTATGTTCGTTGCATCAGCACATATGAGATATGTCCCTCTCGCATTCTTTGTTGCACTTTCAAAGCACAAATTATTTATTTCAACAATAGATATCTTTAAACAAATGGAGTGGAAGAATAAAACAATTCTACAGAATTCAGCAAATGTCTGCATGCATTGGTCTTATTTTTGGAGGGTTGATAAAAGTCTGATTTGTCATATAGCAATGAAATGTGAATCAAAAACTTTGAAAAAGATTGAAGATGGGATTCCATTTTCATCACCACATAGGAGGGTCTTCAAACCTAAAAAAAAATAAACACTATTAGTAATTGTTACTGACAAAATGTACATTGCTGGAAATTCAATAGGGTGAGTCAAGAACCTCCCAAATATCCCTTAAACAATTAAAGCGCAAGTCCAGATTTTCTCGGGTGGCTGGATATGTGTTTATATTTTTTCGTGGCACTTCAAGCTTTAGATTTGCACAAAACTATGGAGTTCAACTTGGTGAAAGTCCCATGCAAGTCTATAGGGCTTCAACATACCGTAATCTGTATCTTGAATGCCATAGTCTGTCATAAATCTCAGACTTGGAGGTGCCGCAAAAAATGTAAACACATATCCTGAAAATAAAATTGGTGCTTTCATGTTACATTGAACAAAGGCAGTTGGCTTAGGAGAGATGGATGGTGTATGTGCCACCAGAAAATTGGTGCTAGGGGAACTGCCAAAAGCCATTGTGCCTTGGCCAGGGTATTTCGATACAGATCAAGGAATTTTGTCCTGGTTAAGGAATACCTAGATTGAAAACTTCTATCGTACATACAACTTCTAATCCATACAACCTTTTTTTTTTTGGGTGGTTCCTAACTTTTGACTCAGAACTAGAGATGAGAAAACCATCTGAAACCAAATCTGACGGATCGGCCATCAGTTTGTTCACATGCAAAAAAAGTTGTTCCGCTTTTCATGTGCCCCAACTGCTAAGCAGAAGCAAATGGGGCGCAATAAAGGCGGGGCTACATTTTCGCTAATGCAACAAATCGACAGCAGAGCCATGAGATTTGGTTTTGGACTCTATTACTGTAGTTTTGCTAACTTCTCTCCTAACTGTTATAAACAGAACCTATGACACGACACAGTTTTTGCATTTGTTGTGGTTATGGGAACACAAAACATTTTATTTACTTATTTGTGATGTTCATTAAACTGTATTTAAAATTGGTTTCTTGTATTTTTTTTTAGAAATATTATGTTATTATTAAATTATAATATTATATTGAAAAAGTATTACTTTTGATCTTATATTTTACTATTATGTGCTCACATTTTTTTATTTTTTTTTGCTGCTTATGTAACACTGACATATTCTGCAGGGCTGTATAGAGATTGTCTATACCCCCATCATTACAATGGGGATCACATTTTTATTTCCCTATTTCAATACAGCCATGTGCATGAACATCACAGTCTAAACACATTCATAATTTTCCTATAGATAAAAAAGAACTCAATAACCAACACTTTAAACCAAGGCTGAACTTTTTTTCACAGTTTTGATATAATTTAGTATACATAGTACATAATACTTGGTTTACCTACAATTATTAGTGTGTTTTATTGTTTTGTGGATTACTAAACAACCGAATGATTTTAGGTAAAGCAGCTTTTACTTCTTTTTGACATATAAAATAAAGGCCCACAAACTATTGCATTTATAATTCAGTGATTTTTACTTATTCAGATTCTGTACAGAGTTTGCTCTGGATATCTTAATTCTGGTAGGTGTAGTTTTATATCATGGACTGTGCAGTAATCTGAGGTAGGAAATACTAACTCCCCTAGAAATCTTGTGCAATAGAAAGTGTTGCATTAATGAAGCTCAGATAAGCGCAAGTCTCTACATTCGAGCTGTTGGCAGGTTCCAGAAACTACACTGTTCAAAAAACTAAAGGGAACACTTAAACAACACACTGTAACTCCAAGTCAATCACACTTCTGTGATATCCCACTGTCCACTCAGGAAGCAACAATGATTGACAATTAACTTCACATGCTGTTGTGCAAATGGAACAGACACCAGGTGGAAATTATAGGCAATTTGCAAAACACCCCCCAATAAAGGAGTGGTTCTGCAGGTGGTGACCACAGACCACTTCTCAGTTCCTATTATTCCTGGCTGATGTATTGGTCACCTTCGGATGCTGGCGGTGCTTTCACTCTAGTGGTAGCATGAGACGGAGTCTACAACCCACACAAGTGGTTCAGGTAGTGCAGCTCATCCAGGATGTCACATCAATGGGAGCTGTGGCAAGAAGGTTTGCTGTGTCTGTCAGTGTAGTTTCCAGAGCATGGAGGAGCTACCAGGCCAAAACATCAGGAGAAGTGGAGGAGGCCGTAGGAGGGCAACAACCCAACAGCAGGACCTCTACCTCCGCCTTTGTGCAAGGAGGAGCAGGAGGAGCACTGCGAAAGCCCTGCAAAATGACCTCCAGCAGGCCAGAAAAATGCATGTGTCAACTCAAAAGGTCAGAAACAGACTTCATGAGAGTGGTATGAGGGCCCGACGTCCACAGGTGGGGGTTGTGTTTACAGCCCAACACTGTGCAGGACGTTTGGCATTTGCCAGAGAACACCAAGATTGGCAAATTCGTCACTGGCGCCCGGGGTTTTTAAACGGATGAAAGAAGGTTCACACTGAGCAAATGTGACAGAGGTGACAGAGTCTGGAGTCCCTGTGGATAATGTTCTGCTGCCTGCAACATCCTCCAGCATGACCGGTTTGGCGGTGGGTCAGTAATGGTGTGGGGTGGCATTTCTTTGGGGGGCCGCACAGCCCTCCATGTGCTTGCCAGAGGTAGCCTGACAGCCATTAGGTACCGAGATGAGATCCTTAGACCCCTTGTGAGATCATATGCTGGTGCGGTTGGCCCTGGGTTCCTCCTAATGCAAGACAATGCTAGACCTCCTGTGGCTGGAGTGTGTCAGTAGTTCTTGCAAGAGGAAGGTATTGATGCTATGGACTGGCCCGCCTGTTCCCCAGACCTGAGTTCCGATTCAGCACATCTGCGACATCATGTCTTGCACCATCCACCGATGCCACGTTGCATCACAGACTGTCCAGGAGTTTGAGGATGCTTTAGTCCAGATCTGGGAGGACATCCCTCAGGAGACCATCCTCCACCTCATCAGGAGCATGCCCAGGCATTGTAGGGAGGTCATACGGACACGTGGAGGCCACACACTACTGAGCCTCATTTTGACTTGTTTTAAGAACATTACATCAAAGTTGGATCAGGCTGTAGTGTGGCTTTCCACTGTGATTTTGAGTGTGACTCCATATCCAGACCTCAATGGGTTGATAAATTTGATTTCCATTGATAATTTTTGTGTGATTTTGTTGTCAGCACATTCAACTATATAAAGACTAAATTATTTCATACGATTAGTTCATTCATTCAGATCCAGGATGTGTTATCTGATGTTCCCTTTATTTATTTTTTGAGCAGTGTAGAAACCAGCAGAGCTATGTAGCTCTGGGCTAATTGCGGCTTTAACTCAGGATCAGAAGATAGTAGAAAGAGGTAATGAAATGTATTTGCTAATTTACTACATAATTTACATTGAGCAGATGCTCAAGAATCTTTTAGTTTGCTACATGAAATTTTAAGTTACGAGGCAGTTAGGAGACATTTACAATAGCTGAGGACCTCTGTACTTTATTTATACAATCAAGTGCCATGTTGTACAAAACTAAACTACATGTAGGAATGTAAGTGGCAACACATTTGTAACTAATGGTCAAAATATTTAGATCAGTGGTTAATATATGAAAATAAATGAAATCAAGAAGTCTTTGAATATCTTTACATTTTGGGAAAACATTTTGCAAAACTCTTTTGAGTATACATATTTTAGTGGATAACGAAAGTTCAGCATCACTCCTATCAACCAACCACCCAGCTCTTATTGCTTTAGGAAATAAAATGTGCAAACCAATTGGTTCTTCTTTTTTGCTCCACCAATTCTGAAATTTCCCCCCACTGTTATATTAAATTTTAAAAGTGCATTTTATCTTACACTTGGTAATGTCTCAGAAGTGACAAAAACTTTGACAATCATGATATTAGCTGAAATTGTAGGAACATATACTTTTATAGGCTCTCTAAATTGTGTAGACAATAAAGAAGTAAATACAAAGTTGCTTGAGCAAACCAGGTAAATAAAATATAAATGGATGACTAAAAGAGAGAATATGACATTGACAGATTCACAAGCGTAAACATGAATTATAGTACTATTCAATACAATAATATTACATGTTACAATATGAGCAAAAGTGATATGGTGCCTCCATCATATTGTAGCCCCTATCACCCCATCCTCAATATACATGGACCACTTTATGATGCCTTTTTGGTGCTCATCACAGAGCTGTCTATAAAGCACTATTTATATGACACATTAATATGTCCTGAGACCCACTGCGATTGTGAGTAATATCTGGCTGAAGTGTGCTGCAGTAAGCTTCGCTGTTTGTCAAATACAACTCACTCACGACTTACGAGTCTATGGAGTGCATGAGTCAGATTTGCCAGCTGGCCTGGGAGTCAAGCGTACTGCCACACACTTCATCTGGCTATTACTCACACTCGCAATGGGTCTCAAGACTGAGATCTAGTGTGATCTAAACTTTTTACGTGACTAGACAACATGCCGAAAGTGTATATTAAATGGCAATAATGCTTTAATTGGGAACTGTGTAATGCTTAGTGTTCCCTGTGGTGGCGCTGCAAGGAACAATCTGTGCCAGGTTGTAAGGGTTGTTCAAAGAGAAGAGCCCATGTTATTATCACACTATACTGTATATCACTTTTATTTGGTAGCACTATGTTAGCAATTTCTCTCCCAGCAGATATCTCTTATCCTTCCCACATACATCTAGTGACTAGAGCAGAAAAAAGATATTTGGTTTCTTCTTCTCAAGAAAAACAACCCAAATAAACTTCTAATATAGAATATGCCACCATGTCTACAAATATTATTTGAAGCATCTCTAAATTTGTTCTCCGTGATCAGTCTTTTAGTATTAGCTAAATGACAATCTAGTTTATCATGCAGAACTGGATAGCAGAATTAAAGCGGTACTCCGGCGCTTAGACATCTTATCCCCTATCCAAAGGATAGGGGATAAGATGCTTGTTCGCGGGGGTCCAGTCAATGTGGACCCCCATGAACTTGCACGCCGCACCCCGTTTATAATGAGTCCCTGGAGCAAACACGCTCTGGGTCTGATTACTGTCGATCACAGGGCCGGAGCGTTGTGATGTGAAGGCTCCGCCCCGTGTGATGTCACGCTCCGCCCCCCCCCCCCCCCAATGCAAGCCTATGGGAGGGGGCGTGACAACTGTCACGCCCCCTCCCATAGGCTTGCATTGAGGGGGTGGAGAGTGACATCACACAGGGCGGAGCCTTGACGTCACAACACTCCGTCCGTGTGATCGACAGTAATCAGACCCGGAGCGTGTTTGCTCCAGGGACTGATTATAAACGGGGTGCGGCGTGCAAGATCACGGGGGTCCCCAGCGGCGGGACCCCCGCGATCAGGCATCTTATCCCCTATCCTTTGGATAAGGGATAAGATGTCTAAGCACCGGAGTACCCCTTTAATGGCATTTTTGAAGCTGAATTTAAGCAATATTTATGTATTACCAATATCCAAATAGGAACAATAATGAAATTGATTTATATCGACATTTGGAAATTAGTAAAATCTAGTAACAATGATGACAATAATTTTTAATTTTGATTAAAAAAAAAAACATTAGGTAACTAAATAAATCCTAGTAAAAAATAAAATAAAAAAAAAGAAAACAAAGGATTTTTAAATGTTTACAAGGGTATCAAACCTATCAAAAGATATTCACAGAGATGACTATTAAATGATTAACCACTTTTAAATACAGGGTACACTTAGTACAGTACCATAAGACAGTACATTTAGGCCACCTTATAGAGACAGTGACGTGGTGTAACATCCACAGCATGCACAGAGCTTATTTTAACATTTGGAGCCAACAGCAGATCTAGATACAATAGCTGGAGTCAACCTAAATTGGAGCCAAATAAAGGTACGACATTCCAGTAAGATACTTTTTATAATCTGTCATATGTATGAAATTGTATATCACAACAATCCACAGATGTCGTTAAATGATATAGTAATGCATAGGACAGTTAATGAACACAGGGAACAATGAAAATTACATTATCTCCCTGTGATAATTTTGTTGGAATAACATAATACATGTGAATCCATAACATGGAATCCATAGCGTGAATCTGCTTCATTCCAGTAGATTCCCACTTGCCCCCTACTGTACTATACATACACAGACACAGGCTTTGGTGGTTATGTGAAAGTGTTTAGACTCAGAAGTGGTGCCTCAGCATTGTAATTCCATTTTTCTTTAGCTAAAGATTTTCTTTTGGTTGGAATCACACAAGGAGCGGATACAAAAAATATTACTCTATTGCTATTATTGCTATTTGGCATCAATTTTGCGTCCATATTGCTTTCTTTAAAAGGGGGGATACATGTCCTAGTCCTCTATGGTAAGCCTCAGTGAAGGAGATAGCAGACACTTGAGGATCCTTTTCAGAATTAAATGTACTAGGCTGGGGTAAAAACAAAAAAGGGCCCAGGCATTCACCTGCCCTAATACTCCAGTAATGCCACTCTGAAGGAGCTTGTTGTACAGCACTTCCTGGTCTTAATCTTATCCCAAGGAGGTGCCCACTAAAAAAAATTATGTTTTCTATGTTTTATTTGTGTTTAAAAAAGGTGCCACTAGGTGTCTCACAATTTGTCCAGAGAGGTGTGTGTCCAGCATTATCCAATCGTAGCTCACTCACACTAAACTGCACATTGGCAGTTGGTAGCAGAGTGTGGGAGGAAGTTCTCCCCTGTATGGCTTCAGATGACATCACACCTGCTAGGTAACGCCCCTTCTCAGTCTGTGAACCTGAACCAAACACCAGAACACAAAAAAATAATAGAGGGTGATTTATCAAGATGGGAGCAGTAAATTGGGAGGATTATAACATTTATCAAGTTAATGAAAGGTACTCTTTAATGTAATGCCTACTGATCAAGTGAGGTTTATAAACCTCAGGAATAAAAGTGATAGAATAGAGAACTAGCTCTCTATTGTTCATGTAATTTCTTCTTGAGAAAGAAAAATGTAAAGAAAATTTGTCATCAGTGTCACCGGACCACCCTGTTGGTACAGGCAGGTAGTGCGGATAAGATTGATGATAACCATATTTACATAAGCTGATCTGTGGTCCTGTTCTTCTGCTATCTTCCTCTGTTCCTTCCATTCCGGCGGTGGGCTTGGGGCATGGGCAGAGCTTCCTGACGTCACAGCTGATGTTTTCCCAGGCCTGCTCGCTGAGGGGCCCAGCAGATTAGCATCAGCGGTGACGTCAGTAAGCTCCGCCCATGCCCCAAGCCCGCCGCTGGTACCAAAGGAACGTAGCAAGATATTGAGAAAATGGGACCACAGATTTGGGATAGGTAAATATGGTTATCATCAGTGTCACCTGCATTACCTCCTGTACCAACAGGTTAGTGGGATTACATTGATGCAAAATTTCCTTTAACTTTAAATATTACTTATACAAACTCCTTAAAGATTAGAACTTGAAAGGGGGCTTCTAATTATAAAAGAAATAAGAATTTCCAAAGTGGTAGTCCAATCCCAGGTCCAAAAACAGAAACATTAGCAATTCAATTTTCTTTATGAATTTCATGAAAATGCAGTCTGTCTATTCACAATAAAAATAACTCCAAGGAGTCGAACATTTATATCTCCTTATCAGATGTTGGTCTGTCAGATACTAACAGAAACAACTCAGCTCCTAATAAGAAAGAACAACTATGAAAGGTCATGACAAAATATTTGTACTATGTAATTATTGCACAAACCTCCTACATTATAAATATACACGAAGCACAAAAAATAGAAATATAATACTTTACTATGTTCACATAAAAAAATCTAAACACGATAAAATCCAGGAGAAATTTGAGGTATTCACTAGTGATGAGCGGCAGGGGCCATATACGAATTCACGATATTTAGCAAATATATGGACGAATATCCGTCCTATGTTCATGAAATTCGTATATTCATTATGTTAGTTCTTTCTTTTTTTCCAATTTTTGTAATGAAATTCGCATAGTGCGCATGCGCGATTATGTCTTTCAATATCTATATATCAATATCATTATATTCAAAATATTTGCAAAATCGCGAAGTGCCGATATTTGCAGTAAAAATGAGCATTTCGAATATTCACGCTCAACACTAGTATTCACATAAACCAGCGCAGAATGGTCAGCATATTACAATAAAGTTGTGCACTTAAACCATGTAAGGCAGTGTAGTTAGCCCCATAAGGACAAGTGCCGTAAATGTATGGCGGTGCTTAGAGCTACTTAGCGCACAGTGCCGTACATTTTCGGTGCTGTGTTCCTTGATCACCACGTCACCGGATGCAGTGATCAGAACGGGGTGAATGCTGATATCTATCCGTCTATCCACTTGGACAGAAAAGAAGAACTCAACTTCATCAGCTCATAAGTACTGAAAGGATTAAGATTTTTAATAGAAGTAATTTAAAAATCTGTTTAACTTTCTGGAGCCAGTTGATACATAAAAAAGTTATTTCCTGGATAACCCCTTTAATGACGAAGGGTATTTTCCGTTTTTGCATTTTCATTTTTTCCTCATAACTTTCTAAAAATCATAACGCTTTAAATTTTGCACCTTAAAATCCATATTATGGCTTATTATTTGCGCCACCAATTCTACTTAGCAGTGATATTAGTCATTTTACCCAAAAATCCACGGCAAAACTGAACAATAAAATCATTGTGCGACAAATTTGAAGAAAAAAATGCCATTTTGAAAATTTTGGGGGCTTCCGTTTCTACGCAGTGCATTTTTTGGTAAAAATGACGCCTTCTCTTTATTCTGTAGGTCCATACGGTTAAAATGATACCCTACTTATATAGGTTTGATTTTGTGGTACTTCTGGAAAAAATCATAACTACATGCAGGAAAATGTATACGTTTAAAAATGTCGGAAATAAATGAAGTAAACTCCAGCTCGGTTCAGGAATGTCACGATGCCGGCTGGCAGGAGGTGGATCCTCTGTGCCAGAGAGGGATAGGCGTGGACCGTGCTAGTGGACCGGTTCTAAGTCACTACTGGTATTCACCAGAGCCCGCCGCAAAGCGGGATGGTCTTGCTGCGGCGGTAGTGACCAGGTCGTATCCACTAGCAACGGCTCAACCTCTCTGACTGCTGAAGATAGGCGCGGTACAAGGGAGTAGACAGAAGCAAGGTCGGACGTAGCAGAAGGTCGGGGCAGGCAGCAAGGATCGTAGTCAGGGGCAACGGCAGGAGGTCTGGAACACAGGCTAGGAACACACAAGGGAACGCTTTCACTAGGCACAAGGGCAACAAGATCCGGCGAGGGAGTGCAGGGGAAGTGAGGTATACATAGGGAGTGCACAGGTGAAGACACTAATTGGAACCACTGCGCCAATCAGCGGCGCAGTGGCCCTTTAAATCGCAGAGACCCGGCGCGCGCGCGCCCTAGGGAGCGGGGCCGCGCGCGCCGGGACAGGACCGAGGGAGAGCGAGTGAGGTACGGGAGCCGGGGTGCGCATCGCGAGCGGGCGCCACCCGCATCGCGAATCGCATCCCGGCTGGAGGCGGTACCGCAGCGCACCCGGTCAGTGGATCTGACCGGGGCGCTGTAGTAGCGAGGATGAGGCGAGCGCTCCGGGGAGGAACGGGGACCCGGAGCGCTCGGCGTAACAGTACCCCCCCCCCCCCTTGGGTCTCCCCTTCTTCTTGGGGCCAAAGAACCTGAGGACCAAAAACTCAATTTTTTCGTGATGAGGTCCGATGCACATTAGGAGGGGTTCCGTGCGGTAACGCACGGCACAGTCCAATCTTCCATTGTTAACACAATTGATGTAGAGGGGTCTGGCGAGACTGGTCACAGGGACGTTGAACCTGTTGATAAGAGAGGCCAAAAAAAAATTTCCTGCAGATCCGGAATCCAAGAAGGCCATAGTAGAGAAGGAGAAGGTAGAGGCAGATATCCGCACAGGCACAGTAAGGCGTGGAGAAGCAGAGTTGACATCAAGAACTGTGTCACCTTTGTGCGGAGTCAGCGTACGTCTTTCCAGGCGGGGAGGACGGATAGGACAATCCTTCAGGAAGTGTTCGGTACCGGCATAGTACAGGCAAAGATTCTCCATGCGGCGTCGTGTCCTCTCTTGAGGTGTCAAGCGAGACCGGTCAACTTGCATAGCCTCCACGGCGGGAGGCACAGGAACGGATTGCAGGGGACCAGAGGAGAGAGGAGCCGGGGAGAAAAAACGCCTCGTGCGAACAAAGTCCATATCCAGGCGGAGCTCCAGACGCCATCCGGAAAAACGCATGTCAATGCGAGTGGCAAGATGAATGAGTTCATGTAGGTTAGCAGGAGTTTCTCGTGCGGCCAGAACATCTTTAATGTTGCTGGATAGGCCTTTTTTAAAGGTCGCGCAGAGGGCCTCACTATTCCAGGACAACTCGGAAGCAAGAGCACGGAACTGAATGGCGTACTCGCCAACGGAAGAAACACCCTGGGCCAGGTTCAGCAGGGCAGTCTCGGCAGAAGAAGCTCGGGAAGGCTCCTCGAAGACACCACGGACCTCAGCGAAGAAGGACTGGACTGTGGCTGTGGCAGGATCATTGCGGTCCCAGAGCGGTGTGGCCCAAGACAAGGCCTTTCCAGAAAAGAGACCACGGCAGAGTCTAGAGTCCCCATCAAATTTGTCCGACAGGGACAAGCAGGGGTTAGGAGCGGACGGACGCTGCGGAGGAGTTGCAGGAGCCGGCGGAGGAGATGGTTGTTGCAGTTGCAGCTGCTGTGTCTGTGACTGCAGTTGCTGTATCTGCGGCAGCAGCTGCTGTATCTGTGACTGCAGTTGCTGTGTCACGGTGGTCAAGTATGCCAGCTGGTGATTTCGTTGGGTGATCATTAGGGACTGCTGGGCAATCACCGTGGAAATGTCGGCAAGACTTGACAGCGGCACCTCAGCGGAATCCATGGCCGGATCTACTATCACGATGCCGGCTGGCAGGAGGTGGATCCTCTGTGCCAGAGAGGGATAGGCGTGGACCGTGCTAGTGGACCGGTTCTAAGTCACTACTGGTATTCACCAGAGCCCGCCGCAAAGCGGGATGGTCTTGCTGCGGCGGTAGTGACCAGGTCGTATCCACTAGCAACGGCTCAACCTCTCTGACTGCTGAAGATAGGCGCGGTACAAGGGAGTAGACAGAAGCAAGGTCGGACGTAGCAGAAGGTCGGGGCAGGCAGCAAGGATCGTAGTCAGGGGCAACGGCAGGAGGTCTGGAACACAGGCTAGGAACACACAAGGGAACGCTTTCACTAGGCACAAGGGCAACAAGATCCGGGGAGGGAGTGCAGGGGAAGTGAGGTATACATAGGGAGTGCACAGGTGAAGACACTAATTGGAACCACTGCGCCAATCAGCGGCGCAGTGGCCCTTTAAATCGCAGAGACCCGGCGCGCGCGCGCCCTAGGGAGCGGGGCCGCGCGCGCCAGGACAGGACCGAGGGAGAGCGAGTCAGGTACGGGAGCCGGGGTGCGCATCGCGAGCGGGCGCCACCCGCATCGCGAATCGCATCCCGGCTGGAGGCGATACCGCAGCGCACCCGGTCAGTGGATCTGACCGGGGCGCTGTAGTAGCGAGGATGAGGCGAGCGCTCCGGGGAGGAACGGGGACCCGGAGCGCTCGGCGTAACAAGGAACATGTGGCTTTATTCACATCAACGAGGCAACAGGTACAGGGAGGAAGTGACACGTTTCGGCCAGGTGCTGGCCTTAGTCTTACCTCTTCTAACCTCTATAACGTTTTTATTTTTCCGCATATGGAGATGTATGAGGGCTAATTTTTTGCACCGTGATCCGACGTTTTTATTAGGATCATTTTTGTTTTAATTGGACTTTTTGATTTTTATTCATTTTTTATGGTATTAAAAGTGACCAAAAATACACTATTACCACATACGTTTATTTTTATTTACACAGTTTTTTTTTATTTGGAAAAGGGGGGTGACTCTGACTTTTATTATGGAAGGGGTTAAATGATCTTTATTAACACTTTATTTTTCCACTTTTTTTGCAGTGGTATAGCCCCCATATGAGACTATAACACTGCACACACTGATCTTCTACACTGATCACTGCCAGGTAATAGCCTGGCATTGATCAGTGTTATCCCCGTTCGACTGCTCCTACCTGGATCTCAGGCACGGAGCAGTCATTCGGCGATTGGACAGTGAGGAAGCAGGTAGGGACCCTCCTGCTGTCCTGCAAGCTGTTCGGGACATCGCGATTTCATAGCTGCGGTCCCAAACAGCTCCACTGAGTTAACCCGCAAAGTTTACTTTCTCTTTAGACGCGGCGTTCAACTTTGATCACCGCGTCTGAAGGGTTAATACCGGGCATCACCGCGATTGGGGATGTCTGGTATTAGCCATGGGTCCCGGCTGTTGATGGCCGCCAGGACCGACGCGATATGACGCATACGTCCTGTAGGAAAATATTTTTCTATAGACAGGACAATATGGCACTTGGACATTTTAAACAAAATTAATGTGCGGATTCAAATCAATAAAGATTGTAATTTTAATCACTATAATTTGGTATATGGGAAGAAAAGGGTATTTTTGGGTTGTCTTTGGTAACTTATAAGTAAGAGACCTCCTTCTATCCCCTGCAATTGGCCGGTCAGGATTGACTGGCCAATCACAGGGTAGGGCCTTAAAGGTGAGATCCCCCACTCTGCCCACCCCTGGAAGTCCGGGCAAAGCGGGGAAAGATGGCGGAGACGGCTGCGGGCCCTTGAAGAAGGGAGACCAGCGGCAGGCAGCGGGGAGGATTGGGGGCAGGCGGCGGGGAGGATCGGTGGCGAGGACCTGCGGCATCGGCAGAAGAGACAGAGGCAGTAGTGAAGATCTGGTAAGTGATCTTCACTGCTCTCAAAAAGACCAATGGCACTCCTTCTCTTTTGAGCATTGTAGTTCACCCGCAGAGCACTTTACATCCACATATGGGGTATTCCCATACTCAGAAGAAATGGTGTTACAAATTTTGGGGGGCTTTTTCTCCTATTACGCCTTGTAAAAATGAAAAATTTGGGGTAGCACCAGCATTTTAGTGAAAAAAATGACATTTTTGATTTTCACCTCCAACTTTAGCTAAAATTCGTCAAACACCTGTGAGGTGTTAAGGCTCACTGTACCCCTTTTTACGTTCTTTGAGGGGTGTAGTTTCCCAAATAGTGTGCCATGTGTTTTTTTTTTTTTTTTTTTTTTTTTTTTGCTGTTCTGGCACCATGGGGGCTTCCTAAATGAGACATGCCCCCCAAAAACCATTTCAGCAAAATTTGCTCTCCAAAATCCCATTGTTGCTCCTTCCCTTCTGAGCCCTCTAGTGCACCCGCAGAGCACTTTAAATCCACATATGAGGTATTTACTTACTCGAGAGAAATAGGGTTACAAATTCTGGGGGACATTTTTACCTATTACCCCTAGTAAAAATAAAAAAAATGGGTCTACAAAAACATGTTAGTGTAAAAAATCTATCTTTTGAATCTTCTCCTCCACTTTGCTGCTATTCCTGTGAAACACCTAAAGGGTTAACAAACTTTCTGAATGTCATTTTAAATACTTTAAGGAGTGCAGTTCTCATAATGGGGTCCATCATAGGGTATTTCTAACATAAAGACCATCAAATTCACTTTGAAACTGAACTTGTCCCTGAAAAATTCAGATTTTGACATTTTCGTGAAAAATTATAATATTGCTGCTAAACTTTGAAGCCCTCTAATGTCTTCAAAAAGTTAAAACATGTCAACTTTATGATGCAAAAAACAAACTAAACATATTGTATATGTGAATCAACATATAATGTATTTGGAATTCCTTATTTCCTTAAAAGCAGAGAGCTTCAAAGTTGGAAAACTGCTATATTTTATAATTTTTCATAACATTTTGGAATTTTTCACCAAGAAATGATGCAAGTATCAACGAAAAGTTATCACTAACATAAAGTAGAATATGTCATGAAAAAAATATCTCGGAATCAAATTAATATGTTAAAGCATCCCAGAGTTATTAATGCTTAAAGTGACAGAGGTCAGATTTGCAAATAACAGCTGCGTCCTTAAGGTCAAAATGGGCTGCATCCTTCAGGGGTTCAAGACCTGCAGTAACACACAGAGATGTAAGCCTAAATAGGAAAAGTGCATAAAAGACTAGTAAATATTGCAAATAGCAGACCACACAGCACTTTATCCCAACACATGTTTCACTATTACTTCGTCTAGGGGGAATGGAACAATGTATGAAGCAATAGGATACACAAAATACTTACATTTGGTGTGATAGTACAAGTATATAAGAATTGTATGTTAAGTGGACGTAGTGGAAGTAAGTGTGCATCATAGGTGAAAAACTAAAAATGTTTGGAGTGCTTTTTTATGACAAAAACTATAGCAAATAACTATTATAGCAGTACATATCAAGTGTGAATGTGGTATATCAGACCTAGAATATTGGTTTTCTTATGCACACTTGGATTCATGGGACAAACTAATCAATACTAGACAAAATGAAATAGAGCAGTTTATACAGGGCAGCCATTAGGAATTTTAATGAAGTTCCACCCCCCCCCCCCCAACAGCTATCCAAACATGGGTATCAGTTTAATCAGATTGTTCTTGGTGTGCTGTACATTTCATGGTTAAATGAAAGGGGTCATCACAAAGTACAATATATATACAGATATATAGAAGATAAAGGAAGGGAGAAGAGTATTACACAAGAATGAGGAGCAAGAAATAAAAGAATGATAAAGGTGCATAAGGCTAGGGGCATATTTCATTTTGATTCTCCATCACATGTAAGAATAGGATGCCAATATATACTGTGGTGAAGAGCAGTGGGTGCAATTTCATTCAATTGCCCAAACAACGTTCCATAGTGACTCAGTTGGGGCCATATACACCTTTTCAACTGGACAGCGCAGCAGACTGCACATTTAGGTCTGGTAAAATTACTTATAGAGCCAGAATGGAGTCCTTAAGTGACTCTGTTCAGGCAATTGAATTAAATGGCACCCAATGCTTTCCGTACTATATGTCAGTATCCAGTTCTTGGCTGGTTGCTGACAGATACTTGTGACAAAGATTTATAGAAAAAATAAAATGAGTGGAATGGGTTAATGAAGTGACAAGAGGCCTGAGCACATGGAGGGCCCACCCCCTACAGCATTGTCTGTTGGTCAGTCAGGTAATCCCCTTCAGTAATTAATCAGATAGTATAAGGGGGGATGTCACTGTTATTACACTTTACTGACCTGCACTGAAGCCCCCAGGATCTTCTGCACAGTGTTACTTTGCCTGTGATAACTGGAAGAGGATGAACAGAAAACTTCCTGCCCACACTTCTGTCCGACTCCAAGACCATCACTGAGGAGTTTCTATTGACATTTCAGTCGGTGAGCAGTCTGACAGGGAGGTGAGCAGTACTTCCTCAGAGGAGCTCCCTGTCAGTGTTCAGGCCGTCATTAGGGGGAGAAGCCTGCAGACTGTCCCACCACACAGCAGAGGAGGGGGAGGTGCAGGACTTGTTCCCTTCTCTTCCTTTCTGTTGTGCCGCCCTAATGTATCCCCGCTGTTCTCCCAGACAGCCACTGCGTTACTCTTAAAGGGCCACAGTGGCTGCGCGGAGGAATGACCTCCCTCCTGCTCCTCTACACAACAATGTTTGGTTTAGAAAAAAATAATTAGCGTAGAAACGGCCCTGACTGTATGTGTGCAGAAGCAGGAGACCGCTGTTTTAAACAGTGGTCTTCTGCTTCTGTGCTCGGGGTGCTACAAGAAGGTGCAGCGGGGGCCAAAGCCCCTTACTGGGGTATTGGCTGTACTCCCTGATGGCGACCATGAGTATATAGCACACCCACAGTAAGAGATGTCTTTTGGCATAAGGTGCTTAAGGAAAAAGGATATTGTATGTTAATGTCGTAAATCTAACCCGTAATGTGACAAGCCATTTGGATATCGTATATATTTATTTGAGATAGTGGGGAGGCTAACCTGTACCAATGCTCTTGACTAACATTACAGCTCAGCATAACAGGGTGCTTTTCTTCTGTACATGGTGTATACAACCCACTGACGTCATTACCCAGCCAGCCCAGAAATTCATTACAGTGGAGATAGCAGCATTTTGCATACTGCACCAACTCAAGATGTGGCTTTTTACTTTATCATAATGCTCTAGGTTACTATTCACCATTGGCTAACACTCACTTACATCAGATCTTTAAAGGGGTACTCCACCCATTGACATCTTATCCCCTATCTAAAGGAGGATCACAACGTCACACCCCGCCCTCTCAATGTAAGTCTATGGGAGGGGCGTTGGGGCCACCATGCCACTCCCATAGACTTGCATTAAGGGGTGGGGCATGACATCACGATGCTCCGACCCCTGTATCGTGAGTCATCAGGCACAGTGCAAACTTTGATCCATGCAACAGATGACTTGGGTGGATGCAGGAGAGATTGCGGGGGTTCCCAACGGCAGGACCCCCGCGATCAGACATCTTATCCCCTATCCTTTAGATAGGGAATAAAATGTCTCGGAGTGGAGTACCCCTTTAAGCTGTGGCAGTAATCGCCTACCTAACTGCCCTACTTATGACATTGGGGCAATAAAATCATGTGTTATCAACGTCTTGAATATCTATTGGGAAATGTGCATCTCAGATCCCCATGGTAATATAATGCAACCCAGGAGAGGTGGCAAGAGACACTTTGCAGCCCAGGGATGAAGGGAATGGTATTACACAGCTGTGAGTGAACCTCTTACGTGATTGACTAGTAACTCAGTAACATACCTAATTTTTGGACTGTCTTCAACTGTAGCAACTAGTGTACAAATCCCTAGTCAGACCAAACATGGAACACTGTGTAAAATACTGGGCCCCCCGTGTACAAGAAAGATAAAGTGGATCTGGGGAGGGTTCAAAGACGGGGAAACCAGAGTAATAAGGTGAATGGGAGGACTACAGTACCTAGAAAGATTATCAGAATTACTTAAGAAGCAAGTAGGTGGTGAGTGCACTTGGATTCCTTCTTAAGTATTTCTTTTATTTCATACCGAATACAGGCAAAGTGCAGGGAGACGACGCACAGGGGGTGTCAGTGTGGGCTGCGGACCCTTCTCGCGCTACAAGCGCTTAATAAGGCCGCTTCAAGTGGCCTTATGAAGCGCTTGTAGCACGAGACGGGTCCGTAGCGCACGCTGACACCCCCTGCACGTTGTCTCCCTGCACTTTGGCTCTATTCAGTATGAAATAAAAGAAATACATAAGAAGCATCTACGTGGTGAGTGCACTTGGATTCCTTCTTTATTGAATATTTGCATGCTTGTGAAGCTCTTTTGCCAAGATTTGCACCGCCATTGCTGATGTACACCTATAGCTGCACAGTGTCAAGTTGAGTGGAAATCCACAGGTGTGTGAAGCAGCAGTGCCAGGCTAGCTGTCGTTTCTCCTTTGTTTGGTATTATCAGAATTAGGGTTATTTAGTTTAGAAAAAATAAGTCTTAGGGACGACCTAATAACTATGTATAAATATATCAGGGGACAGTACAGAGATCTCTCCCATGATCTATTTATACCCAGGACTGTATCTATACCAAGATGGTATCCTCTACATCTAAAGAAAAGAAGGTTTTTATAACAGCACAGACAGGGATTTTTACTGTAAGAGCAGTGAAACTAAAGAACTTTCTGCCAAAGGAAGTGGTCATAGCGAACTCAATACAATAGTTCAGTAAGGGCCTGGATGCATTTCTGGGGAGTAATATTGTAGGTTATGGATACTAGATCTATAGGAACAGAACGTTGATCCAGGGATTTATTCTGATGGCTATATTTGGAATCAGGAAGGAATTTTTTCTCTGTCATGGGGCATTTGGCATCAGCCTCATAAGGGTTTTTTTTTTTTTGCCTTCTTTTGCATCAACCCAGTAGAGACATAATAGAAATATAAGTTGAAAATGTTTCTGGTCTTTTTTCAAACTTATGAACTATGTAACTTTATACAGCTATGGAAGGATAAGTGCTGGTAGGCTATCAGTTTTTAACACCTGGATAACCCTTTTAAGAGTAGGCAATGGAAATAGGCCCACTAACTTTATTCTTAATTATTAAATGAAAGTTTCCCAAATTGGGTACCATTTTTCAGATAAAAATGACACAAATAGTATTCATCTGTGCCACTGGTTACGTGGCCATGAGGCATAATGATCTATAATACATCCATATTGAGGATTATTATCAATCATGTTTACACATACACTTGTACTGTATAAAACTAGTTGTAAACTTAATTCCCACATGCAGTTTTTTTTTTTTTTAACCAAGCACAGAAGGGGAAAAAAGTATTTCTTTATAAAATCACCAAAAATGTATTAAGAAATTACCGTATTTTTCATCATATAAGACGCACCCAATATTAAAGGATGAAAATCTAGAAAAAAAATCTATACAATGTAAAGTATAGGACAGTGATCTTCAACCTGCGGACCTCCAGATGTTGCAAAACTACAACTCCCAGCCGTTGGCTGTCCGGGCATGCTGGGAGTTGAAGTTTTGCAACATCTGGAGGTCCTCAGGTTGAAGACCACTGGTATAGGAGGTTATACATGTCCCCGCTGCTCTGGACCCGTCACCGCTCGTCACCGCTGCCCTGGATGTCGCCCTCCATCGCTGTCGCCGTGTCCCCGTGGTGTCACCGTCACTCCGGAACGTCTCTGCTGCCCGGTATCCTCGCTCTCCGTCGCCACCATCACGCCGCTATGCACTCCGCTCCTATTGGATGATGGGACAGCGTGCGCGACGACGTGATGACAACGAAGGAAAGTGCCAGCCATGCAGGGGATCCCGGAATGGAGCAGACACCGAGGAGGCAGGTAGGGTCCCTCCCGGTGTCCTGTAAGCTGTTCGGGACGGCGCGATTTCACCGTGGCGGTCCCGAACAGCCCAACTGAGCAGCCGGGTTAGTGTCACTTTTGCTTCATACGCGGCGATCAGCTTTATTCGCCACGTCTGAAGGGTTAATACACGGCATCACCACGATCGGTGATGTCGTGTATTAGCCGCGGGTCACGGCCGGTGATGGCCGCAGGGACCGCCGCGATAGGACAGGGTTTTAATGTGTATTTGCCGTATAAGACGCACCAACTCCGACCAGTTTTGGGGAAGAAAAAGTGCGTCTTATACGGCGAAAAATACGTTAATTTCGGAATCCATCCATAAAGGGGCAGTACACAAACATTTGTTTAATCAATTAGTCTAATTTGCATAATCAATTAGTCTTATGTCTGGATGTTTTATTATCCTAGAACACCATTTCCACACTCTAAGGGGGCCTGTAGTTATTGAGATTATGTGCTGCATAGTCAATAATTATCACATGGCAAATATGACCACAAGCAATTTAGCATTTATTCAGATTTGCAATGGTGATTTTGATTGTGCAACAGGTACAGGTAATGCACATAAAGACCAAGTGCTTCACATGTACACTGCCTGTAAATGTTGTACATATGTGAGTGCTGTATACTGCATCACCAAATTGCAATAATATACAGTAAGCCGTGTCTGTTTTCCATCACCCTCATGTTTAATACAAAATAAGAAAAAACTTTTAGCAGATTTTTAGCTGTTAGGTACAGAGGAGCATAGTAGGACTATTACATTTTAAGACAATATGTTGTCAGTATGTATTAATATGGGAATAGTGCTGTTGCAAAAGAAATAAATGACAGCTGAGCTGCAGTAACCCATTATGTCCACTACCCAAATAATGGAGGCATCTATTCTCAGGAGCTCTGACAAACAGCTGATCAGAAGAGGTGACAGGTGTTGAAACACCACCTTTCCGATATTGATGACCTATCCATAGGATAGGCCATCAGTAAGGTTTGACTAGAAATCCTTTAGGCTACATTCACACTACTGAGATCTTCCGGTGCATCAGCCTCCTATTGTCTTTAATGGAATTTAGCTGCATTATCCACACTGCAGAATTTCAAATTCTGGATTCCACTGAAAGAATAACCATGTTCATTCTTTTGGCGGAATTCTGCATGGACTGCATTGACATGAATGGTCACGATGCAAGTCCACCTGGTCCCAGAACCAAAGGATTTCTGATTTTGATGACAGTGTTGAAAGATGATCTAATAAGGCTACATTCACACTATGGAATCTCCACCCTGAGATAATTCATATAGAGATTCTGTAGTGTGAATGAAGCCTTATTGATTATTTTAGGTTGCCAAAATGTCCATCAACATCATCATTCAACATTGTCATCACATCAAATAGCCGGTCACACAGTTCACTCAATTCCATAGTGCATCTCCGTCTAAAACAGGTGAACAAATCCCATATTCTGTAATCTGTCTGTGTGTTTGCAGATCTTTCTACCTAGGAATTTTCACAGCATATAATAATACACCTTAGGCTTTATTGACATACAACCTGACCTTTGAATGCACAAACTAGTTAAAAAGAGTCCATTAAGCTGTCTAAACCTTGCTGATGGTTATAATAACCTACAAAAGATAACACAAGAACTAAAATGTCAGGCTGTAATATTGGAAAAATAGATTAAAAGCTGCAACATTTTATACTTTGTTTCCATTACATGTTAAAAAAAAAATTCTCTCTGTAAGTTTTATAATTATGGTCCCAAGCACTCATGATGAAAAGTATTGATACGTTAAGTTCTGGGAAAAGATTATAGTCTGCTGTGAATAGTAATGATGTTCTTTTAGTCTTTAAGCTGTAACTACAGTAAATTACTTCTTCACATTGAGAAAAAAAAATCTCCTTCTTACAATCTATATTTAAGAGATCTTTTTTCTGTGGAAGTTCTAAATGATGCTTTAGACGAATATATTATTTTCTAATATGATATTAGTTTAGATTTTTTCAGGATCCTTTGGACCATATGGATTGTAACTATTTCTAATTGATAATAATTATCATAATTCCAAACCCTATAACATTCTATTATTTAGAGGAATAGTCACTGCAATCTGTGCTGCATTACTTAGACGTCGTTTGGTGGTGTTATGTGAGCTGTATATGGCAGTAATATTGCAGTATTAGGATGCATTATAGATGGTAATATTTAGGCATAAGAAGACAGTTTGATGATTGCAGACACTGTATGGAAGTATTATTTATGGATTATAAGGGGTGTTATTTTGCCTAATGCATCTTTATACAGTAAATACTTGCCATGAATTGCATGCTTCATAATATTTGCATAGCAATGATTTAAAATGTGTATGCAGAATTCCCTAGAATGGGGAAAAAAGTACAGCATGAAAATACTCATATATAAGGTTAGAAATGCATAATAAATTGTTTTTGCAAGATTTCATCTTTTATCTGGTTGTAAAGGTAGTAATTCGCATGGCATCCGAACCCGCCTTCCCCCCACCATTCTGTGTGCAATAAGAGATCAGAAACACTATGTCCAGCCCCCAATCCAATCAATATATTTCCAAATGTATAAAAAAGGGACTAGAAAGAAATGAACGCCTGTAATATATGGAAGATTTCTACAATACTGTTTGTAGGATCGTCTCCAGCTGCCCAGTAAAATATTTTTATGGATTTAGAAATCACTAAAAAATCCCCAGCATGGCTGGCCTCTAACTTCTAGCCCACAGCATGGCTTCCCTCTATTTCCTAGTCCACAACATGGTTCCCATGTCTGGCCCCATGTATGGTTCCCATACCAATCCTAATCCCAGGATAGATGTCCTCTTATTCACAGTCCCAGCATGGCTACAAATCTCATTCCTGGTCCCCAGGGTGGCCCTTTTTCTCATTCCTGACTCTAGCATGGCTCTCGCTCTTATTCAAGATCACTTGCATAACGCTCTTTTTCTGCCTCCTATTCAAGGACACTTGCTTGTGCTGGAAATTCTTCTTCTCCTGCTTCACCAGCATCAATGATGGTGCACAATGCTGGCAGTATCAAATGCTTGATTTCTCTTTTAGGTTTCCTTCTTTAGCAGTGTAGGGTGAATCTGCTTCCAGAGTACATCCAATGTCCAGTGTGTGGTCTTTTTAAAGGGGTACAAGTGAAAAGTTTGCTTGAGAAAATAGCTTTTGGTTGAATATGGCAGTGGTCTGCTTTTAAAGTGGACAAAAGGAGAAAAACTGGTCACATGGTCACTCAGGCTTAGCTTGATGGATTTTTTCGACCTTATCATGTATTTCTTTAAGTGTACTGTATATAGTGAAAGTTCTACTTTAAACAGTAACTCTCATTAAAACAAAATTTTGCTATTGCACTCCTTATGGTAAATAAAAAATATTTCTAATATACTTTGTGTAAAAAAAATTAGGTTTTCTTATGTTTTATTTGTGTTTAAAAAAGCTCAAGAGCACATTTTCCCCCATCTTATACACAGACTTTGGACCGAAGCCCAAACACAGGAAGTGCAGCCTGGAATGCTGAGGGGGGTGTGTCCAACTAACAGCATATGGCAATTAAGTGTGAGAGGAGCGATGATTGGATGAGGCTGGACACACACCCCTCAGCACTCCAGACTGCACTTCCTGTGTTTGGGCTTTGGTCCAAAGTCTGTGTATGAGATGGGAGAAAATGTGCTCTTGAGCTTTTTGTTAGCACAAATAAAACATAGAAAACTTCATTTTTTTAAACAAAGTACATTAGAAATATTTTTTATTTACCATAAGGAGTGCAATAGCAAAACATTTTTTAATGAGAGTTACCATTTAAAGTAGAACTTTCACTATATACAGTACACTTAAAGAAATACATGACAAGGTCAAAAAAAATCCATCAAGCTGAGCCTAAGTCCAGAGGAAAGTCTTTCTGAGGACATTGTTACTTGAAACTATATTCGGAAACATGTGTAATTGACTGGAAGATCAATTTAATCATTATCATGGGTATTTCACTGGTATACACCTGTATTACTGCACTGCATGCACGTATCATCTGTAATGCAATATGCAATACAATATAGTACTACATGTACAGGACTGATCTTTTCCTGTACCGGGAAGAGCTGCTCTTTTGGACACTGGGTGAGGGCATATCCATTTATGTTTCTACTATACTGTGTACCATAGAGCTACAAAGGCAGTAAAGAGCACTCCATGGTGTGATAACATAAATTTAGGTAAACACTTAATGAGATTGAGCACTTATCATAGGTAATTGTGCAGACCATGCAAAACATGTGTTCCAACCTTCGATGCAGTCTGCTTCCTGCTTATGAAGCTCAAACATTAGAATATGCACATAAATTTGGTCCTGCATATGACCGTAATCATCACCCTTCTTGCAATATACAATGACAAATTACACCAGCAGACCCAATAAGTGTAAAGAAGGAGCCTAAAATAGAACTTTTAATTGTTCCTCTAAAAGTCAATAAAAAAGGGAAGTTTATATGTGTATATCAAGTGCTGAAGTAATTATATATATAAAGTAAACTTCATTAAGCTAAAATGCAGTACATTAAACCATCTGGAGTGCACTATGGATTGTATGCACATCACAGATCCCCAAATTTTGAATATTCCTTACGCATGCGGAATATCCACAATTTGGGGATCTGTGATGTGCATACAATCCATAGTGCATTCCAGATGGTTTAATGTACTGCATTTTAGCAGCTTAATGAAGTTTACTTTATATATATAATTACTTCAGTACTTGATATACACATATCAACTTTCCTTTTTTATTGACTTTTAGAGGAACAATTAAAAGTTGTATTTTAGGAACCTTCTTAACAATGGTTGGGTCAGCTGGTGTAATTTGTTATTGAGGCTCAAGAATTGTAATACTGCCACTCAGCGAATTGCTGGCCTCACCAATGCCCTGCCTTGGCCAGTGATAGGCTGAGCAGCCATGTGATGTATTGGTCCCAGGCCCAGCCTTCTTCCTGGAGCCAAAGCAAAATACATCCCACTGCCTCTCAGCCTATCACTGGCCAAGAAGCAGGGCCCGAATTGTAGGGCCCGAGAAGCAGGAAGAAGAGCCCACCGATGGATGGGAAAGCGATACCTAGAGCACAGTGGGAGCTACAGAAGGAAAGTTGAAGTTTATTTTTTAAATTTTGCCTGCCCAGGTGTCAGAACCTATAGGGTTAAAAGATCCGGACAGGTTCTTTGTTGATTTTTGTTCCTGAGTTATGCCCGGCTGTCTGGACTGGTCAGCTGACCTTGATTGGAGCACCTGTTCTGACTCCATATAAGCTGGCAGTCTACTCACAGTCTTTGGCTGCTAAAGAGCTCAGTTTGTACTATATAGCTTTCTACGGTATCTGTAACATTCGTACCCCGGAAAAATGCAGGAAGTTTCATCAACTCTATGGCCTGTGTTTTTACTGTGTAGAGGACACTCATAGCCTTCTGTGTTAAGCATCCGTGTCCAAGTGGCAATCGGGGAGGCCACTTGGGCGCATAGGTATGTCATGCCTCTCAGAGAGCTAAGTCTGGCAGAGTTCTTCTGGGGGGCATTGTTCCTACTAGTGTACAATCTGATTTTATGTTTATACATATTATTATACATTTTCGGTGATACATAATATACGCAAATAAATGATACAAAATAATATTCCAACAACCAGTCATAACATTCAATCTCACATACGTCAACATAATCTCACTCTACCACCTACTCACATACCTTAATCCATCTCACTTCTTCCGTGCCAACAAGGACCTTCTATAGTCCCCTTCTACCACACACACCTTCTAACATTCTAAGACACTCACATTTTAAAATCTAACATTCTAACATTCCGACAATCTGATTTTACATCAAAGAGTATTATGAAGCCTTATTTTTATCAAACTCTGGTTAAATCGGCGTCTTGTGACTCCATGGGCAATAAGAGTGTGGAGAGCACTCCAGTTGACTTGCAGTCAGAGGGAAGTAGTGAGATTCTGGAGGATGACTGTGAAGACACCAATGAGTGGTGTTATTTGGAGATTGAGGATACAGATGAGGACATTGATGGTCCATCTGTATCCAAGTCAAGATCTCCGGTTGTGAAGGGTCCAGTGGCCCCTCCTAAAAAGGGGGGGGGGGGGTACTATCAGAACCTATAGGGTTAAAAGGTTCTGACTGGTTCTTTGTTGTTTTTTGTTGCCGGGTTATGCCCGGCTGTCTGGACTGGTCAGCTGACCTTGATTGGAGCACCTGTTCTGACTCCCTATAAACTGGCAGTCTACTCCCAGTCTTTGCCTGCTAAAGAGCTCAGTTTTTTACTCCTAGCTAGCTTTCTACTGTATCTGTAATATCTGGCATTTTGACCTTTTGGCTCCACTCTGACTCTTCTCTGGTATTAGCGGTTTTGTAGTTTGACAACTCCTAGTTTTAGACGCAGATAGTGGACTTTGTGTGAGTGTTTGTTAGTTTTTCTTCTGTTAGTCTGTCTGTTGTCTACTTTACCTTAACCTGTGTCTGTAGTATTGCCTTTTATTATTTTGACAATTATTTTGACAGTTGATTCCCCTCACTTGTCTAGGGAGGGACTGTCACAGTGGTTACGGACCCATTGCCTAGGGTGGGTACGTAAGTAGGCAGGGATAGGGGAGTGGGCAAGAATAGTGTGCACTCCTTCCCTGCCCAATTGTAACACCAGGAATATACAATGAACAAATAAAATTTGCTAGGTACTCCTTTAAATGGGTACTACGATGTTTGACAACTTATGTCCTATCTACAGAATAGGGGATAAGTATCTGATTGCAGGGGTTCGACCTCTGAGACCCCTGGAGTTTTGTCGACCCTTGCTCTATGCACAGGGACAGTTAGGTGTCGTATTGGAGATCACAGGGATTTTAGCGTGCAGATCACCCATAATTAGGCATTTATTTCCTATCCTGTGGATAGGAAAATATTATTATACCCCTTTGGAGGGGGGGGGGGTAAAAGAAGTATTTTAGTAAGTTTTATAGCTTAACTTATTAATGTGCCATAAGAAGCATAACATGCAAAATGTTATTTATTGGCTCAGGTAATAATAACCCCTTAAAGATAAAGGCCAACTTTTCAAACCTGATCTGTCTCATTTTATGTGGTAAAAGCTTTGGGATGCTCTGACTTATCCAAGTAAGGGATTATGGAGCTCAGTTCAAGAGATTTGTTCACATAACCCATTCAAATTCTGTGAGTTTAGCAGAAAAATAAAATGCCGTATGTCCAATTTTTTCTCTGCTTATTTCCTGCAAAACAATGGGAACCGGACATCTGGCGGAATTTTTTTTTTTTACCATTGACTTCAATTGATTTCTGCTGTCGGATTCCGCTTGAAGAATGAACATGTTCTTTCTTCAAGCGGAACGGAATTCAGCGTCGGAATTCTGCTAGCAGAATTTCTGCAGTTTGAGCAGGCCAGCAGAAATAACATTAAAGTCAATGTAGAGAGGAGATGTGCATTAATTTGTAGCCGAGCATTCAAAAGGAATTACTCAAGTAAATTCCTCTTGAATTACTCTGTGTGAACGCACCCTCAATCTGAGATTTTTTTGTAACATATGTACTTTGTAACACATGCCACATAAACTATTTATGTGCTCTTATTTACAATATGTTTCCTTTACGTTGACATTATTTGTTAAATGTCCATTTTTTTTAAATGTTAGAGGGCCTCGAAGGTTAGCAGCAATGCAGTATTTTTTATTGCTGATTTCCAATATTAGCCCCACTTACAAGAAAAAAAAAAAAAAAAAAAAAGATCAGCTGAGATCATGTGATCGACTAGACAGAAGCCATAAGCTTCATGGCTGCTTGCTGAGCTGTGTATAGAGTGCTCATTAAATGCTCAGTATATAACAATCATGAAAGCAGGTATTGTAATAAATTGTCTCTGCCTTCTCTCTGGAGAGTTAAAATGTCATTTTTTGTCATTCTGAGGTCCACAAGTAGATAACTTTTAAATATTTCACAACCATGGTAATATTTTTTTTCATAATGAAATGCAATCTGTAAAAAGATTAACTGCTCAGGATGTGTTTATTTTTGCATATTGGAATGATATGTTGGCGTTGAGCCTTTGAAAAAAAAAATGTTGGTTATTTAATTGAGTAGAGAGTCAAGTCAGTCACATTAAAGATTATGTAGACCTGTCAGCATTTAAACAGCTCTTTACAAGATAATAACATATTAAATCATAAAAAAACAAATATTCTTAAGCTCAACATCTACCCTGAAAGAGACATTTTAAATTCTAAGCTTTTCACTTGCTTTTTTTACTTGAATATTTTCTTATGCTTAAGTCATTGGTGTGTCATACTACATAAATCTCTGTCCCCATTCATCTTTTACCATTTTTTTTAAAATACATTTTCTTTAATATATGCAATCCAAAATGTCATGCACACTGGTAAAGACTGATATGCATTTTTGAAAGGTTATACAAGTGATATCATGTTGATCCTACAAGTACTTAAAGGGGCTTTCGGGACCTTTTTTACTTGATGGCCATTACTATCTGATTGGAGGGGCTCGAACACCTGCTACTCCCTCTGACCAGGTGTTTGCCAGGGCCATGGCACATACACAGAAAACAGAGCTGGAAGCAGACAGCTCCGTAAATTGTGTAGTGGCCATACTGGGTTACTGCAGCTCAGCTACAATTGAAGTGAACAAGGGCTGAGTGCAGAAACCCAGCATAGCCACTACACAATGTATAGAGCTGTGTGCCTTCAGCTGATCACCTGAAAAATGTAGAAAATATTAATCTATATTAATTATTTCTGTTTCAATTGTAATATGAGACTTAAAGGGGTTCTCCACTGCCCTGCCTTCCGGAGCTCCGCTCTCAGTGTCCGGAAGTTTATTACTCCGAATGCTGTGTGCGGGTTTCCGTGTTCGAGGCCGCCCCCTCGTGAGGTCACGCCCGCCCCCTCGTGAGGTCACGCCCACACCCTTCCCAAGGACTTTCGTGGAGGGGGCGGGCGTGACGTCACGAGGCGGCGGCCTCGAACATGGAAGCCCGCACACAGCGTTTGGAGTAATAAACTTCCGGACTCTGCGAGCGGAGCTCCAGAAAGCAGGGAAGGAGAATCCTTTAATAAAATAGAGGATTCAATGAAGAAGTGCTGGAGTATTTTTTGCATTTCTACATTTAGTTTTTCTTTAAACCTTTAAAAAAAATATTTAAACAAAAGAAAATACTTTGCTGGCCTTGTGCAGAACTTTGTACTAGAGATTTATCACAACTTGCCAGATTGTTACATAATGTACAATAATAAGTCTGCTGTAGCATTTACACATAGCTGGAATGAATAATAGAAGATAGCATTAATAGAACCTGTGTAAACACTTGATGATTCCACATTGTATATGGGCCACATGTGACAGTGTACAAGAAAGAAAAAAGTTACAATACAATAGGCTTATAGATTGCAGTATTGCGGTAAGAAATTTCATAGGCTCAGGGTATTCAACAATGATGTAGCAGGGGTAGGTAAATAATGCTTCTGCTTATGATATATTACATTTTCTATGAAAGCCCTTAAAATATATTAAGAGTGAAGTATAAAATGATAAGTTCACAGAAGGATGATAGCTTGGAGATATGCTGAAAGATAGGAACCTGACATATGTTACATTATGTAAAATAAAAGCTAGAATGAATTAAAAATAAATAAACACGTATTGTTTTTGGAGGAAAAAATAAGATTATTTTTTCTCCAAGCAATTATGTCTTTAAGCATATTTGATGGTAAGCTATCCTTAAGAAGGGCTAAATCAAAGAGATCTTTGTCATCTTAATGGTCTCAGCTGATAATACAATATTTTCTAAAAAAAAAAAAAAATAGCTATTCTGTGATTTCTGAAGTTACAATGGTCTTAGATTACATAAATAATGGTATTTCTCATATAATGGTCTTTCTTGGGTCACTTTAACTTAAAACCAAATTTACCATACATTTACCACTGTGGAAAATCCAGCCAATCAGCTTGAGAATTTCATCAGTAAACACCAACGTTACCAAAGTGTATGTACTGATTGGTTACTGAGTAGCGCTTCTCAACAGAACAGTACTACATTTACAATACTGTGTTTCATTTTTTTCTGGTGTAATAGGAGTATTAGGAGTAATAGGAGTATCTAAAAAAGCTCCTGTTCTCAACAAAAATATATTCCACAAGCTTTTCCTGATTTTGATACGGGAGCATTTGCTTTAACTAGTATTATGTATTTGCTCATTTGTCTTTAATTTCCATTTTTATCAATCTCAGTTGACCTTTTGGAGCTTTGGAACCAATTACTAATTTTACATAGATGGATGGTAGGATGTTACAATGCTTTCAACTTTCAACAATTTACCTGGAACAAATTAACATTGTGACTTCACAAACCACTGTATACTATTGTTCCATATTATAGAAAAATACATTTGTTATGTATTCCATATTTTCTTCCAATTTTGGATGTTTATTTAGACTGGAATGTTCCAGTTTATTTTCAGCTTGAAGAACTTGCTTCTTGTAAACCGAATGAAATGCATCAGGAAAGTTGACTATGAGGATACATTGGGTTTTATATTGGTTATCTCTTGTTTGCAGCTTCATAAAACTGAACTGATATAAACAGAAGTAAATGGAGCGCTCGCACATTCCATTAATATTCCTGGATGTCTCTAACCTTCAGCACTCTCTGTCATTATGGTAATAACTGCTATCACCTTAGATACGCTTGCTTTCTGACTCAATGGCATGTGCTGACCAAAGCTAAGTTGTCTTATATAGCAGAGAGGATATACAAAAGATGGCTTACAAGCTGGGAAATATGTTACTCTCGAGACCAAGCAAGATTTTACACAGTTCAACTGAAAAATACTGCAAACATAATCTATTTTACTCGCCTCAAAAATAAGGAGTCAATGGTTCTAATCATATCACCGGACTGAAGCAAATGTGTGAGATGCTCCTCTATATGGTCAAGTTCTCAATCCAATTGTTTGTAGTTATATTTGTGAGAAAAATACAGTATGTCATGATGATAATGTGAATGAATCAACCAGGGCCTCATCCATATTTTTTGTTTTAATATAATGGTCATTGGCCACTGATATGAAAAACTAATGTCAGTTTGTCATTATTTCTCCAATCACTTTAGATCAGTTACAGAGCAGATCTAAAAAAGAATAGCAAGAATCCTAGTGAACATAGTCTTTGCAAGTCATTTTCTTGTTCTACTTGGGGTTTAGTAAAAGATTAATTTGATAAGACTCAATGATTTGCATTGTTGACTCGCATATTGGCGGTGCTCTTTCTTGATTTCTGCCATCTATATATCCACAGTACTTGTGTTTGACTGAATTTCATTATATATATATATATATATATATATAAGTTCAACAAAAAGGACCGCACTCCCGGGGTGTCCGCGGGTGCAAGCTGGTCGGGCCCAGGTCAAGAGCCCCCACAAGCAGGTAGCAAAGCAAAACAGCAGCACTCCGACTTAGATGAAAGCGTGTCAGGCTTTATTCATCAGATGCCACGACGTTTCAACCGTCTCTCACCGTGAGAGACGGTTGAAACGTCGTGGCATCTGATGAATAAAGCCTGACACGCTTTCATCTAAGTCGGAGTGCTGCTGTTTTGCTTTGCTATATATATATATATATATATATATATATTCAAAGTTATGTTTTACGGTACATATATCTGAGTGACTGCTTGTCTTCAATCTGATGTTGTATTAGAACTAGTGTTCTTTCTCTTTGCTGTATTGAAGCAATTGTAGTTATAGCTAGTAGCAACAAGTGGATAGTGATAACAATATTTGCTTCCCATGTTTCAGTACAACTAATTTAACATGTTCAAACACTGAATCTTCTTACCGAGATCGTGGAATGTTTTCTGTGCTTTCTCTCCACCAAACATCTGACAGCATTGCTTCAGGATTTGATCTCTTCCCGTATCTGATAAACAGAAAGTAGAGTTATAGCACCATGGATTAACAGGTAGCTAAGGCAATCAGGATCAGAAGGGCACTTTGACCCTAGAAAATCCCATCTTCAATCATTATCTCTTTTAGTAAAACAAGGAAATAAAAAAGTAAAGAAATCCATAGACTTTAACTAAATAGTTTTTAGAACAAACTGTTACACTAACATGAAGTGTTTTACTATACATGTTACAGAATGCTCCTCAATTCCTTATTATGAAGGGAAGGATGTTGCTGTGGTAGAGGATAGGTAGGGTGTCATGAACAGTTTGGTGTCAGTCGGATGTTGGGCAAAGCCCCTACTTAGGCCAGGTATTTAAATACTTGGCTAGGAAGGTGATCTTGTTAATCTACTGTTCCACCCCATTATTTGAATATAACTCAATGAAGTCATATAAAAAAGTATTACATAACTATAAGGGCGATTAATAGAGATTTTTTGCTTACTGAACTTACACCTCAATGAAAAACATTCTGGTTACGGCTCTGATAAAGAAATGCTATCTACAGTAATTTAAACATGGAGGTATATAAAAAATGTCACTTATTAAAATGAGTTATAAGTTAGTTTTCAAACATTACATATATTTACAGTATAATGTACATACTCTTTCTACATACAGTAAAACATATAATGGTGCTGATATATGGAGTAGTGGTGACAGCTACTCCAAAGTTGTGAAATATTGGGGTCTTTGTATGTGAAATTATATCTGGTATCCTGTAACTTACATGAACAGCTATCATGTAGAAAAGGTAAAAAACTAAGTCTAAATATCCAAAGCGTATACACATTTGTATCACTGAGCCCCATCCTCATATTCTTTGTTTCTGCATTGTGCCTATATTACATATGACATTTATTATCATACACTGCAATGGTGAAAGGAATCATGACATTGTATTAACCATTTGTTCCCTGCTTTCTTCATTCAAGTGTATTTTCGCATATTTATACAATAATTTAATTACCAAAGAATAAGAAAAATGGGAAAAAATGGACACAAATAGTTGTACCCATAAAATGCTTGTTATCCAAAGTAGTTACCTAAAAGTGGTACCTAAAATGCTAGTATGTCAGCTATACATGTAAATGAATACTTTTGAAGGCTGGAAATTGAATGTACTGCGTAAAGGACCCGACATGTCTATTAGTATATTTCACTTATTGACAGGCAAGAAAACACATACGCTTAAATCTAAATAGTCAAATTGTCTTATAGACCCAATAAGACTTTGAATGTATTAGCACAATTGTGTGTATATATAAATATATATATATATATATATATATATATATATATATATATTATATATATATATATATATATATATATATATATCTAGATGACTATATAGAGATCTTTACTAAATGCATGACTTTTAAGCATTTTATTTGCATAGAGTTCCACCTGCTTTGAAGCTTTGAGAGCTGACTTGGCTTTCTTCAGTAAGGAGCTTTATAACTTTACTCCCTTGCTATGTCTTTTGAATTTGCTTTTGCATAATCATTTTGGTGTTGAATGCCCTTGAGAGCTTTCATGATCTATTGGATGCTCTGCCACCCCCTCCTCTTTATAATGGGTCACTTGTAAATGTGAAGAAAGCTTAGTTTAAAATTGGGGACGATTTCTTAGCATGTTTCAGTGCTCTCAGGCACTTCTGACTTTCCAGAATGTGCCATTTCCCTCTGTATTTTTTAATCAACTCATCACAGTGTTTTGCTAGCGGAGTGTCACAATGCATAAATCTCCATGACTTTGCTTCATCACTTTACACTAATCATTTCAGAAACCTCCGAAAAATCAAGTTATCTTAGATGAAGTGTATTGCACACCCAGTCACCAACTCAGAACAATTATATAAGCGCAAGCTGGCAGATGAGAAATGAATATATCCCCCACCTACAGGACCTCCACGTAACTCTTATAGTGTATACCATACTGTATATCCACCAACCTCTCATAATCTATGTCATATACACACCCAACTTGTATATACTGTATATTTACCCATTCCTTATGATATACCTCATGTGCAATAAATAGCCACTCAACTTGTATAGTATACACTTTATTTTTGTTGATCCACCCAGCTCTGATAATATATACCATATATACTCTATATTATTTATCATACCAAGTTCTGATTTATATGTACATAGTGTTCTGGAAAGACCTAAATACACACTGTATATCCACCCAGCTCTTATAAGATATAATAGATAGAAGTACAATTATTACATACTGTATATTATCCACCTATATTTTATAGTCTCCCAATTTATACTATGCCAAGACCCAAGTCTAATAGCACATACCATATATACACCAACCTCTTATTGGTCCTAATGTATTTTCATTAACCTGCTATATAGTTCCCTCTTTTTACAGCTCATACAACTTTTTATTCTTTCTACCACGCATCTATCTACCTCTCATAATTAACACTGTATAGTCACCCACCTATTATCTTATATTTACCATATGTTCTAATGTCTGTTCTAGCATGTAAAGTATATTTATCCTCTTACAGTCTAAATTTTTTATGAACAAATAAAAAGTCATCATCTTTATTAATATAGTATTTCTGTGCTACTTCTGTTATTGCTGTTTATTTCACATATTTATTACTATGAACAGCGCCCCTTCCCTAAAGGAAAGGTGAAGATGTGAAACTCCGAACTGAGCTGTTCGCGCTTCATGATAACTCTCCGAGTACACATTGTGTATTTCACATAAACATTTTACTTCTGAACCCTCTGAGGTACCCTCTGACTGTCATATTTGGAGTCGGGAAGGAATTTTTACCTCTAGTATGAGGGTTTTTGCCTTCCTCAACTCAACTCAATAGGGACTCATTAGGGTTATAGGTTGAACTTGATGGACTCTGGTCTTTTTTCATCCTTATGAACTATGTTACTATGTTACTATGTACTGAGTTTTTCCTTATATGTACATAGCATTCTAGAAACACCTAAACCAGTGATCATTTCAACGCATTGCTTCCAAGTGTTAAATGACAAATACAGTGTGACTGAAATGAAGCAGGTTTTTTTTTTTTTTTTTTTTTACGTTTTTTGTTTTGCCTTATTAAATGTTTAACATAATTAACTAACAAGTCAATGAACTTAAAAATCTTTTAAAGATCAACATTACTATGAGTATTAATAATAATCTGTTAAATATAACATAGATGTAGCAGAGCTGAGAATGTCACGAAGCAAAAAAAATAATGACAAAAAAATAATGCTGGCAATCAAAGTGCACAAATGTTCACAACACTTGGCTTCCCTGCGTGGAATCTGCATTTCTGTAACGTGTATCTTATATTTCAAAATCGAAATAAAAAATTTAAAAAAATAAATAAAAAAAAAGGGCACAAATGATGTGCTGTAGCTTTAAAGTGCTCAACAGAAAATTTTGCTCTGCTACAGCTGTTATTGGCACTATACAGAAACATGATATACCTTATGTTCTTAAATAATACAGTGCATGCTATTCTCTAGGACAGTGGTCTTCAACCTGCGGACCTCCAGATGTTGCAAAACTACAACGCCCAGCATGCCCGGACAGCCGTTGGCTGTCCGGGCATGCTGGGCGTTGTAGTTTTGCAACATCTGGAGGTCCGCAGGTTGAAGACCACTGCTCTAGGATTTATAATAAAGAAAATGAAGACCTTACCTTTGCCTTGTTATAAGGTTGATATAATGCCTCAGTGCTGAGTAGTATTTGGCCATGTCCTCTGCTGGTGCATCCTCTCCAGGGTTGTCTGGTTTTGAAGGGTAAGCCTCTGCAAACGTTTCCAGGCAGATCAGCAAGGATAGACCTATAGTCAGCACTGACATCCACAACCTCATGCTTCCCTGCATCTGAACAAAATAACAGAGAACTGAAGTTCAACAAGTGCAGTGATAAACAGAATGCACATTCTCATCAACTGGTATCATGTGCGCTGATGTAGCAGCGCTAAGTTGTCAGTTTAACACTTTGTGACCCTATCAATGAGTTAAGACAGTGATGTTTATCTGGATTCCTATGGAAAACACATCAGGTTGTCATCTGACAAACTCAGTTCTGCTCTATGTAAAATAAATCATCTCTCAATGAAGTAAAATAAGTCTAATATTGTACGTAACGCAGTGAACGAAGGGTGTCATTCGAACAGATTACAGTAAAACAAACTGTATTAGTTTACATGTTTCAATATATTTTAGTCTTTATATTCCATCATATTTTAGTCATTTTTACCTATAAGAAAAACATTGTCTAGATGTAAAAGGCTTTATGTAAAATGAATTAAGCGTTACAATAACTAAGAGTAAAGTAAAAGGAGAGTAAAGGTTTGGAGCAGGTTCAGCACCAAGGACAGCTCAGCTGAGTACTTACATTGACTGGACTGTGTCTTCTCTCAGATCTGCCTTACAGTCTTCTTATGTATCTCTTCTCTGTAATTAGACTTTGTTCTCCCTGATCCCCTGCTTGAGTCGGCTTCCTGCCATACTGTGGCTTTTATAGTCTTTTTTTTTTCTACAGGAGGGGCTTGGGGGCAAAAGTGGATGACTAAAAAAAAAATCTATCTCCTCCCACCTCTGAGCAGCAAGAACGTCACTAATAGGTGAGACCTTGCAGACATGGGTCATGTAAAAAGGGAGGAAAATTATCCCTTTTATTGTTTGACTTGTCAAAATGAGTTATGACTGAACATTGGAGGTATTTAATACAAAATCCACGATCCAGCTCCCCGGTGACGTCCCCTCACGTACCTCTGAGCATCCCCCACCATGATTATTTTAATTTTATTTTTAAATCTACAGTTCTGTGCAGTGGAAAGATGTTCTAGGCGTTCACCCCTCCTGTTAATTCTCATTAGCATATCATGCAGCTGCAGAAGTTGAAAACCTATTACTATTGCAAATCTCACCCAAACGTACACATATAGACTATGACGCGGCTGTGACTCATCACGCTGGAAGATTTGGACTTGGAAAATGATTAATTTTGAACTTTGTCGTGGAATAGGGGAAGGAATGTCTGAACCGATTATAGATTTGGGACTACAAAGCTTTGACTTATAGGGAAGCGTCAGGGGAGCTAAACTGGAGGAGGAAATATAGCATGTATTCTACAAAGAGCAGATGCATAGTATACGTCTAAATGTAAATGATGTAGGTGACAAACAGTTATTAGTATTTTCTATCCTAGTGAAACCATCACTGCCATACAATTTCAGGTGCAGGAAAGCTGTACTATTGAACCATTGTGGTTTTCGCTACCTTGTTTCATGTGGGTGGGGGTGTGTGTATGTGTGTGTTTGTATGTGTGTATATGTGTGTGTGTGTGTATTGACAGTGCATTTCTAGGCTGAACCTATGCCCAATGGATAAGAAAGATAAGTCCATAGTTGCAAAAGTAACAACAAGTAGGTATAGTCGGGCACTTTATGTAAGTATGCAACTACCCACTCGGCATCCCAGAGGTACAAGCCGTAACACTTGAGCCTCACACAGATCGCTGCATGCAGTGGTGCTCAGTACACAGTCAGCAAGTGACAAATACATTATTGTTCCGTGTATATGAAGACAGGTGGCAGGAAGCACAGGTGATGATGTTGGGGTGTTCTCAGGACAGGCTGTTTCATGGTCAGCATGAAACAGCCTGTCCTGAGAATGCCTCAACATCCTCACCCATGCTCCTCGCCACCTGTCTTCATGTACACGGAACAATAAAGATATAGCATCCTGCAGTTTACCGGTGAGTGCTGTCTTTCAATTCTCCCTGCCTAATAGTTGCAAAAGTGTCTGCTATAGTTTATGTACAAAGGGTGTGCATAACCATATAGGCAGTTCATATAGATTCTATGGGACCACTAGACAGACAGTTTCCCTTCCAAGTTTGTAATGTCCATAAACTTATTGGTAGCGAAGATCTGCAGGGGAATATGGTGTTCACAGTTGTTGCCCTTTTAACAGACAAAAAAGTGGAATGATTACTTAGGTCATAGAAAATAGGATGAAGGAATCATAATTGACCTGTTATAGGCAGTTAGGAATTTGGTTGTACCAAACAGAACCTGGAAAAGCCCGATTATTATCTTTACTAGGGACCCTGGTCCTTCAAGTATACTGGATGCATCCTGTTTCACATCAAATGGAAAGTAAAACCTGGAGACGTTATTATTTTCATCACTATCATTGATGAATTTAGGTCTGTAACATGTGAAGGACCCCTCGGTTTCTGTAGAATATTGCATCAACTTTGGTCAATATTGGTAAATATGTACATTGTGTCTGAGGTAACTTGACGCTTAACGCATTTGTTGTTCTTTGTTGTATTTTTGTAATGGACACTCAGGTCAGACTGGTTGCCAGGCCACCCAGATAGTTTCGTTCAAGAAGAGTTGGAAACCTGTCTCTTTGGTAGGAGATCCCATGATTTGGAAGTTGTGTTACACCACTTTTCTTGGGTGGTGTCTGGTCATTTAAAAAAAAGGTAACTGGTGGCATGTGACAGGGGGCGCTCTCATGAAATCAAATCCCTTGAGTGAGTGAGGCAAGATGCCAGCTGCTCACTTGTGAATGGCCTGTCATGGACAAATGCTGAGGGAAAAAAGTGGTAGCTGGTGACATGACAATAGAGAGAGAGAGAGAATGTGGCATATCACAGTTGGGGCCTGGGGCACAGCAGTTTCTTACTATACAGAGGGAAGGCAACCCCACATAAATGAGAAACAGTTAAGTCGCAACTAGGTATGTGACAGAAAGCTGTTTAAATGGGTTATTAAGGGATTGATAAACATAGCCTCTATCTTCCATAAAGATAACCACTATTATCCTCAGGTTGCATGTGGTATTGCAGCTCAGTAAATGGAACCAACTTATACTAACACACACAACCTGAAGTCAGGTGTGGGGCTATTTTTGAACAAAGCAGCCATGCTTTTGTAATCCTGGATAACCCATTAAAGCTCCTACTTCTTCCAGGTGGAAGAAAAATAACAAAACATGTATATTAATGGTGTAATGCAATGTAATGATGAATAAATATCAGGATGTCAGAATTGGATTTTGTTTATGTTTTTAAAGTGCAAAACATGGAAACTATTGAATGGGTTTCTAAATTTTTTGTTTAACATTCAAACAGTGAAATAATAATTCTGTTGGCTTCCTTTTATTAGAGAGCAGTGCATTGTGGGAGCTCAACTGTTTGTCACATGTTTGTTTCAAGTAGAATTTTGACAAGTATAAATATGAAAGCAGATAACTAAATTAAATGACTTAAAGGGATTATTTGCCACAGTGAACGTTTATCCACCATCCACATGATAATGGATAAATGTATGATCTTGTGGCCTAACAGCTGGGACCCCTGGTGACCTCGAGAATGAGACTCCCTACGCTTCTGTCTGAAAAGTGAAGATGTCAAAATTATGTGCACTGCTGCCCCATCCATTATCTATGGGAGTGCCAAGTATGTTGCTGTGCCTGAGATTTTATGGTAATATAATATAACAAGTTAATTGACAACTGGGGGGTCTTCACCAGCCGGTAAAGCCTGTACCTGTGTATCAGGTTCACGAGCAACAAGCAGCCAGCCCACAGCTAGGGTGGCAGAGGATACTCTGATCCTGCTCTTGTGAAGCAGAAGCTACAGTCATATTCAAGGTTGGAGGTTAACATTACACTATAGATGTCCATGTGACACCTGGCTGCAGTATTCCTTGGCATAAAATGTCGCTGAGAGTAAAGGAAGGACTATTACTCCTTTTTTTTATATCCAATTCTGACTTTGACTCAAATAAAAAAATTTTATCAAAAGCTGCTGTGGCATTTCCCCCAAATGTGTATGTGAAACCATCCTAAGGACCCATGTACACTACAGAAATTCCACTCACTTTTATTCCAAGTGGAATTCCACTTGCAGCAGAAACCCATTGATCTCAATACATGTGAATGAAACAAAAAGAGACCACACACCGGCACCTCGTGTATTACCCAAGCACAAAAGGAGAAAAGCCACAGGGACAGATGTCTCTGTTAGATGGCGTCTCATCTCAAGTGAGTGATAAGAGCACTTATCACCCCAGGTCCATATTGGGGTACTGAGAGATTGGAGTAGCTGCTGAGTCTGGAGGGTAACCGGATGACAGGGGCAGCCTGTCCTGTAGAATATCCAATAATGGTGGTGCAAAAAACCCTTTTACATGGATCTGCTACGGGTCAAGGAAGGAGGAGAAGAAACTCCAAAAAATGCTTCCAAGGGGTTTATATAAAAATATAAAATAAAATACAGGCAAAGTGATACGTGACCCCCCAAAATGCTGCATTATGCCGTATTATTATTATTATTATTTTTAAATAAACTGCTTGGAAGTATTTCTGGAGTTTTTTCTCTTCCTTCCTTGACCAGAAGTAGCAGTGCCAGGTACAAGGGTTTTTTGCACCACCATTATTGGATGGAATTTTCATGGTGGAAAGTCTGGGGCAGATCTGAATTCCACTGAAAGGATATGTTAATTCTTTTGCTAGAATCTTCAATAAGATGGTGCTTAAAGGAGAAATGTACTGAAAATGTTTCCATTACATCTGAGCCCGGGCTGCAAAATTTGAAAAAACAAACTTTAACTCACCTTCTGATGTTCCCTATTGCGTTGATATTGATGTTCCCGTCCGCTGGTGCTGGTCTTCTTCCTGCTTCCTGGGGACGGTGAGTCATACTGCGCTCAGCATATCTCCGGCCGCAGCGATGTCCTGCCTCGGTCAGTGATAAGCTGAGCACACTGTCATGTAAGGAGCCTTGGCCCCGCCTTCTCCCTGCTGCCTGGGATCATTACATGACAGTGCACTCACCCTATCACTGGCCGAGGTGGGACATCTTAGCAGCTGGCAATATGCTGAGCACTGTATGACTCACCGTCCCCAGGAAGCAGGAGGAAGAGCAGCACCGGAGGATCGGGACACTGATAATGGCGCAACGGGGGAACGTCGGAAGGTGAGTTACAGTATTTATTTTTTGTTTTTGTAGCCAAGGCACAGAGGTAATGGAAACATTTTCAGTACAGTTCTCCTTTATTGCACTATTTATGAACATTAAGTGCCAGTTCCACTGGAGGTTGCTGCAAGCAGAATTTCTATAGTGTGCATGGGCTCTAAGTGGTGCAGATTCAAAATCCACAACTTCAGTGTACACATAGAGGAACACAGGGAAATATAAATAGTATAGAAACATAAAAGTATAAATTCTTAGCACTTCAACAGACTTTACATGACCGCACCCACACAAGTCTACCTCAGTGCAGCTGCTTGTATACCCTGCAATAGGTTACCACACATATCTCCAATTGAAGGCCGAACACATTGTGAATAGGCCTAAATAAGTTTCATCAGATGTGAAAGCTGATGTTATTTTATCACAAAGGGGGTTTTAATAATTAAATTAAAAAAACTAAAAAGCCATATTTGTACCAGCACACACATTCTCAGCATACCATTAGTATGCATTGCATGTTGTCTTATCTAACTGATTTAATTTCTTGTAAAATGCAATATCTTAGTTATGCTATGTCCTTGCAACGGATTTTATATCAGCGGAATGTAGTGTCAATTTAAAACTAAAATGCATGATAAGTATAGATACAATTATGACAGGAAAAGTACCAGAGTGATCTGTGAAATGCTGAAAAGTGGATGGCTTGTAATTGTTATAATGTCCTGAGAGAGTGGATGCAGAAAAGTTCCATTTGCTGATGTGAGCAGAAGCGGTTAGTCTTGCAGGGTTGTATGTTAAAGTTGTCGAAATTTGCTTTGTATATTATTATATATCTATGTAGCATGTGATATGCAAATGTTTATATGAAACTCCATTATAAACACATTTCATTACTTAAGTTTGTCTTCTTAAAGAGGTTTTCTGATGATGAAACCTTATTTCACCTATCTCATAAATGGACATATATTGGTAAATGGTTAGTTTGCTACCTTTCCACAGTCTTTCATTTTAACTTTTTGCTTCTGATTAAAACTATGTGCCGTGTTGTCTTTATTCCCCTACTCACTGTACTGTGTACAGTACATCCTTCCTGTTCTGAAGCTTTCTCTACTTTCCTTAGATTAGCTAGGTACCTTCCAAATGCCAGGTAGTCCCATATTAACAAGATAGCCAATGACCCCCCCCCCCCAGTAGGGAGGTAAAAAAATCATACTTACCTCCTCCCCTGCACAGAACAGCAGTCAGTCTTCCTCCTCCACTTTGGTGCAGGCAGAGATAATGAATGACATCACTGTTTGCTCCAGGGCAGTGTTCAGACTCCACTCCTGGTGTAGTGGAATAGCTTGGTGGTGATCACTGGCCTGGGGACATGTCCTGGATTCCTTGACTAGCAAGCAGATTAATAAAGTGGGCAGTTTAGACAGCTCCCTAAACTGCCCACATTATAATCTGCGGGGTGTATTTGGGGCAGGCCAAATAAGTAATTTTTACCCTGTGATAATGGACACAATAATGTCACAGTTTAGAAATAATGCACCTAGTCATTTCACAGTACACTTAGCAAGTTTCAACCTAGGGACTATGCAACCATTACAGGAGTGTGATTATGCTCATAGTGATGTCATACTGAAGATAATGTACACAATGCTGTTATGGCTATTGTGTCAAAGAACAAGGATAATGCATATGATGAAGTCATAGTACAGTAAAGGGATAAAATACATATGTGAAATGTTACAATGTATTTCCCTTCGCCTCTCTGTGGTCTGAAATCAATGTTAAAATGCCCCCTTTTATCATTCATATCATTCATAGTTATAAATAACTGCAGCTCAACTCAAGTGGAAGTGGCCCCCCTTAATTGGGGTCCTACAAAAGATGATACAGTGGGACAAAAAAGTATTTAGTCAGCCACCAATTGGACAGGTTCTCCCACCTAAAAAGATGAGAGAGGCCTGTAATTTTCATCATAGGTATACCTCAACTATGAGAGACATAATGAGAAAAAAAAATCCATAAAATCACATTGTCTGATTTTTAAAGAATTTATTTGCAAATTATGGTGGAAAATAATTATTTGGTCAATAACAAAAGTTCATCTCAATACTTTGTTATATACCCTTTGTTGGCAATGACAGTGGTCAAGTGTTTTCTGTAAGTTTTCACAAGGTTTTCACACACTGTTGCTTGTATCCATGCAGATCTCCTCTAGAGCAGTGATGTTTTGGGGCTGTCACTGGGCAACACAGACTTTCAACTTTCTCTAAAGGTTTTCTATGGGGTTGAGATCTGGAGACTTGCTAGGCCACTCCAGGACCTTGAAATTCTTCTTACAAAGCCACTCCTTCGTTGCCCGGGCGGTGTGTTTGGGATCATTGTCATGTTGAAAGACCAAGCCACGTTTCATCTTCAATGCCTTTGCTGATGGAAGGAGGTTTTCACTCAAAATCTCACGATACATGGCCTCATTCATTCTTTCCACCCCCATGCTTCACAGTAGGTATGGCGTTCTTTGGTTGCAACTCATCATTCTTTCTCCTCCAAACACGACGAGTTGAGGTTTTACCAAAAAGTTCTACTTTGGTTTCATCTGACCATTTGACATTCTCCCAATCTTCTTCTGGATCATCCAAATGCTCTCTAGCAAACTTCAGAATGAGACAGTTTGAGGTTGTGGACAGGTGTCTTTTATACTGATAACAAGTTCAAGCAGGTGCCATTAATACAGGTAACGAGAGGAGGACAGAGGAGACTCTTAAAGATGAAGTTACACGTCTGTGAGAGCTTGAAATCTTGCTTGTTTGTAGGTGACCAAATACTTATTTTCCACCATAATTTGCCAAAAAATTCTTTAAAAATCTGAATTTTTTTTCTCATTATGTCTATCATAGTTGAGGTATATCTATGATGAAAATTACAGGCCTCTCTCCTCTTTTTAAGTGGGAGAACTTGCACAATTTGTAGCTGACTACATACTTTGTTGTCCCATTGAATGCCTGGTAAAATGGTAGTTATGTCCTTGAATACCCCCACAGGATCCCAAATCGATTTCCATCCTCCTAAATAGTTAAATTTTATTGACAATGTCAAATACCAAGAGATACCATAGAGAAGACAGGTGAAAGTGTTGCCTTCTAAAAATCTAGTGTTACTAGTATGACACAGGTGCTATAGAGTAGCAATGTATTCAAACATTTCTGTTTCTATTTGATCGTTATAAAATCTTTAGAAATCCTTGTAAGTGAAGGCTAATTGAAAAATGTATTTTAGGATTTCTGGGGGGGGAGGGGGGAGGGTGTGTCACACAATGCACTTTATGTTATAACTTTTTAAATAAAATAAGTATGATTATAATCTCCCTTTTCCGACCCCTATAACTTCTTTATAAAGGATCATTTTATGCATCAAGACCTGTAGTTTTTTTGTTATCAGTACCATTTTTTGTTTAGATGGTACATTTTTATAGATTTTTATGAATTTTTATGACATATTATGTGACCAAAAATCAGCAATTCTGGCATATGTTTTTTTTTTTTACTTTTACATCATTCATCGTGTAGGATCATAAACATTGTGGGAGATTTATCATAGGATTTAGACTGGTTTTTCCTGTCTAAATTTGTCGCACAGAAAGTCGCAGTGCGACTAAATATGTGCGACTTTTCTGCGACTTTTGCTCTAGAGGATTTTTAGTACATGATGCATGCAAGTCTATTTTAGACTGAAATGCATTAAAAAATGAATTGGTGCTGAATTTATCAAAAGCAACTTTTCAGCGACAAGTCGCATCGGCTGAAAGTACGCCGAAATGTCAGACCATGTTGGAGCAGGTTTAAATATAGACTAAAGCATAGATCATGCAGTCTGTGCACAGAATTTATCAAGAGCCGTGCGCCATTTGATAAATTAGGCGCACAATAGACTAGCCTAACCCTCTGTAGTTTGGTCTATATTGATGCGGGACATAGACAACTTTGATAAATATCCCCCATTGTTTTTAAAAACAATTCCTTACACTGCAATTCCAAGTATGTCTTATTTTTTATTTTATTTTTTAAATTCTAAAATCGGAAAAGCAGGGGAATTTTTATTTTAAATTGGGGAGGGTCTTTTATATAATTTTGAAAATGTTTCATGTTATCCCATAGGGGAACATTAAATTGCATATTTGATTGCATTCATTGTACAAAGCTATTCTATTGTATAGCATTGTACAGGGAGATTGGTTCTCTAATGATGCAGCCATGCTGCCTCAAAGGAGCGGTGATCTGGCGGAAATAGGATGTTAAGCGACTTTGTTTCATAAAAGCAGATACATGTGCAGCGAGTTAGGGTAAGCAGAATGTACTTCGTGGCTACAGACTGTTTCCTGCGCTCAAGCGCACTTCCTCGGGCCGCTGGTCTAGGTCACTGCACTCAGGTCAGTATTAAACATTAGTAAATTACTAGCAACTACATGAACAATTAAAGGGGTACTCCGGTGGAAAGCATTTTTTTTTTATCAACTGGTGCCAGAAAGTTAAACAGATTTGTAAATTTCTTCTATTTAAAAATCTTAATCCTTCCAGAACGTATCAGCTGCTGTATGCTACAGAGGAAGTTCTTTTATTTTTGAATTTATTTTTTGTCTGATCACAGTGCTCTCTGTTGACACTTCTGTCCATGTCAGGAACTGTCCAGAGTACAAGCAAATACCCATAGCAAACCTTTCCTGCTCTGGACAGTTCCTTATATGGACAGAGGTATCAGCAGAGAGGACTGTGGTCAGACTTAAAAGAAATTCAGAAAGAAATACAACTTCTTGTGGAGCATACAGCAGCTGATAAGTACTGGAAGGATTAAGATTTTTTAACAGAAGTAATTTACAAATCTGTTTAACTTTGTGGTACTATTTAATAATAATAAAAAAAATAGCTTTCCACCAGAGTACCCCTTTAATTGTTTATGTAGTTGCTATAGTAACTTACTAATGTCTATTTAATACTGACCTGAGTGCAGTGACATAAACCAGTGGTCCAAGGAAGTATGCTTGAGTGCAGGAAACAATTTGTAGCCACGAGGTACGCTCCGCTGATCTTAACCTGCTGCAAACGTACCTGCCTTTATTAATTAAAGTTTTTTTCAAGCATATCTTCTGACTTTCTTGCAACCTTTTTCATATCTTTACTATGCTGGTTCCACCAGCGACTGTATTTCTGTCCTTTAGACAACACAATCTGCATTGATCACAAAGTCTAAAGCGTTATTGACAGCATCAGTGGGATTGCTGATGCCCGCTGTTAACAGTGAGTGCCTGGCTGCTGATAGCAGCTGTCACTCACCATCAATGCAGCGAGCACGGCTCTTACATTCATTTCATAGACACTAAACGCTCCAGGGCATACATGTATGCCCTGGTGCTTTTAGGACCAGACGGCAAGGGTGTACAGGTATGCTTGGTATCATCTAAGGGTTAGAGCCCATATATTATATTTTGTTCCTCTATATTTCACCCCCATAAAACTGTGCTGTTCGTTTGCCTAGCATTAGCAAACAGACTACTTACAGACAAAGAAACAAATTATACAACATCAGTGTTTTTACCAAAGGCAGCTGAATGTCTACTGAGAAGAAACATATTTCTTCTATGAAGCAGCTGGAGCCATGAAGTTTTCTTTGCTTTTTTGTATCAAGCAATGATAATGTTTAATGGAAGAAAGCATCTCTTTAGTAAGAGATTAATTCGCCTTTGATCACATGTGTATTTATACATTTCTGTTTCTGGAGACAAAGTGATTAAAATGTGTTCTGAAGAGGATATCACGTTATGTAAGAGAATGAAAGAAATATCTCCCTTAGTGCCTTAAATCTGCATAGAAAATAGACAAATCTTGAGAATGCCACATCTCACTTTCCATTACCATCAGTAAGTTGTCTAATTGTTAAAAAGCAGAAACAGAGAAATATTGCAGTCCGGAACATAGAGAAATCAGATTAAGTTTTAACGCTAAAGATAACACGATACTTAAATCTCTTAATTCAATAAGTTTTACTTTGACTTTATAAAATATTATGGCCCAGTACACCATGTAACTAGAACATTCCGGAGAAAAACAAATACCCGGCAAAAATGTAATGTTATATCAAAGAACATAAGGTAAGAGCATTGCAAAGTACAAGTAATCGCTGAAAAGCTTTTATAATAATTATAATAACAGAAATGAACTCAATAACTATATGTATTAAAATTTGCTCCGCAAAAGCTGATGCAGGCATTTAACTAGATTATTCATTCTTGTCTATATTAAAGCTCTTCTCTATTCTGGAGGTGTTTTAAAGCAAAGATTCAGCGTCGAATATCATATTGTTTGATTTTTGTCTAAATAGGATCAAAATCTTTTCTGATACAGAGCTTCAAACTCCATGCATAGACTGGAGATTTATAAGATAACATGCTGGCTACTTGCAGCTGCCACTAGAGGAAGCTTAGGAGCTACAGAGAGCCAGTATCTTGTCATTTATGTTTGCTTCTATGTAGCAGGTTTGTAGATTTGAATTAAAGAATAGGATTTTAAAAGCTATACAGACGTAAAAAGCATAATCAACTTTTAGACCTATAAAGCACATTAAAGTAAAAGATGGTGTGAGGGTATGAAGTTAAAAAAGGATTTATATGGACCTATACCACATCCATCTTAGGTTCTCCCTTAAAGGGATACTCTGCCCCTAGACATCTTATCCCCTATCCAAAGGATAGGGGATAAGATGTCTGATCGTGGGGCTCCAGCCGCTGGGGACCCCAGCGTTCTTCCTGCTGCGCTTAGAGCAGCAGAGGCTCGTGACGTTACGTCCATGCCCCGCTTGTGATGTCACGTCCATGCCCCCTCAATGCAAGACTATGGGAGGGGGAGTGATGTCACAAACCGAGCGTGACCTTGACGTCACAAGCCTCCGCCTCGCATCATCAGTCATCCGGTGCCACAGATGTCTGGTTGCCACAGCAGAGATCGTGGGGGTCCTCAGCAGTGGGACTGCTGTGATCAGACATCTTATCCCCTATCCTTTGGATTTATCATATAGTATTTATGGTGTTTAGTACCAAATTACAAGCTAATTGCAATCAAATGATAAATGACAAATTCAGCTTTTTAACAATTGCTTGTATAAAAACAATTAAAGATGAGTGAACCAAATATGACGAATCTGAATTCGCTACGAATTTCATGAAAAATTTGACTCGCAACGAATGCGAATATCGCTATCAAAACCTGTGCAAAGGAAAAGTTGCCCAGTTGCCCATAGCAACCAATCAGATTGCTTCTTTCATTTTGTAGAGGCCTTGTTAAAAATGAAAGAAGCAATCTGATTGGTTGCTATAGGCTATATATATACCGGCTAGTGTTTTAATCTAATTCTTTTTAGGCATAATACTGTAGCATATTTTTCTGCCCTCATGAGTGCATACCACATAGCTACATCTAAGTAGTGTACTATTTGTAATTGTTAAACTCTCAAGGGCCTAGATACCGTGAAAGGACAACCAAAAGTAAACACCTGCTGCTGTTCTAGACACATACTGTTTTAAGCATAGTGAAGTGTATTGTACTCCCGTCATATACGCACTAAGTATGTCAGGCAGAGAAGTGCCAGGACGTGTACAGACGAGTGGCAGAGGCCTAAATTCATCAGGCGCAGGGAGAGGTTGCAGCACACTAAGGGCGAGGGGCAGCAGGAGTCGCAGTGAGAGACCTGACTTCCCGGTATCAGCTAACGGTCGTTTCTCGACCAACAACCCATCTGTCGTCCTCGATTGGTTAACACGGTCATCCACTTCATCACAAGTGACATCTGATACCCCCAGTCAACAGTTGGTGGGTAAATCAGACACAAGCCTCAGTTGGCATGGCCCGGGAGCAGTCCATGTCCTCACATTTCCTCTGTCCTATGCTGTTTCCCCCTCTAAAGAAGTATATTATGCTGTGGGTTCAGCTCCACTATTCAGTGAGGACAATCTAATAGTCAGTCAGCAGTTACTGCCCAGCCAAGAAGTGGAGGAGACCGCCGCTGCTTCCTCCGCTAGGCGGGCAAGTAGTGATGAGGAGAGAGTGATGTGGAAGGCAGTGTTGCCAGCATTCAGGGTCCTGAAGCAGACACTGTTGAGGAACCTGAGGAGGACATCAGTGACATGCAGACACTTGTTGATGATGATGAAGCCGACCGCAATTGGGAGCTGGGTGCAGAAGGGGCTTCATCATCATCAGGAGAAGAGGGTTGCAGGTTACCCGTGAGGCAGCAGCTGAGCCAGCAAAGTGGCAGCATGGTTGGCAGTCAGCATGGTGTCAGAAGTCTAAATTCTGGAGCCAAACGTGCCCTGGGAAGATGACCTGTGTTACACACTGCGCTCCGGCCGCAAGCACGGGACGTGAGTGCAGTGTCCCCGACCACTGGTGGGGCCGGGATTTGCATCGCAGGATGCGCCCGGCCGCGAGTCCCGGCCCGTCACTCACCTTGTCCCGCTCCTGCAGCACTCTCACTCTCTCAGCTCCGGTGCGCACGTCCCGGTTACCTGTGTGGTCGAGCTGTGTCGGGGGTAGCAACCTGAGTGTCGCCTGCCGCAGCAAGCCCATCCTGCCTTGCGGCGGGCTCTTGTGAAGACCAGCGGCACCTTAGACTCCGCTCCTCGATACAGTCCGAGTCATCGCCACACAGGTAGAGGATCTACATCCAGCTCCGTTACAGTAAGATCCAACCATGGATCCCAATGGGGTTCCTCTGCCTGACAACACGGATCTTGCTTCTATCATGGCGATTTAGTCACAAAAGTTGGCCCAGCAAGCATAGCAGCTTAACCAGCTATCCGCCATGATGCAGCAGTTGCTATCTGCCCAGCAGTACCCGCCACAGCCTCCTCCAGCTCCAGTACAGCATGCCGCTGCTGCAGTCTCCTCCGGAACTAAACTCCGTTTGTCAAAATGTCCAGAGAAGATATACTCGACACTACCTGTTACTATGCAAAAGGACTGGACAGGGTGATTCTTGGTGTGCAGTAAATGGCTCCCTGGAAGCTAGGTGGGTCTGTACAGGTGCTAACACGTGAAAAACTGAAAGGCTGTACATCTGACAATGGAAGAACGGAGAACCAACCAAAACTTACCTGTGGTAGCTTCTTTAATGTTTGTTAGAACATGCAGGACACAGCGTGCAGGGAGGCAGGTGGTGGAGACGCGGGGGTATGGGGGTATTTGATACCCCCGTGTCTCCACCACCTGCCTCCCTGCACGCTGTATCCCGCATGTTCAAATGAATATTAAAGAAGCTACCATAAGCAAGTCTGGGTGAGTGCTTCGTTCTTCCATTGTCAAACTCTGTCGCTCCCAGAGAAGTTTGATGGTTTCGTGACACCGTGCTCCATGCACATTGAACTCATGGCGGACCAGTTCTCCACGGAACGAGCAAAGGTAGCCTTCGTCATCAGTCTCCTTTCTGGTAGGGCCTTGGCCTGGGAAATTCCGCTGTGGGATTGCAGTGATGCGATCACTACCAATCTCCAGGCATTCCTGACAGAATTTCGCACTGTCTTTGAAGAAGCTGCCCGAGCTTTCTCAGCTGAGACGGCTTTGCTGAGTCTTTCCCAAGGCAACTCCACTGTGGGCGATTATGCCATCCGGTTCCGGACCCTAGCATCGAAGTTGTTTTGGAATAATGAAGCTCTCTGCGCTACTTTCAAGAGAGGATTATCAAGTCAAATTAAGGATGTCATCGCTGCCTGGGAATTGCCATCTAACCTTAATGAACTTATACAATTGGCATCCCGGATTGATATCTGTTTCTCTGAGCTACGAGAGGAACTAAGACAAGAAAGGGAATCTGCACAACCTCGGCACTTTCCTCGTCTGGCACCAGTTTTCCAGCAACCACCGCGACCTTCTATGTTGCCTCCCACAGTGGATCGGCTATGCAAGTGGAGCGGTCTACCCTGAGCCAGCAGGAAAGAACTCACCGACGAACCAAAAATCTATGCCTATACTGCGCCAGTGCAGACCACTTTGTTAAGGATTGTCCTCTGTATCCACGGCCACAGGGAAACACTTGCACCTATGGTTCGTGGGAGAGGCCTCCCTAGGTGTGAATTCCACCTCTCCCCGCTTAAATATGATGGTCCAGCTTCTTCTGCCTTCTAAAGAGATCATCTCCGTTCTGGCTTTCCTTGACTCTGGCTCAGCAGGAAACTTTATTGATGCCTCCCTAGTCCATAGGTATCATCTGCCAGTGTCCCTCCTCTTAAAAACCAATGTATATCTCTATGGTCAATGGAGAAAGACAAGACTGTACCGTACTATATCGCACAGAACTATTATCTATGCAAGTCGGAGTCTGGGGCCCGTACTGCAACCACCACTGTACACATATACGTGTGACCAAGTTGAAATCTTCGTCTAGTCCTCTGCCAGGTTTACCTTCGTTCCTCCAGGACTTTGCTGATGTCTTCAGTGAAAAGCAAGCTGAAGTCTTGCCTCAACAACGTCCTTAGGATTGTCCCATTGATTTACTGCCTGGAACCACACCTCTCATGGGCCGAATCTATCCCTTGTCAGTTTCTAAAACACATGCCATGTCAACTTACATCCAGGAGAATCTTCAGAAGGGATTCATCACGAAATCCTCTCCTCCTGCTGGAACCGGGTTCTTCTTTGTGGAAACCAGGTTCTTCTTTGAGGACTGAATAAAATTATGGTAAAAAATAATTATCCCCTTCCTTTAATTTCAGAGTTGTTTGATCGGCTGCGAGGTGCCAGGATTTTCTCCAAACTGGATCTTCGTGGTGTCTATAATTTGATTCGTATAAGAGAAGGGGACGAGTGGAAGACTGCGTTTAATACTCGAGACGGACATTTTGAAAACCTTCTAATACCATTTGGACTATGTAATGCTCCAGCAGTCTTCCAGGAGTTTGTCAATTACATTTTTTGAGACCTTCTCTACTCCTGTGTCATTGTTTATTTGGATGACATTGTCATCTATTCGCCCAACCTACACACTCATTGTCTCCATCTCCGTCAAGTTTTACCGCATCTCCAAGACAACCAACTCTATGCAAAACTTGAAAAGTGTACTTTTGAAAAGACCAGTCTACCGTTTCTGGGGTATATTGTTACCAGTCAAGGACTTCAAATGGATCCTAACAAATTATCCACTGTACTGGAGTGGCCGCAACCTTCTAGACTGAAAGCGATTTAGCGCTTTCTTGGCTTTGCCAATTATTACCGACAGTTTATTCCCCACTATTCCACTTTGGTTGCCCCCATCGTGTCTCTTACTAAGAAAATTGCCAATCCGAAGTTCTGGACTCCAGAGGCCAAGGAAGCCTTCAAGCACTTAAAGTCTGCTTTTGCTTCTGCTCCAGTGTTGTCAAGACCGGATCCGGACAAGCCGTTTACTTTGGAGGTGGATGCATCTTTAGTTGGTGCAGGAGCAGTCTTGACACAAAGCTCTTCCAAGGGCAGGACTGTGACTTGCAGATTTTTCTCTAAGACTTTCTCTCCAGCGGAGAGAAATTATACTATAGGAGATCGCAAGCTTCTGGCTATTAAGTTGGCCTTGGAAGAATGGCAACATATCTTAGAGGGCTCAGTACATCCAATAACCATCTACACGGATCACATGAATTTACTCTATCTTCAGTCTGCTCATCGTCTCAACCCTCGACAGGCTCGCTGGTCCCTTTTCTTTTCCAGGTTTAACTTTTTATTCATTTCCATCCAGCAGAGAAGAATCATCGGGCTGATGCTCTATCAAGATCTTCTGAAGTACAAAACCTGGAATCACACCTTCAACATATTGTTCCTCCTGATCGTCTTATATCCGCAGCACCAGCAAGTATTCAGCATCTGCCCCCTGGGAAGACTTATGTATCTCCTCGTCTGAGACTCCGAATCTTGAAATGGGGTCATTCCTCTCTTTTGGCTGGTCATGCCGGTATCCGTAAATCCTTACAACTAATATCTGTCACGATTCGGCTGGCTGGAGGTGGATCCTCTGTGCCAGAGAGGGATTGGCGTGGACCGTGTCGGTGGACCGGTTCTAAGTTGCTACTGGTTTTCCCCAGAGCCCGCCGCAAAGCGGGATGGTCTTGCAGCGGCGGTAGCAACCAGGTCGTATCCACCGGCAACGGCTCAACCTCTCTGACTGCTGAGATAGGCATGGTACAAGGGATAAGGCAAGAGCAAGGTCGGACGTAGCAGAAGGTCAGGGCAGGCAGCAAGGATCGTAGTCAGGGGCAACGGCAGGAGGTCTGGAACACAGGCTAGGAACACTCAAGGAAAGGCTTTCAGTGGCACAAGGGCAACAAGATCCGGCCAGGAAGTGCAGGGGAAGTGAGGTAATATAGCCAGGGAGCAGGTGGAAACTAATTAGGGTGATTGGACCAGGCACCAATCATTGGTGCACTGGCCCTTTAAATCTCAGAGAGCTGGCGCGCGAGCGCCCTAGAGAGCGGAGCCGCGCGCGCCAGAGCATGACAGCCGGGGACCGGGACAGGTGAGTGACTTGGGATGCGATTCGCGAGCGGGCGCGTCCCGCTATGCGAATCGCATCCCCGCCGGCAATGTCAGTGCAGCGCTCCCGGTCAGCGGAACTGACCGGGGCGCTGCAGAGAGAGGGACGCCGCGAGCGCTCCGGGGAGGAGCAGGGACCCGGAGCGCTCGGCGTAACAGTACCCCCCCCCCCCTTGGGTCTCCCCCTCTTTTTTGGACCTGAAAATTATTTAATCAGGAAGACATCTGAGGACCCGGAGACAGGAATAACTTCCTCTAGGCACTTAACTTCAAAGGGTCCAAGATAACGTGGTCCCAGATTAAAACTGGGGACACGGAAGCGGATATACTTGGCGGAGAGCCACACAAAAACAGGAGGAGTTCTTCTTTTTTTGTCGGCATGCTTCTTCACCCGGGATGAGGCTAGTATGAGGGATTTTTGAGTCTTTTTCCAGACGGTGGCGAAACCCCGGGAAACCTCATCAACAGCGGGCAAACAAGAAGGCATGGGAGTGGGGAGGGAGGGAAAAGGGTGAAGCTTGGCATGGGGCAGAGTGTTAACAGGACGGGGGCTATGAGGAGGAGACACAGCATAGTCCAGATAGGCCTTGGGGAGACCAGGTAAAGGAGGAGACACTGAGGTTTGACTGACGGGACTGGGAGCAGACGTGAGGCATTTTCTGTGGCAAGAAGCACCCCAGCTCTTGATATCCCCGGTGATCCAGACAAGGGTAGAAGAGTGGCGTTGGAGCCATGGCAGACCGAGGAGGACTTCAGAGGAGCATTTGGGCAAAACAAAAAGTTCAATTTTTTCGAGATGCAGTTCCATGCTCATGAGCAGGGGTTCTGTGCGGTAACGCACAGTGCAGTATAGACGTAAATCTTTATTTCTGCGGCGAGTCCTCTCTTCAGGGGTCAGGCGAGACCGATCCACTTGCATAGCCTCCTCGGCGGGAGGCACAGGGGTATTTTGCAAAGGATACTGTCATGATTCGGCTGGCTGGAGGTGGATCCTCTGTGCCAGAGAGGGATTGGCGTGGACCGTGTCGGTGGACCGGTTCTAAGTTGCTACTGGTTTTCACCAGAGCCCGCCGCAAAGCGGGATGGTCTTGCAGCGGCGGTAGCAACCAGGTCATATCCACCGGCAACGGCTCAACCTCTCTGACTGCTGAGATAGGCATAGTACAAGGGATAAGGCAAGAGCAAGGTCGGACGTAGCAGAAGGTCAGGGCAGGCAGCAAGGATCGTAGTCAGGGGCAACGGCAGGAGGTCTGGAACACAGGCTAGGAACACTGAAGGAAAGGCTTTTACTGGCACAAGGGCAACATGATCCGGCCAGGAAGTGCAGGGGAAGTGAGGTAATATAGCCAGGGAGCAGGTGGAAACTAATTAGGGTGATTGGACCAGGCACCAATCATTGGTGCACTGGCCCTTTAAATCTCAGAGAGCTGGCGCGCGCGCGCCCTAGAGAGCGGAGCCGCGCGCGCCAGAGCATGACAACCGGGGACCGGGACAGGTGAGTGACTTGGGATGCGATTCGCGAGCGGGCGCGTCCCGCTATGCGAATCGCATCCCTGCCGGCAATGTCAGTGCAGCGCTCCCGGTCAGCGGGTCTGACCGGGGCGCTGCAGAGAGAGGGACGCCGCAAGCGCTCCGGGGAGGAGCAGGGACCCGGAGCGCTCGGCGTAACAATATCCCAACAATATTGGTGGCCCACTCTGATGTCACAAACTTTTTACGTCCCTGCCCAGTCTGTGCCAGGGACAAAACACCACGTGCCAAGCCAGCCGGTCTTCTACATCCTTTACCTGTTCCTGACCTGCCCTGGACTACATTGCAACATTGCAATGGACTTTTTTACAGACCTTCCTACTTCTAGCTGCAATACAGTCATTTGGGTAGTTGTGGACCGATTTCCAAAGATGGCTCACTTTGTGCCCTTGCCTGGTTAACCGTCTGCACCTCAACTCGCTAAACAGTTACTTTTCCATATCTTCCGTCTCCATGGATTACGACACATATTGTTTCTGACCGAGGAGTCCAGTTAAACTGGATTTCTCCTCTGCCTATCACTAATGGTCAAGTTGAGAGGGTGAATCAGGTCTTGGGAGATTACCTTCGCCACTTTGTTTCTGCCCGCCAAGATGACTGGGCCTTCTCCCTCCGGTGTCCCTATGGCTGATGAACTTGTACGGAACTTCTCCTCCATCTGGAAGAAGACTCGTCTCTCCCTTCTTCGTGCCATGACCCGTATGAAATATAAAGCAGACAAGAAAAGGCATCCTCCTCCCGAATACTCACCCAGGGACAAAGTGTGGTTATCATCTAAATACATCCGCTTCAAAGTATCTTGTTACAAACTGGGGCCACGCTATTTGGGTCCTTACAAAGTCAAGAAATGCCTAAATCCAGTTGCTTATTCTCTTCATCTCCCTTCCTCCCTTCGGATTCCAAATTCTTTCCATGTCTCCCTCTTGAAACCCTTCATCTTTAACCGCTTCTCCAAAAAGGACGTTTCTCCTACTCCCATCTCGGGTACCTCGGATGTATATTCGGTCAAAGAAATTCTGGTCTCCAAACTCATCAGAGGAAAACATTTCTTTCTTGTAGATTGTGAGGGGTTTGGACCAGAGGAGAGGTCTTGGGAACCACAGGATAACATCCTAGATCAGGATCTTCTCAAAAGGTTCTTGAGCTGCAAAAAGAGAGGGAGACCAAAGGGAGGGGAACTGTTACACACTGCGCTCCGGCCGCAAGCACCGGCCGTGAGTGCAGTGTCCCCGACCGCTGGTGGGGCCGGCATTCACATCGCGGGACGCGCCCGCATGCGAGTCCCAGACCGTCACTCACCTTGTCCCGCTCCTGCAGCGCACTCACTCTCTCAGCTCCGGCACACGCATCCCCGTTCCTTAGGGCGCACGCACGCCAGAGCTTTGAAATTTAAAGGGCCAGTGCGCCCATAATTTGTAAAAGCACCTGACAGCACATTATAAGTTGTTGCACCTCCCACACCCCCTGCCAGATCTTCAGTGCCTATTGCCTGAGAGAAAGCATTCCCTATTGCCTGTTTTGCCATACCCGTGTACCCAGATCTTCCTGCAATGTTTTTTGACTACGAACCTTTGCCGCCTGCCTTGACCTTCTGCTTCGTTGACTACGCTACAGCCTCCTCCTTCGGTACCTCACCTTGTCCAGTTACCTGTGTGGTCGAGCCTTGTCGGGGGTAGCGACCTGGGTGACGCCTGCCGCAGCAAGCCCATCCTGCCTTGCGGCAGATTCTGGTGAAGACCAGTGGCATCTTAGACTCTGCTCCCCGATACGGTCCGAGTCATCGCCCCACAGGTAGAAGTTCCACATCCAGCTCTGTTACAACCTGCTTCACAACAGCCTACCTTCCCTGGAGGTAGTGGTACAGGGGTTCCTGGAGACGGCGGCAGTAGCAGTCAATTAGTGCGAACTGTTGGTGGGAAAATCAGCTACTCGGCTGTGTGGCAGTTTTTCATCAAGCATCCGGAAGAGGTTAACATAGCCACATGCAAAATGTGATGTCAGAAGGTGAAGCGTGGCCAGGGTCCCAATGTTGGTAACACAGCCCTTCATCAACATCTGCTGCGCCACCATAAAGTGGCCTGGAAGAACCGTGGCTCCGTTGTAGTAGTCCAGCCTGCTGCATCACCCAGTGGTACACCGCTCCCTGTTTCAGTCAGCCAATGCTCCACCACCTCAGCAGAAGGGAGCTGTGTGTCATACCCTCCTTCTGTTGCTCCAGGTGCTCCTGGTCCTATTACTTTTAGTCAGTCATTCCGCCAGCAATCCATCGGCAAAGCCATGTCCAAGAGATGTCCACTATGCGCCCACTCATCCAACGGCGCAGAAGCTGAATGTGCTCCTGTCCAAATTGCTGGTGCTGCAGTCCCTCCCTTTTCAAGTGGTGGACTCTGCACCAGAGAACTGATGGCTTGTGCCGAGCCGAGGTGGAGAGTCCCAAACTGTCATTTCTTTGTGAAGAAGGCAGTACCAGCCATGCACAATTTTGTGGTCAGGGACAATACATGTTCTTTACGGCCCACTGTGTGAATGTGGTTCCTGCACAGCCACAACACCAACTTAAAAAGGTCTGCTTCCTCCTCCATGCTCTCAGGCTGTTGGTCCTGTGACAGTGTGCGACTCCGCCTCCTCATCCTCCACCGTGTCCTCACCCTCCACTGCACAGACAAGTCTTAGTGCCCCTGCAGCATGCCATGTGTGCAGGGCATGGCGTTGTCACACTGTTCTTCACATGGTTTGCCTTTGTGAATGGAGTCACACAGGGGAGGAACATTAAAGAGGAGAGGGGGGCTCAAGCAAATATCAATCAATTGATGAAGGGGTGCTTTTGGGCATCAGAGATGCACAAATGAAAATCAAGAAAAAAGACTGAAATGCCACAATGGATGCACACCCATAGTCAATGTAATGCAAAAAGTACAAAATTATTTAATAACACCATATATGAATACCAAACAAAGACACAATAAAAACATTTAAAAAGCTACATAGAGCTGCACTACAACAGTGGGACCTGTGAAGATCACCACTGGACATGGGTGAAACAATCAGGGCCCCCCCCCCCTAAACTAACCATACCAAGTAGCCTAATGGATGCAATGTATCAAACACACAACTTAATATAATGGCAGCATGATTGCAACACAATGGCAGCATAAATGATGATGAATAAAGTGCATGATGTACAATACCAAACTGCAAAAAAAGGCAAAGTGTTTGAAAATGAATAAAGCAGAAAAAAATACTGAAACAAGATCACCACAGTTTGCAGGCGACAGACGGAGAAAAAAAGGGGGGGGGGGGACAGTATCCCAGTTAACCCATGTCCACAGGAACAGACCCCACGTGTTCCGTCACTGAATGTGACTTCCTCACCCCTGAGGAAGTCACATTCAGTGACAGAACGCGTAGGGTCTGTTCCTGTGGATATGGGTTAGCTGGGATACTGCCCCCCCTTTTCCTCCGTCTGTGGCCTGCACACTGTGGTGATCTTGTTTCAGGATTTCTTTCTGCTTTATTCATTTTCAGACACATTGCCTTTTTTTGCAGTTTGGTATTGTGCCGCCATGTGACATGTGACTTCTTGTTAGATTTGGTCCTTTGTAACCACACACCGGGGCCAGGGAGTGTAATATTAAATTTCAATTTCAAAATCTTAAATTTCAATTTAAAAAAAATCGATGTAATCTTTCCAAGACTGAGGCCCTGTGGTCGTCAACGTCATATAGTAGCTGTGGAATTACCACAAGAATCCAGTGAAACAGGTTGGAGCGATCACAATGAACCATAACTGATTAAATGAAATATTTGCAGTTCCACAAAGAGTAAGAAAGTGGGAGGGGGGGGGGGGCATGGGCGCTGAGAGGCACAGGCTGGAACACACCAGATTGATTGCCAACAGAATGGGTACTCAAAAAATGTAAATAAATTCAAATTAAATTATATAAAAAATCTATTTATTCTCTCCAATTTTTACACCATATGGCCTCCCTGCTGCCACATCCAGTTGCTTTTAGGCAGTGATTCTTATAGCAATGCCTGTAATCTGCATGTCATACTGAATAACTTTATTATTTCACTAATACAACACTCTCCCTATGCGTGTTAGGACAAAGCAAAGTGCTCTACACCCCTATTGAGGCTCTCTGTAGGCCAGATATAGCGTTTTTTAATAGCAATTCGCCATGAATAAATTTGGCCCGAACCAAATTTTTTCGGGAAATTCGGAGATTTGGCCGAATCGAATTTTAAAAAAATTTGCTCATCTCTAAAAACAATAACAGCCTGGTCCGCACATATGGCACTACACTTCTTAAAAGGGGCACCCCGCCGGAAAACATCTTATCCCCTCTCCAAAGGATTAGATATTTTAACCCCTATCCAAAGGGATAAGATATTTTCTGGTGGAGTATCCCTTTAAATCACTTCTAAATTTCAGGGGAAATAATACCACTGCCAAGGTACCTTATCAGTTAAAATTAACAAATTAATTTGGAATGAATCATTTTTTTAATTACCCAAAATGTTGGCAAATCCAAAATTTTTGGGATTCATTCCGCACAAGTTACTCAAAATGGCGGCTGACCAATGTTTTACACATGAAAAGTAGTGTTGAGCGGCATAGGCCATATTTGAACTCGCGATATTTCGCAAATATATGGACAAATATTCGCTATATTTGCTAAATTCACATATTCGTAAGATTCGCGTTCTATTTTCGCATATGCGATAATTCGCATATTTTTAATTTGCATATGCGAAAATTAGCATCTGCAAAAATTAACATAAGCGAAAATTTGCACATGTAAAAATTTGCAAAAGCGAAAATTTGCATAAGCAAAAATTAGCATATGCTATTTTCGCATATGCGAAAATTTGCACGCCAGTCTCACACACTAGTATTAGAGCCTTCTTTACACCACACAAGCTGGAAGCAGAGAGAGTTGATCACTGTGATGTGTACTGTGAAAATGTCCACCCCCTGTCACCCTTGTTCACCCTCCTTTCACCCCTGTCCACCTCCTGTCACCCATGTCCACCCACCCTCTCACCTATGTCCACCCTCCTATCATCCCGTCACTCATGTCCACCCTCCTGTCATCCATGTCCGCCTTGTTCACTCCGCTGTCCATCCCTGTCACCCATGTCCACCCTCCTATTCACCCATCTGTCCCTTTGTTACCCCAGTCCACCCCTCTGTCACTCCTGTCCCTCTTTTACCCCCTTTTTACCCTTGTCCACCCCTCTGACCCCGTGTCTGCCATGTCCATCCTCCTGTCATCCATGTCCACCCCCCCATCCAACCCTCTGTCACCCCTGTCCATCCCTGTCACCCATGTACACTCCTCTACACCCCTCTGTCACCCATGTACACTCCTCTACACCCCTCTGTCACCCATGTACACTCCTCTACACCCCTCTGTAACCCATGTACACTCCTCTACACCCCTCTGTCACCCATGTACACGTCTCTACACCCCTCTGTCACCCATGTACACTCCTCTACACCCCTCTGTCACCCATGTACACTCCTCTACACCCCTCTGTAACCCATGTACACTCCTCTACACCCCTCTGTCACCCATGTACACGTCTCTACACCCCTCTGTCACCCATGTACACTCCTCTACACCCCTCTGTCACCCATGTACACTCCTCTACACCCCTCTGTACACCCCTCTGTCACCCATGTACACTCCTCCACACCCCTCTTTCATCCATGTACACTCCTCTACACCCCTCTGTACACTCCTCTGTCACCCATGTACACTCCTCTACACCCCTCTGTACACCCCTCTGTCACCCATGTACACTCCTCTACACCCCTGTCACCCATGTACACTCCTCTAAACCCCTCTGTCACCCATGTACACTCCTCTTTCACCCATGTACACCACTCTACACCCCTGTCACCCATGTACACTCCTCTACACCCCTCTTTCACCCATGTACACTCTTCTGCACCCCTCTGTCACCCATGTACACTCCTCTACACCCCTCTGTCACCCATGTACACTCCTCTACACCCCTCTGTACACCCCTCTGTCATCCATGTACACTCCTCTACACCCCTGTCACCCATGTACACTCCTCTAAACACCTCTGTCACCCATGTACAATCCTCTTTCACCCATGTACACCCCTCTACACCCCTGTCACCCATGTACACTCCTCTACACCCCTCTTTCACCCATGTACACTCCTCTACACCCCTCTGTCACCCATGTACACTCCTCTACACCCCTCTGTCACCCATGTACACTCCTCTACACCCCTCTGTACACCCCTCTGTCACCCATGTACACTCCTCTACACCCCTCTGTCACCCATGTACACTCCTCTACACCCCTCTGTCACCCATGTACACTCCTCTACACCCCTCTGTCACCCATGTACACTCCTCTACACCCTTCTGTCACCCATGTACACTCCTCTACACCCCTCTTTCACCGATGTACACTCCTCTACACCCCTCTGTACACCCCTCTGTCACCCATGTACACTCCTCCACATCCCTCTTTCATCCATGTACACTCCTCTACACCCCTCTGTAGACTCCTCTGTCACCCATGTACACTCCTCTACACCCCTCTGTACACCCCTCTGTCACCCATGTACACTCCTCTACACCCCTCTGTCACCCATGTACACTCCTCTACACCCCTCTGTCACCCATGTACACTCCTCTACACCCCTCTTTCACGCATGTACACTCCTCTACAACCCTCTGTACACCCCTCTGTCACCCATGTACACTCCTCCACACCCCTCTTTCATCCATGTACACTCCTCTACACCCCTCTGTACACTCCTCTGTCACCCATGTACACTCCTCTACACCCCTCTGTACACCCCTCTGTCACCCATGTACACTCCTCTACACCCCTGTCACCCATGTACACTCCTCTAAACCCCTCTGTCACCCATGTACACTCCTCTATACCCCTCTGTCACCCATGTACACTCCTCTACACCCCTCTGTACACCCCTCTGTGACCCATGTACACTCCTCTTTCACCCATATACACCCCTCTACACCCCTGTCACCCATGTACACTCCTCTACACCCCTCTTTCACCCATGTACACTCCTCTACACCCCTCTGTCACCCATGTACACTCCTCTACACCCCTCTGTCACCTATGTACACTCATCTACACCCTTCTGTACACCCCTCTGTCACCCATGTACACTCCTCTACACCCCTCTGTCACCCATGTACACTTCTCTACACCCCTCTGTCACCCATGTACACTCCTCTACACCCCTCTGTCACCCATGTACACTCCTCCACATCCCTCTTTCATCCATGTACACTCCTCTACACCCCTCTGTACACTCCTCTGTCACCCATGTACACTCCTCTACACCCCTCTGTACACCCCTCTGTCACCCATGTACACTCCTCCACACCCCTCTTTCATCCATGTACACTCCTCTACACCCCTCTGAACACTCCTCTGTCACCCATGTACACTCCTCTACACCCCTCTGTACACCCCTCTGTCACCCATGTACACTCCTCTACACCCCTCTGTCAACCATGTACACTCCTCTACACCCCTCTGTCACCCATGTACACTCCTCTATACCCCTCTGTCACCCATGTACACTCCTCTACACCCCTCTGTACACCCCTCTGTGACCCATGTACACTCCTCTTTCACCCATGTACACTCCTCTACACCCCTCTGTCACCCATGTACACTCCTCTACACCCCTCTTTCACCCAAGTATACTCCTCTACACCCCTCTTTCACCCATGTATACTCCTCTACACCCCTCTGTCACCCATGTACACTCCTCTACACCCCTCTGTCACCCATATACACTCCTCTACACCCCTCTGTCACCCATGTACACTCCTCTACACCCCTCTTTCATCCATGTACACTCCTCTACACCCCTCTGTACACTTCTCTGTCACCCATGTACACTCCTCTACACCCCTCTGTACACCCCTCTGTCACCCATGAACACTCCTCTACACCCCTGTCACCCATGTACACTCCACTACACCCCTCTGTCACCCATGTACACTCCTCTATACCCATCTGTCACCCATGTACACTCCTCTACACCCCTCTGTCACCCATGTACACTCCTCTACACCGCTCTGTCACCCATGTACACTCCTCTACACCCCTCTGTCACCCATGTACACGTCTCTACACCCCTCTGTCACTCATGTACACTCCTCCACACCCCTCTTTCATCCATGTACACTCCTCTACACCCCTCTGTACACTCCTCTGTCACCCATGTACACTCCTCTACACCCGTCACCCATGTACACTCCTCTACACCCCTCTGTCACCCATGTACACTCCTCTATACCCCTCTGTCACCCATGTACACTCCTCTACACCCCTCTGTACACCCCTCTGTGACCCATGTACACTCCTCTTTCACCCATGTACACTCCTCTACACACCTCTGTCACCCATGTACACTCCTCTACACCCCTCTTTCACCCATGTATACTCCTCTACACCCCTCTTTCACCCATGTATACTCCTCTACACCCCTCTGTCACCCATGTACATTCCTCTACACCCCTCTGTCACCCATGTACACTCCTCTGTACACCCCTCTGTCACCCATGTACACTTCTCTAGACCCCTCTTTCATCCATGCACACTCCTCTACACCCCTCTGTACACTCCTCTGTCACCCATGTACACTCCTCTACACCCCTCTGTACACCCCTCTGACACCCATGTACACTCCTCAACACCCCTGTCACCCATGTACACTCCACTACACCCCTCTGTCACCCATGTACACTCCTCTATACCCCTCTGTCACCCATGTACACTCCTCTACACCCCTCTGTCACCCATGTACACTCCTCTAAACCGCTCTGTCACCCATGTACACTCCTCTACACCCCTCTGTCACCCATGTACACGTCTCTACACCCCTCTGTCACCCATGTACACTCCTCCACACCCCTCTTTCATCCATGTACACTCCTCTACACCCCTCTGTACACTCCTCTGTCACCCATGTACACTCCTCTACACCCCTCTGTACACCCCTCTGTCACCCATGTACACTCCTCTACACCCCTGTCACCCATGTACACTCCTCTACACCCCTCTGTCACCCATGTACACTCCTCTATACCCCTCTGTCACCCATATACACTCCTCTACACCCCTCTGTACACCCCTCTGTCACCCATGTACACTCCTCTTTCACACATGTACACTCCTCTACACCCCTATCACCCATGTACACTCCTCTACACCCCTCTTTCACCCATGTACACTCCTCTACACCCCTCTGTCACCCATGTGCACTCCTCTACACCCCTCTGTCACCCATGTACACTCCTCTACACCCCTCTGTACACCCCTCTGTCACCCATGTACACTCCTCTACACCCCTCTGTCACCCATATACACTCCTCTACACCCCTCTGTCACCCATGTACACTCATCTACACCCCTCTGTCACCCATGTACACTCCTCTACACCCCTCTTTTACGCATGTACACTTCTCTACACCCCTCTGTACACCCCTCTGTCACCCATGTACACTCCTCCACATCCCTCTTTCATCCATGTAAACTCCTCTACACCCCTCTGTACACTCCTCTGTCACCCATGTACTATCCTCTACAACCCTCTGTACACCCCTCTGTCACCCATGTACACTCCTCCACACCCCTCTTTCATCCATGTACACTCCTCTACACCCCTGTGTACACTCCTCTGTCACCCATGTACACTCCTCTACACCCCTCTGTACACCCCTCTGTCACCCATGTACACTCCTCTACACCCCTGTCACCCATGTACACACCTCTACACCCCTCTGTCACCCATGTACACTCCTCTATACCCCTCTGTCACCCATGTACACTCCTCTACACCCCTCTTTACACCCCTCTGTGACCCATGTACACTCCTCTTTCACCCATGTACACTCCTCTACACCCCTCTGTCACCCATGTACACTCATCTACACCCCTCTTTCACCCATGTATACTCCTCTACACCCCTCTGTCACCCATGGACACTCCTCTACACCCCTCTGTCACCCATGTACACTCCTCTACACCCCTCTGTCACCCATGTACACTCCTCTACACCCCTCTTTCATCCATGTACACTCCTCTACACCCCTTTGCACACTCCTCTGTCACCCATGTACACTCCTCTACACCCCTCTTTACACCCCTCTGTCACCCATGTACACTCCTCTACACCCCTGTCACCCATGTACACTCCACTACACCCCTCTGTCACCCATGTCAGGCAGGTAGTAAGTTCAGTTGGTAGGAAGGCAAGTAAAAGGTTTGCCGCTAGGTAGGTAGGTTACCGTATATACTCGAGTATAAGCCGACCCGAATATAAGCCGAGGCCCCTAATTTCACCCCAAAATCCCAGGAAACGTTATTGACTCGAGTATAAGCCTAGGGTGGGAAATACATCATCCCCCCCTGTCATCATCCAGACCCCGTCATTAACACCCTCATCATCATCACCCTGTCATCATCACCCTGTCATCATCCCCCCTTCACCATTCCCCCTTCATCATCCCACACCCCCCCTTCATCATCCCCTTGTCATCATCCCCTTGTCATCATCCCACACACCCCCTTCATCATCCCCTTGTCATCATCCCCACCCCCCATCATCATCCCCTTGTCATTATCCCACACTCCCCCTTCATCATCCCCTTGTCATCATCCCCACCCCCCTTCATCATCCCCTTGTCATCATCCTCTTGTCATCATCCCACACACCCCCCCCTTCATCATCCCCTTGTCATAATCCCACCCCCCCCCCCTTCATCATCCCCTTGTCATCATCACCACAAGTCATCATCATCACCGCTTGTCAATGTCTGATACAGTGGTCTTCAACCTGCGGACCTCCAGATGTTTCAAAACTACAACTCCCAGCAAGCCCGGGCTTGCTGGGAGTTGTAGTTTTGAAACCTCTGGAGGTCCGCAGGTTGAAGACCACTGCGGCCTTCGACATCATCCAGCCCCCTCTCACCCCCTTTAGTTCTGTACTCACCTCCGCTCGGCGCTAGTCCGGTGCTGCAGGACTGTCCGGTGGGGAGGTCGTCCGGTGGGATAGTGGTTCCGGGCTGCCATCTTCACCGGGGGGCCTCTTCTCCGCGCTTCGGGCCCGGAATAGAGGCGTTGCCTTGACGATGACGCAGAGGGACGTTGGTAATGAACGTACCTCTGCGTTGTCGTCAAGGCAACGTGACTATTCCGGGCCCGAAGCGCGGAGAAGAGGCCCCCCCGATGAAGATGGCAGCCCGGAACCACTATCCCACCGGACGACCTCCCCACCGGACAATCCTGCAGCACCGGACCAGCACCGAGCGGAGATGAGTACAGAACTAAAGGGGGTGAGAGGGGCTGGATGATGTCGAAGACCGCAGTGGTCTTCAACCTGCGGACCTCCAGAGGTTTCAAAACTACAACTCCCAGCAAATCCGGACAGCCGATGGCTGCCCGGTCTTGCTGGAGTTGTAGTTTTGAAACCTCTGGAGATCCGCAGGTTGAAGACCACTGAGGGCGGAGAGTTCACTCGAGTATAAGCCGAGGGGGGTGTTTTCAGCACGAAAAATTGTGCTAAAAAACTCTGCTTATACTCGAGTATATAAGGTATACGTTTGTTAGGTAGGCAGGAAAAGCATTTGCTAGGTAGGTAATATGTTTGGTTGGTAGGTGGGTGGCCACGTTACATTTGGTAGGTAGGCCCTTAGTCCAGTGTTTTCCAAACAGGCTTTGGCTGTTTGGGCATGCTGGGAGTTGTAGTTTTGCAACAGCTGGAGGCACTCAGGTTGGGAAACACTGGACTAAGGGCCCAACTACCCACCAAAATGCCACTTTCTGCTGCAAAACTCTAACTTCCAGCTTAAGACTGTCCGAGCATGCTGGGAGTTGTAGTTTTGCAACAAATGGAGAGACAATGTTTCGAAAACACTGCCATAGTTAGTGTTTCCCAACCTGGGGGCCTCCAGCTGTTGCAAAACTACAACTCCCAGCATGCCCGGACAGTCTTAAGCTGGGAGTTAGAGTTTTTCAACAGCTGGAGGCACCCAGGTTGGAAAACAATGGACTAAGGACCTACCTACCAAACCTGAGTGTCTCCAGCTGTTGCAGAACTATAACTCCCAGCATGCCTGGACAGCTAAAGACTGTCAGGGGACTGCTGGGAGTTGTAGTTTTGCAACAGCTGGAAGTCCCCAGGTTGGAAAATACTGACTAAGGCAGTGTTTTCAAAACAGTGTCTCTCCAGGTGGTCCAAAACTACAACTCCCAGCATTCCCGGACAGTCTCTAGCTGTCAAGGCATGCTGGAAGTTATAGTTTTGCAACAGTTGGAGGCACACTTATTTGTAAACACTTGTGTAACACTGGAGGCACACTGATTTGTAAAACTGGTGCTGAAACAATGATGACACTGAGCGCACCGTGATTCACTGACCTGCAGGAAAAGCAGAAGGCGGCGAACAGAGAACGGGACACCAATATTGGAGCAACGGGGGAGCATAGACAGTTGAGTTAGTTTCTTTTGGAATAATTTTCATCCCTGACACAGTGGATAAAACTAAAATAAAATACTAAAAAAGTCAGCAAGTAGAAGTAAAACATCCGTCTTTATTCAGGGTTCTTCCTTAAAAGCCTTCACGGTGGCAGACAAACCGTGAACATATCAAAAATATGAAATATTGCACAAACAGAGGGGGGTCCCAAGCATGGCTGACGCGTTTCTGATCTATCGATCCTTACTCATAGCCTGTAGATCCTCAAATGAGGCACCCTTATATACTCCAGGGCATATTCCCCGTTCCCACAGGAAGGGGAGGGACAGGTCCACATCACATGTGCGCGTGATTAAAACAAAAACATGGGACCAAATACAGATAAATTATTCGGAGACATATCAGTAATGTAATATTAAATCTGTTTTGCTATTTAGACCATGGGGTTGAATGCAATTCAAAAGATAAATCCACATGATTTCCCTATTGTGGAGGGATCGAATATGGTCACCTCCCCTTTTATTTAGCTTCACCTTCTCAATGCCTGAGAAACTGAGGGAAGTGGTGTCTGAATTATGACATATTAGAAAATGTTTAGATACGTTAGAAATGTTCGAGCTTAAAGGGCCAGCAGCATGTCTAATGTGCTCTTGCATGCGTTTTTTAAGGGACCTTTTGGTGGAACCCACATATGTTAAGTGACATTGTGTGCACATAATTTTATATAAAACAAAAAGTGCTATCACAGTTTTTAAAGTTGTGAATGACATGGCATTTGCCATCCACCGTACCTTCTATTTTTCTGGCATTTTTCGGCAAAGGGACATACCACACACCGCGATTTACCGCACTTGTGGAAGCCCTTGGTGCTAATCCACTGGGTGGTAACACTAGCCGTGTCCACCATACTGGGAACAAGGAGATTGGATAGAGTAGGTGCCCGCCTCACTGCAAATCTCACACCTGACTTTATAATCTCCCCTACCGTGGGATCTGTTGATAGCAAAGGAAAGTGTTTGATTACAATGTATTTGATGTCATTAAATTCTGGACTGTACGTGGTGACAAATGTAGGACAATCTTGTGATTCAGTTGGTTGCTTACTTGTAAAAAGGGATTTTCGATCCATAGGATCCACTCTCGACCGAGCTTTTTTCAAGAGCCATCCAGGGTAACCTCGAGCCGCCAGGCGTGTGCATGCTGCATCAGCTTCCCTGCGGTACACCTTGGCGGAAGAACTGTTCCGCTTAATTCGTATAAGTTCACCTACTGGTATGGCTTTTACTGTTTGTTTGGAATGGCATGAATTCGCCCTTAGGATGGTATTGCCTGATATCTTTTTTCTGTAAGGATCAACCTCAATTTTATTTGTATCTGGGTTGCCACGTAATATGACATCCAAAAAGGGGGTTTCACTTTTACACCATGTGTGGGTAAACGTAAGATTGAACCGATTATTATTGATATATGTCAAGAATGCATCAACCGTCAGATGATCAGACGACCAAATGATGACCACATCGTCTACATACCTCCCATACCATGCGAGGCATGTGGAAAATGGATTGGTGTCAGAAAAACTGCTCCTCCCACCAAAAAACAAAAAGCTTAGCCCGAGCTGGTGATGACTTTGCTCCCATTGAAGCACCCGTGCGCTGCAAATAAAAATTGTTACCAAACATAAAATAATTGTGTTTTAACACAAAATCTACCACCTCAATAATGTAATGTCTCAAATCCACATAATATTTAGAAAATCTTATCAGTATATCCGAGATAGCTGATAATGCCAGGTTTTGCGGAATACTGGAATAGAGCGATTCAATGTCGCAAGTAAGCCACGACAGAGAATCGCTCCATGTGAATTCATCCATGATTTTTAGCAAGTGCTTAGTGTCCTTGATATAACTTGGGCATTGAATCGGTCCTTATGCAGCTTGGGTAGCGAGTGGAAGATAGGAATAATTGGAGCAGGCACGAAAATATAATCCACTTCTTTTTGGGTCAAAATAGATCTGGCTTTCCCCTCTTCTAACAGAGTCAACAGTTCTTTTTTAAAAGGTTCAGTGGGATCCCCACAAAGTTTAAGGTAATTTTTATCATCAGATAGTAGATTTTCATTTAAATTGATATACAGTCCTGTGTCCATACATACTACCGAGCCGCCTTTATCGGCAGATCGGGTCGTCAAATTTTTGTTTTTCTTTAATTTCTTTATGGCAGCAGCCTCCTTTTTATTCAAATTAGGACGAGTTGTATTGGACATTACTTTTGATTGTAGATTAACCAAATCTTTCATGATAAGGTCCTGGAACCAATCAAAAATTGCTGGTCTGGTCTGCATGGGGTAAAAATTTTGGTTTTTAGTGGACAAGGTATGTGCAGTATTCACTTCATCACAAATTGATATCCCACTATTTTCAAGGAGACAGAGATCTCTAAAAGCAATTTGTTCTGCTAACGTATGCATTAGTGGTAAATCAGGGTTTATAGAAAGTTGAGGTGGGTCCGATGGTTCATCAGCATTTTCCACAAATTTATTTATATCCAAAATTGTCCGATAAACATCAAAATGATGTGTAGGAGAGAAACCCAGTCCTTTCCACAGGACCGAGGTTTCTTCATCTGTAATGATTTGTGCAGAAATGTTAATGACTTGAAAATCCTCTTTTATTACTTTTTCCGTTTGTCCTTGTTACGCTCCGAAGCTCTTCTTCCTATGTTTTCTGCCACCGCGCCTTCCTAATTTTTTGACTGTCTTCTCGCATTGCGATTCTTGTGAGTGTTCACATATTGCGGTTCTGAGTCCCCGCTAGTGTCCGTGGTATCTGAACAATCTGAATTTTCAGTAAACTCCTCGTCAGAAGAACTAAATTCACATGGAGCGATTCTCTGTCGTGGCTTACTTGCGACATTTAATCGCTCTATTCCAGTATTCCGAAAAACCTGGCATTATCAGCTATCTCGGATATACTGATGAGATTTTCTAAATATTCTGTGGATTTGAGACATTACATTATTGAGGTGGTAGATTTTGTGTTAAAACACAATTATTTTATGTTTGGTAACAATTTTTATTTGCAGCGCACGGGTGCTTCAATGGGAGCAAAGTCATCACCAGCTCGGGCTAACCTTTTTGTTTTTTGGTGGGAGGAGCAGTTTATTTTTTCTGACACCAATCCATTTTCCACATGCCTCGCATGGTATGGGAGGTATGTAGACGATGTGTTCATCATTTGGTCGTCCGACCATCTGACCGTTGATGCATTCATGACATATATCAATAATAATCGGTTCAATCTTAAAGGGGTATTCCTGGCAAAAACTTTTTTATATATATCAACTGGCTCCAGAAAGTTAAACAGATTTGTAAATTACTTCTATTAAAAAATCTTAACCCTTTCAGTACTTATGAGCTTCTGAAGTTAAGGTTGTTATTTTCTGTCTAAGTGCTCTCTGATGACACCTGTCTCGGGAAACGGCCAGTTTAGAAGAGGTTTGCTATGGGGATTTGCTTCTAAACTGGGTGTTGCCCGAGACAGGTGTCATCAGAGAGGACTTAGACAGAAAAAAACAACCTTAACTTCAGAAGGTCATAAGTACTGAAAGGATTAAGATTTTTTAATAGAAATAATTTACAAATCTGTTTAACTTTCTGGAGCCAGTTGATATATAAAAAAAAAAGTTTTGGCCTGGAATACCCCTTTAAGTCCCAGGATGCCCTTGGTCCTAGTGGGGTTAAAAGGTCAAAAGATTAAAATATATAAACTATGAAGACACTGTGAAGTATGGGGATATACTCGGCAGGCCTGGAGAAATATTTTTCTAAAAGATGTTTTTATGTACTTGATGTATTTCTAGGTGTATATTAATATATATATATATATATATATATATATATATATATATATATATATATGTCAAAGAAGAAAGCAGCACTCCTAAAGCGTGAGTAGGTGCCTCCAGCTAGGATCCGGGTCCAGGATTCTGCATACGTAGTTCCAAGGAAAATGCTGTGGCACTCAAGGTATGGTGAAAAAATGAAAACTATTTATTCATCACAAATGTGCAAAGAGCAACGTTTCAATGGTCTCACACCATCATTATCAAGTGGCTTGATAATGATAGTGTGAGACCATTGAAACGTTGCTCTTTGCACATTTGGGATGAATAAATAGTTTTCATTTTTTCACCATACCTTGAGTGCCACAGCATTTTCCTTGGAACTCCTGGACACGGACCCTAGCTGGAGGCACCTACTCACGCTTGGAACTATATATATATATATATATATATATATACATATATATACCGTATTTATCGGCGTATAACACGCACTTTTTAGGCTAAAATTTTTAGCCTAAAGTCTGTGTGCGTGTTATACGCCAATACACCCCCAGGAAAGGCAGGGGGAGAGAGGCCGTCGCTGCCCGCTTCTCTCCCCCTGCCTTTCCTGCGGTCTAGAGCGCTGCTGTCGGCCCTTTTCACCCCCTGGTTATCGGCGCCGCTGCCCGTTCTGTCCCCCTGACTATCGGTGCCGGCGCCGATAGCCAGGGAGAGAGAAGCAGCGACAACAGCCAGGGGGAGAGAAGGGGCAGCGGCACCCATTGTCAGCGCCGCTGCCCCGTTGCCTCCCCCCCATCCCCGGTGGCATAATTACCTGAGTCCGGTCCGCGCTGCTCCAGGCCTCCGTTGTGCGTCCCCGGCGTCATTGCTATGCGCTGAACGGCGCGGCGCATGAAGTCAGTGCGCCGCGCCGTGCATAGCAACGACGCTGGGGACGCACGACGGAGGCCTGGAGCAGCGCAGACCGGACTCAGGTAATTTTGCCACCGGGGATGGGGGGAGGCAATGGGGCAGCGGCGCCAGCATTGGTTGCCGCTGCCCATTCTCTCCCCCTGGCTGTCGGCGCCGCTTCTCTCCCCATGGCTATCGGCGCCGGCACCGATAGTCAGGGGGACAGAACGGGCAGCGGCGCCGATAACCAGGGGGTGAGAAGGGCCGACAGCAGCGCTCTAGACCCCAGGAAAGGCAGGGGGAGAGAAGCGGGCAGCGACGGCATCTCTCCCCCTGCCTTTCCTGGGGGTATATCGGGGTATACATGCGCACACACGCACCCTCATTTTTTCATGGATATTTGGGTAAAAAACTTTTTTTACCCAAATATCCGTGGTAAAATGAGGGTGCGTGTTATAGGCCGGTGCGTGGTATACCCCGATAAATACAGTATATACACAAATCAAAAAATATGTTGCAGTCTCTTGTAATACCTTTTTTATTGGACTAACAGAATTTTGTAGAGACAAGCTTTCAGGATTCCTCCCTTTAATAGTCAAGGACTAATGATCAAAGGACTTTATAAATTATCAGGGAGGAATCCTAAAAGTTTGTCTCTACAAAATTCTGTTAGTCCAATAAAAAAGGTATTACAATCTGCATCACTGGACTAATTTGGCTACTCACATTTACTATACAGATATACACATACCTGAAGATGGTTTAGAACCCTGTGATGTCACACATGCTTGTGATGATGTCACCGTAAGCTGTACAAGGAGGTGCACGCCGGCTACAGTCTCTTCAGTGTGTTTTGCATTCACAACCTGTGGTGCAAAGTGTTTGTTAGAGAGTTTCTATTTGCGATAGAGAATTCAAGATTTTGACCGTTCCTTGTCTGAAGAGAGAACCACAAGGTAAGTCTCAGCCTCTTCTATTCATACATACACAGGGCTTTTTGTTTGACAGTTTTTTTTATCGCTGTTGCTTTTTTTTTGGGGGAAAAAAAAAACAAGAAATGAATTTCCAAAAGAAATAACAAAAGTTATATTTCTCATAGCATTGTGACAATACTTGGCTTAGGCATTAAACATAATAAAACGCACAGATAGTATCATAACCAGAGCTTTTTCTTGCAAAACTGCTAAAATGCAATTATGCCCAAAAAAGCCCCCAAGAAAAAGAGTCCTAATTCATGAAGTTCTAAAAGATATAAGTCTATGAGAAAGATTTGGTGGTGTAGTAAAAGAATAACAGAAAGATTAGGGCAGAAATATAATAAGTATATAATAGAATTCTGTGTGTACTAACAATAGAAATACCCCGGGTACTCCGAAAGGGAAAATTTTCAAATCAACTAGTGGCAGAAAGTCATATAGGGTACGGATAGATCCCAATGAGATGGGGTAGGTTCATTATTAGTAAATGCATATAGCAGGATAGCCCAATTGTATCTACAGTATGAAGTTCACATGGCCCAGTGACCATACAGCCAAGCCCTTATAATCCGCCATTGCTGGGACAGATTCAGGGTTATTAGATATTACTATGACCGGAGAGGTTCAGGTTTATCAGATATTACTAGGACCGGACAGGTTCAGGGTTATCAGATATTACTAGGACCGGACAGGTTCAGGGTTATTAGATATTACTAGGACTGGACAGGTTCAGGGTTATCAGATATTACTGGGACCGGACAGGTTCAGGGTTATCAGATATTACTAGGACCGGACAGGTTCAGAGTTATCAGATATTACTAGGACCAGACAGGTTCAGGGTTATCAGATATTACTAAGACCAGACAGAATCAGGGTTGTCAGATATTACTAGGACCGGACAGCTTCAGGGTTATCAGACATTACTAGGACCGGACAGGTTCAGGGTTATCAGATATTACTAGGACCGGACAGGTTCAGGGTTATCAGATATTACTAGGACCGGACAGGTTCAGGGTTATCAAATATTACTAGGACCGGACAGGTTCAGGGTTATCAGATATTACTAGGACCGGACAGGTTCAGGGTTATCAGACATTGGTAACCTCAGGGAAGACGTCTCCATATATAACACTTATAGAGAAGCGTCTTCTTCTGAGGCTGCGATGGTCTTAGTGTTATCTTGTGGTTCTGTGCTGGACATTTCTGCTCTGTATGAAGGATCAGGAATAATGACAGGAATGATGACATGTTGTCTAATGTGTTCACTTATCTCTCTCTCTCTAGTGTTTTCAGGCTCTGACCTGTGACCATGGCCTCTCCACAAGACCCATTGCTGAAGGAGGAGGAAGAAGCAATGGAGGACCATAGTGATATGGATGTAGAAAAGGGCGATATCGCTGAGAGGCAGAACCTGCCATCTCTAAGCGTGATGTCCACCGCACGTTCCATTATCACCGTAGTGATCCTCGCCTTTGTTAATTTGCTCATCTATGCAAATCGCTCCAGCGTGGCGGGGGTGCTGCCTTATATACAGAAAGCATATGACACCAATGCTAGTCTGTCCGGCTTATTGAATACATTGTTCATTGGAAGCTACGTGCTGGTCGCACCAATTGCCGGATATCTGGGCGACCACTGTAATAAGAAATATACTGTTTGCGCAGGAGTCATCGTTTGGCTGAGTATGACACTTACCCTGTCATTCATCCCTGACGGGTATTTCCTGCTCTTCCTGCTGACGAGTGGACTGGTTGGAGCCGGAGAGGCGACTTTCTGCACCATCGCCCCCTCCATCATTGCAGACCTTTTTACAAGTGACCAGCGGACCCGCATGCTGAACGTGTTTTACTCCGTCATACCTGTAGGCTGCGGACTAGGATACATCATCGGGCCCAAAGTGACTGATGCAGCAAGGGGCGATTGGCACTGGGCATTTCGGGTCACCCCTGGCCTGGGCCTCATAGCTGTGGCTTTGATGATTTTGGTCACAAAGGAGCTTCCAAGAACGACTACAAACGGGAAGAAGAACAACAAATCCCAGAAGTTTGCCAAATGGGCAACAGATCTGAAAAAACTATTTAAAAATCGAAGCTTCATGTTAACCACCATGGGATCGACGGCTGTATCCTTCATAGTGGGAGCCATAGGTGTATGGGGTCCGTCATACCTGACCCACGCACGAACACTCCTACAAGAGAAGGACCCTTGCCGTGCTGAACCGTGTGACTATCACGACATCCTAATATTTGGTGTGGTTACAGTCGTTTCCGGCATTCTGGGAGTTGTAGCAGGGACGGAGATAAGTAAAAGATATCGCAAATCCAACCCACGGGCGGACCCGCTTGTGTGTGGATGTGCGATGATGCTCTCCGCCCCTTTTCTTCTGTTGGCATTGACTTTTGGCAACATCAGCCTCGTTGCCACCAACATTTTCATCTTCATCGGAGAGACGCTTCTGTCAGTAAATTTCACCCTCATATCTGACATTATACTAAAAGTAGTAACTCCGTGGAGGAGATCTTCAGCCCTGGCCGTGCAGATGACAATCTATCACCTCCTAGGTGACGCCGGCAGCCCGTACCTCATCGGCCTGATATCTGACACCTACGAACGAGGATATGCCAAATCCCCTCTTCTGAAATACCGCAGCCTGGAGTATGCCCTCATGACCTGCACCATAATGGCAGTCATCGGAGGGGCCTTCTTCATGGCTACGGCCCTATATATTGAGAGGGACGAAAAAGAAGCAGAGATGGAATCAGAACCTCCGTCACCCTCCTCCTCCTCACTGCTTCCTGCCGATGAGGACCGCGCTTCAGACTGAGGAAAAGTCATTGCCTACCTTTATCTCGTTTACTTCATTAAAAAAAAATTAAGAAAAAAATAACTGCATTTGTTCTATGTGCCACTTTACCCCTTATTCTCCACCCAGGGGCGGACACAGACAGCAGAGGGCCCTTGTGCAAAGAATGTGCCTGTGCCCCCCCCAAAACAACAATTGTTCAGCACCCCCCCTCCATGTGTCAATTACTCAGGTGGACCCCTATATGTCACTTGCTGTATAAGTTTCTAACTATTTATTAAGGCCTCCCATATGCCGCAGCTCATTCAAGCCCCCCACATTAGGTAGCATAGATTCCCAACATTAGGTAGCATAGGTTCCCCACATTAGGTAGCATAGTTTCCTCACATTAGGTAGCATAGTTTCCCCACATTAGGTAGCATAGATTCTCTAAATTAGGTAGCAGTTTCCCCACATTAGGTAGCATAGTTTGCCCACATTAGGTAGCATAGTTTCCCCACATTAGGTAGCATAGTTTCCCCACAATAGGTAGCACAGATTCCCCACATTAGGTAACATAGTTTCCCCACATTAGGTAGCATAGTTTCCCCACATTAGGTAGCACAGATTCCCCACATTAGGTAACATAGTTTCCCCACATTAGGGAAAAGTTTCCCCACATTAGGTAGCATAGTTTGCCCACAATAGGTAGCACAGATTCCCCACATTAGGTAACATAGTTTCCCCACATTAGGTAGCATAGTTTCCCCACATTAGGTAGCACAGATTCCCCACATCAGGTAACATAGTTTCCCCACATTAGGTAACAGTTTCCCCACATTAGGTAGCATAGTTTGCCCACATTAGGTAGCACAGATTCCCCACATTAGGTAACATAGTTTCCCCACATTAGGTAGCATAGTTTCCCCACATTAGGTAGCACAGATCCCCACATTAGGTAACATAGTTTCCCTACATTAGGTAGAATAGCTTCCCCACATTAGGTTGCATACTTTCCCCACATTAGGTAGCATAGTTTCCCCACATTAGGTAGCACAGATTCCCCATATCAGGTAACATAGTTTCCCCACATTAGGTAAAAGTTTCCCCACATTAGGTAGCATAGTTTGCCCACATTAGGTAGCACAGATTCCCCACATTAGGTAACATAGTTTCCCCACATTAGGTAGCATAGTTTCCCCACATTAGGTAGCACAGATCCCCACATTAGGTAACATAGTTTCCCTATATTAGGTAGCATAGCTTCCCCACATTAGGTAGCATACTTTCCCCACATTAGGTAGCATAGTTTCCCCACATTAGGTAGCACAGATTCCCCACATTAGGTAACATAGTTTCCCCACATTAGGTAGCATAGATTCCTCACATTAGGTAGCCATAGCCCCCCCAAACACACAGACAGACACAGACACACACAGAGACACACTTACCTACCCTGCACAGCGCTTCTCCTCTCCGGCAGCGGCCTGACGAATGACGTCACTGACGTCCTCCTGAGCGGGTCTGCAGAAGTACGTCACTTGTGCGACGTCCCTCGTCAGACCCAGGTCGGCCGGAGGCAGACTCACTGTCTAAAGTGCCCGCTGCGCTATTATACCCCGCAGCTGCTTTAGAACAGTGAGCAGCGGCGGCGCCAACCCTACCATGAACCTACTAGGCACAAAAAAAAGGGGGCAGCAAAATGCCGCCCCTGAAAAGTGCCACCTGGGACTTATGGTCCCACCGGGTCCCATGGTAGGGCCGACCAGAGGCGGCTCTAGACTTTGTGAGGCCTTAGGCGAAACTTGAACATGAGGCCCTGCTTTATTTTCTGCTGAAATTAAATGGTGGTCCGGCGTTGAGATGGTTATTCTGTGACATCACTGTGTATTATCCCTGTACTGTGACATCACTGTGTATTATCTCTGTACTGTGCCATCACTCTGTGTATTATCCCTGTAATGTGACATCACTGTGTATTATCTCTGTACTGTGCCATCACTCTGTGTATTATCCCTGTAATGTGACATCACTGTGTTTTAACTCTGTACTGTGCCATCACTGTGTATTATCCCTGTACTGTGACGTCACTGTGTATTATCTCTGTACTGTGCCATCACTCTGTGTATTATCCCTGTACTGTGACATCCCTGTGTGTATTATCCCTGTACTGTGACATCACTGTGTATTATCCCTGTACTGTGACATCACTGTGTATTATCTCTGTACTGTGATATCACTGTGTATTGTCCCTGTACTGTGCCATCACTCTGTGTACTATCCCTGTAATGTGACATCACTGTGTATTATCTCTGTACTGTGCCATCACTCTGTGTATTATACATGTACTTTGACATCACTGTGCGTATTATCCCTGTACTGTGACATCACTGTGTATTATCCCTGTACTGTGACATCACTGTGTGTATTATCCCTGTACTGTGACATCACTGTGTATTATCTCTGTACTGTGTCATCACTCTGTGTATTATCCCTGTAATGTGACATCACTGTGTATTAACTCTGTACTGTGCCATCACTGTGTATTATCCCTGTACTGTGACGTCACTGTGTATTATCTCTGTACTGTGCCATCACTCTGTGTATTAATCCTGTAATGTGACATCACTGTGTATTAACTCTGTACTGTGCCATCACTGTGTATTATCCCTGTACTGTGACGTCACTGTGTATTATCTCTGTACTGTGCCATCACTCTGTGTATTATCCCTGTACTGTGACATCACTGTGTGTATTATCCCTGTACTGTGACATCACTGTGTATTATCCCTGTTCTGTGACATCACTGTGTATTATCTCTGTACTGTGACATCACTGTGTATTGTCCCTGTACTGTGACATCACTGTGTGTATTATCCCTGTAATGTGACATCACTGTGTACTATCCCTGCACTGTGACATCACTCTGTATCTTATACCTGTACTGTGACATCACTCTGTATATTATCCCTGTACTGTGACATCACTGTGTGTATTATCCCTGTACTGTGGCATCACTGTGTATTATCCCTGTACTGCTACATCACTGTGTATTATCTCTGTACTGTGACATCTCTGTGTATTATCCCTTTACTGTGACATCACTCTGTATATTATCCCTGTACTGTGACATCACTCTGTATATTATCCCTGTACTGTGACATCACTGTGTATTATTCCTGTACTTTGACATCACTGTGTATTATTCCTGTACTGTGACATCACTGTGTATTATTCCTGTACTGTGACATCACTGTGTGCATTATCTCTGTACTGTGACATCACTGTGTATTATCCCTGTACAGTGACATCGCTGTGTGTATTATCTCTGTATTGTGACATCACTGTGTATTATCCCTGTACTGTGACATCACTGTGTGTATTATCTCTATACTGTGACATCACTGTGTGCATTATCCCTGTACTGTGACATCACTGTGTATTATCCCTGTACTGTGACATCACTGTGTATTATGCCTGTACTGTGACATCACTGTGTATTATCCCTGTACTGTGACATCACTGTGTATATTATTCCTCCCTGTACTGTGACATCACTGTGTGTAATATCTCTGTACTGTGACATCACTGTGTATTATCCCTGTACTGTGATATCACTGTGTATTATGCCTGTACTGTGACATCACTGTGTATTATCTCTGTACTGTGACATCACTGTGTATTATCCCTGTACTGTGACATCACTGTGTATATTATCCCTCCATGTACTGTGACATCACTGTGTGTATTATCTCTGTACTGTGACATCACTGTGTATTATCCCTGTACTGTGACATCACTGTGTGTATTATCTCTGTACTGTGACATCACTGTGTGTATTATCTCTGTACTGTGACATCACTGTGTGTATTATCCCTGTACTGTGACATCACTGTGTATTATCCCTGTACTGTGACATCACTGTGTATTATCCCTGTACTGTGACATCATTGTGTATATTATCCCTGTATTGTGACATCACTGTGTATATTATCCCTGTACTGTGACATCACTGTGTGTATTATCCCTGTACTGTGACATCACTGTGTCTATTATCCCTGTACTGTGATATCACTGTGTATATTATCTCTGAACTATAACATCACTGTGTGTTATATCTATACTGCAACATCACTGTTGATACTTACACTGCACTGTGACATCACTGTATATATTAAGCCTGTATACCCTAATGCCACTGTACATATTTACCTTGCACTGCGAGTGACAATACAGGGTAAATATGCACAGTGACATCACAGTTCAGAGTTAATATAAACAGTAATGTCTCTGTACAAGGACAATAAACAGTATTGCCACTACAGGGCTAATAAACGCAGTGTTGTCACAGTAGAGGGTAACTATACAGTGATGTCATTGTACCGGGAAAATATACACAGTGAAGTCAGCATTCAAGAATAATAAACTGTGATGTCACTACAGGGTTGTTATACACAGTGACATCAAATTACAGGATGAAGCACAGTGATGTCAGTTTATTATGAAGCACAGTGATGTCACAGTTTATTATGAAGCACAGTGATGTCAGTTTATTATGAAGCACAGTGATGTCACAGTTTATTATGAAGCACAGTGATGTCACAGTTTATTATGAAGCACAGTGATGTCACAGTTTATTATGAAGCACAGTGATGTCACAGTTTATTATGAAGCACAGTGATGTCACAGTTTATTATGAAGCACAGTGATGTCACAGTTTATTATGAAGCACAGTGATGTCACAGTTTATTATGAAGCACAGTGATGTCAGTTTATTATGAAGCACAGTGATATCACAGTTTATTATGAAGCACAGTAATGTCACAGTTTTTATGAAGCACGGTGATGTCACAGTTTATTATGAAGCACGGAGATGTCACAGTTTATTATGAAGCACAGTGATGTCAGTTTATTATGAAGCACAGTGATGTCACAGTTTATTATGAAGCACAGTGATGTCACAGTTTAGTATGAAGAGCAGTGATGTCACAGTTTATTATGAAGCACAGTGATGTCACAGTTTATTATGAAGAACAGTGATGTCACAGTTTATTATGAAGCACAGTGATGTCACAGTTTATTATGAAGAACAGTGATGTCACAGTTTATTATGAAGCACAGTGATGTCACAGTTTATTATGAAGCACAGTGATGTCACAGTTTATTATGAAGCACAGTGATGTCACAGTTTATTACGAAGCACAGTGATGTCACAGTTTATTATGAAGCACAGTGATGTCTCAGTTTATTATGAAGCACAGTGATGTCACAGTTTATTATGAAGCACAGTGATGTTAGTTTATTATGAAGCACAATGATGTCACAGTTTATTATGAAGCACAGTGATGTCACAGTTTATTATGAAGCACAGTGATGTCACAGTTTATTATGAAGCACAGTGATGTCACAGTTTATTATGAAGCACAGTGATGTCACAGTTTATTATAAAGAACAGTGATGTCACAGTTTATTATGAAGCCCACTGATGTCACAGTTTATTATGAAGAATAGTGATGTCACAGTTTATGATGAAGCACAGTGATGTCACAGTTTATTATGAAGCACAGTGATGTTACAGTTTATTATGAAGCACAGTGATGTCACAGTTTATTATGAAGCACAGTGATGTCACAGTTTATTATGAAGCACAGTGATGTCACAGTTTATTATGAAGCACAGTGATGTCACAGTTTATTATGAAGCACAGTGATGTCACAGTTTATTATGAAGCACAGTCATGTCACAGTTTACTATGAAGCACAGTGATGTCACAGTTTATTATGAAGCACAGTGATGTCACAGTTTATTATGAAGCACAGTGATGTCACAGTTTATTTTGAAGCACAGTGATGTCACAGTTTATTATGAAGCACAGTGATGTCAGTTTATTATGAAGCACAGTGATGTCACAGTTTATTATGAAGCACAGTGATGTCACAGTTTATTATGAGGCACAGTGATGTCACAGTTTATTATGAAGCACAGTGATGTCACAGTTTATTATGAAGCACAGTGATGTCACAGTTTATTATGAAGCACAGTGATGTCAGTTTATTATGAAGCACAGTGATGTCACAGTTTATTATGAAGAACAGTGATGTCACAGTTTATTATGAAGCACAGTGATGTCACAGTTTATTATGAAGCACAGTGATGTCACAGTTTATTATGAAGCACAGTGATGTCACAGTTTATTATGAAGCACGGTGATGTCACAGTTTATTATGAAGCACAGTGATGTTAATTTATTATGAAGCACAGTAATGTCACAGTTTATTATGAAGCACAGTGATGTCACAGTTTATTATGAAGCACAGTAATGTCACAGTTTATTATGAAGCACAGTGATGTCACAGTTTATTATGAAGCACAGTGATGTCACATGTTATTATGAAGCACAGTGTTGTCACAGTTTATTATGAAGCACAGTGATGTCACAGTTTATTATGAAGCACAGTGATGTCACAGTTTATTATGAAGCACAGTGATGTCAGTTTATTATGAAGCACAGTGATGTCACAGTTTATTATGAAGCACAGTGATGTCACAGTTTATTATGAAGCACAGTGATGTCACAGTTTATTATGGAGCACAGTGATGTCACAGTTTATTATGAAGCACAGTGATGTCACAGTTTATTATGAAGCACAGTGATGTCACAGTTTATTATGAATCACAGTGATGTCACAGTTTATTATGAATCACAGTGATGTCACAGTTTATTATGAAGCACAGTGATGTCACAGTTTATTATGAAGCACAGTGATGTCACAGTTTTTTATGAAGCACAGTGATGTCACAGTTTATTATGAAGCACAGTGATGTCACGGTTTATTATGAAGCACAGTGATGTCACAGTTTATTATGAAGCACAGTGATGTCCCAGTTTATTATGAAGCACAGTGATGTCAGTTTATTATGAAGCACAGTGATGTCACAGTTTATTATGAAGCACAGTGATGTCACAGTTTATTATGAAGCACAGTGATGTCACGGTTTATTATGAAGCACAGTGATGTCACAGTTTATTATGAAGCACAGTGATGTCACAGTTTATTATGAAGCACAGTGATGTCAGTTTATTATGAAGCACAGTGATGTCACAGTTTATTATGAAGCACAGTGATGTCACAGTTTATTATGAAGCAGAGTGATGTCACAGTTTATTATGAAGCATGGTGATGTCACAGTTTATTATGAAGCACAGTGATGTCACAGTTTATAATGAAGCACGGTGATGTCACAGTTTATTATGAAGCACAGTGATGTCACAGTTTATTATGGAGCACAGTGATGTCACAGTTTATTATGAAGCACAGTGATGTCACAGTTTATTATGAAGCACAGTGATGTCACAGTTTATTATGAATCACAGTGATGTCACAGTTTATTATGAAGCACAGTGATGTCACAGTTTATTATGAAGCACAGTGATGTCACAGTTTATTATGAAGCACAGTGATGTCAGTTTATTATGAAGCACAGTGATGTCACAGTTTATTATGAAGCACAGTGATGTCACAGTTTATTATGAAGCAGAGTGATGTCACAGTTTATTATGAAGCATGGTGATGTCACAGTTTATTATGAAGCACAGTGATGTCACAGTTTATAATGAAGCACGGTGATGTCACAGTTTATTATGAAGCACAGTGATGTCACAGTTTATTATGAAGCACAGTGATGTCACAGTTTATTATGAAGCACAGTGATGTCACAGTTTATTATGAAGAACAGTGATGTCACAGTTTATTATGAAGCACAGTGATGTCACAGTTTATTATGAAGAAGAGTGATGTCACAGTTTATTATGAAGCACAGTGATGTCACAGTTTATTATGAAGAACAGTGATGTCACTGTTTATTATGAAGCACAGTGATGTCACAGTTTATTATGAAGCACAGTGATGTCACAGTTTATTATGAAGCACAGTGATGTCAGTTTATTATGAAGCACAGTGATGTCACAGTTTATTATGAAGCACAGTGATGTCACAGTTTATTATGAAGCACAGTGATGTCACAGTTTATTATGAGGCACAGTGATGTCACAGTTTATTATGAAGCACAGTGATGTCACAGTTTATTATGAAGCACAGTGATGTCACAGTTTATTATGAAGCACAGTGATGTCAGTTTATTATGAAGCACAGTGATGTCACAGTTTATTATGAAGCACAGTGATGTCACAGTTTATTATGAAGCACAGTGATGTCACAGTTTATTATGAAGCACAGTGATGTCACAGTTTATTACGAAGCACAGTGATGTCACAGTTTATTATGAAGCACAGTGATGTCTCAGTTTATTATGAAGCACAGTGATGTCACAGTTTATTATGAAGCACAGTGATGTTAGTTTATTATGAAGCACAATGATGTCACAGTTTATTATGAAGCACAGTGATGTCACAGTTTATTATGAAGCACAGTGATGTCACAGTTTATTATGAAGCACAGTGATGTCACAGTTTATTATGAAGCACAGTGATGTCACAGTTTATTATAAAGAACAGTGATGTCACAGTTTATTATGAAGCCCACTGATGTCACAGTTTATTATGAAGAATAGTGATGTCACAGTTTATTATGAAGCACAGTGATGTCACAGTTTATTATGAAGCACAGTGATGTTACAGTTTATTATGAAGCACAGTGATGTCACAGTTTATTATGAAGCACAGTGATGTCACAGTTTATTATGAAGCACAGTGATGTCACAGTTTATTATGAAGCACAGTGATGTCACAGTTTATTATGAAGCACAGTGATGTCACAGTTAATTATGAAGCACAGTCATGTCACAGTTTACTATGAAGCACAGTGATGTCACAGTTTATTATGAAGCACAGTGATGTCACAGTTTATTATGAAGCACAGTGATGTCACAGTTTATTTTGAAGCACAGTGATGTCACAGTTTATTATGAAGCACAGTGATGTCAGTTTATTATGAAGCACAGTGATGTCACAGTTTATTATGAAGCACAGTGATGTCACAGTTTATTATGAGGCACAGTGATGTCACAGTTTATTATGAAGCACAGTGATGTCACAGTTTATTATGAAGCACAGTGATGTCACAGTTTATTATGAAGCACAGTGATGTCAGTTTATTATGAAGCACAGTGATGTCACAGTTTATTATGAAGCACAGTGATGTCACAGTTTATTATGAAGCACAGTGATGTCACAGTTTATTATGAAGCACAGTGATGTCACAGTTTATTATGAAGCACAGTGATGTCACAGTTTATTATGAAGCACGGTGATGTCACAGTTTATTATGAAGCACAGTGATGTTAATTTATTATGAAGCACAGTAATGTCACAGTTTATTATGAAGCACAGTGATGTCACAGTTTATTATGAAGCACAGTAATGTCACAGTTTATTATGAAGCACAGTGATGTCACAGTTTATTATGAAGCACAGTGATGTCACATGTTATTATGAAGCACAGTGTTGTCACAGTTTATTATGAAGCACAGTGATGTCACAGTTTATTATGAAGCACAGTGATGTCACAGTTTATTATGAAGCACAGTGATGTCAGTTTATTATGAAGCACAGTGATGTCACAGTTTATTATGAAGCACAGTGATGTCACAGTTTATTATGAAGCACAGTGATGTCACAGTTTATTATGGAGCACAGTGATGTCACAGTTTATTATGAAGCACAGTGATGTCACAGTTTATTATGAAGCACAGTGATGTCACAGTTTATTATGAATCACAGTGATGTCACAGTTTATTATGAATCACAGTGATGTCACAGTTTATTATGAAGCACAGTGATGTCACAGTTTATTATGAAGCACAGTGATGTCACAGTTTTTTATGAAGCACAGTGATGTCACAGTTTATTATGAAGCACAGTGATGTCACGGTTTATTATGAAGCACAGTGATGTCACAGTTTATTATGAAGCACAGTGATGTCACAGTTTATTATGAAGCACAGTGATGTCAGTTTATTATGAAGCACAGTGATGTCACAGTTTATTATGAAGCACAGTGATGTCACAGTTTATTATGAAGCACCGTGATGTCACGGTTTATTATGAAGCACAGTGATGTCACAGTTTATTATGAAGCACAGTGATGTCACAGTTTATTATGAAGCACAGTGATGTCAGTTTATTATGAAGCACAGTGATGTCACAGTTTATTATGAAGCACAGTGATGTCACAGTTTATTATGAAGCAGAGTGATGTCACAGTTTATTATGAAGCATGGTGATGTCACAGTTTATTATGAAGCACAGTGATGTCACAGTTTATAATGAAGCACGGTGATGTCACAGTTTATTATGAAGCACAGTGATGTCACAGTTTATTATGGAGCACAGTGATGTCACAGTTTATTATGAAGCACAGTGATGTCACAGTTTATTATGAAGCACAGTGATGTCACAGTTTATTATGAATCACAGTGATGTCACAGTTTATTATGAATCACAGTGATGTCACAGTTTATTATGAAGCACAGTGATGTCACAGTTTATTATGAAGCACAGTGATGTCACAGTTTTTTATGAAGCACAGTGATGTCACAGTTTATTATGAAGCACAGTGATGTCACGGTTTATTATGAAGCACAGTGATGTCACAGTTTATTATGAAGCACAGTGACGTCACAGTTTATTATGAAGCACAGTGATGTCAGTTTATTATGAAGCACAGTGATGTCACAGTTTATTATGAAGCACAGTGATGTCACAGTTTATTATGAAGCAGAGTGATGTCACAGTTTATTATGAAGCATGGTGATGTCACAGTTTATTATGAAGCACAGTGATGTCACAGTTTATAATGAAGCACGGTGATGTCACAGTTTATTATGAAGCACAGTGATGTCACAGTTTATTATGAAGCACAGTGATGTCACAGTTTATTATGAAGCACAGTGATGTCACAGTTTATTATGAAGAACAGTGATGTCACAGTTTATTATGAAGCACAGTGATGTCACAGTTTATTATGAAGAAGAGTGATGTCACAGTTTATTAGGAAGCACAGTGATGTCACAGTTTATTATGAAGAACAGTGATGTCACAGTTTATTATGAAGCACAGTGATGTCACAGTTTATTATGAAGCACAGTGATGTCACAGTTTATTATGAAGCACAGTGATGTCAGTTTATTATGAAGCACAGTGATGTCACAGTTTATTATGAAGCACAGTGATGTCACAGTTTATTATGAAGCACAGTGATGTCACAGTTTATTATGAGGCACAGTGATGTCACAGTTTATTATGAAGCACAGTGATGTCACAGTTTATTATGAAGCACAGTGATGTCACAGTTTATTATGAAGCACAGTGATGTCAGTTTATTATGAAGCACAGTGATGTCACAGTTTATTATGAAGCACAGTGATGTCACAGTTTATTATGAAGCACAGTGATGTCACAGTTTATTATGAAGCACAGTGATGTCACAGTTTATTATGAAGCACAGTGATGTCACAGTTTATTATGAAGCACGGTGATGTCACAGTTTATTATGAAGCACAGTGATGTTAATTTATTATGAAGCACAGTAATGTCACAGTTTATTATGAAGCACAGTGATGTCACAGTTTATTATGAAGCACAGTAATGTCACAGTTTATTATGAAGCACAGTGATGTCACAGTTTATTATGAAGCACAGTGATGCCACATGTTATTATGAAGCACAGTGTTGTCACAGTTTATTATGAAGCACAGTGATGTCACAGTTTATTATGAAGCACAGTGATGTCACAGTTTATTATGAAGCACAGTGATGTCAGTTTATTATGAAGCACAGTGATGTCACAGTTTATTATGAAGCACAGTGATGTCACAGTTTATTATGAAGCACAGTGATGTCACAGTTTTTTATGAAGCACAGTGATGTCACAGTTTATTATGAAGCACAGTGATGTCACGGTTTATTATGAAGCACAGTGATGTCACAGTTTATTATGAAGCACAGTGATGTCACAGTTTATTATGAAGCACAGTGATGTCAGTTTATTATGAAGCACAGTGATGTCACAGTTTATTATGAAGCACAGTGATGTCACAGTTTATTATGAAGCACAGTGATGTCACAGTTTATTATGAAGCAGAGTGATGTCACAGTTTATTATGAAGCATGGTGATGTCACAGTTTATTATGAAGCACAGTGATGTCACAGTTTATAATGAAGCACGGTGATGTCACAGTTTATTATGAAGCACAGTGATGTCACAGTTTATTATGGAGCACAGTGATGTCACAGTTTATTATGAAGCACAGTGATGTCACAGTTTATTATGAAGCACAGTGATGTCACAGTTTATTATGAATCACAGTGATGTCACAGTTTATTATGAATCACAGTGATGTCACAGTTTATTATGAAGCACAGTGATGTCACAGTTTATTATGAAGCACAGTGATGTCACAGTTTTTTATGAAGCACAGTGATGTCACAGTTTATTATGAAGCACAGTGATGTCACGGTTTATTATGAAGCACAGTGATGTCACAGTTTATTATGAAGCACAGTGATGTCACAGTTTATTATGAAGCACAGTGATGTCAGTTTATTATGAAGCACAGTGATGTCACAGTTTATTATGAAGCACAGTGATGTCACAGTTTATTATGAAGCACAGTGATGTCACAGTTTATTATGAAGCACAGTGATGTCACAGTTTATTATGAAGCACAGTGATGTCACAGTTTATTATGAAGCACAGTGATGTCACAGTTTATTATGAAGCACAGTGATGTCACAGTTTATTATGGAGCACAGTGATGTCACAGTTTATTATGGAGCACAGTGATGTCACAGTTTATTATGGAGCACAGTGATGTCACAGTTTATTATGAAGCACAGTGATGTCACAGTTTATTATGAAGCACAATGATGTCACAGTTTATTATGAAGCACAGTGATGTCACAGTTTATTATGAAGCACAGTGATATCACAGTTTATTATGAAGCACAGTGATGTCACAGTTTATTATGAAGCACAGTGATGTCAGTTTATTATGAAGCACAGTGATATCACAGTTTATTATGAAGCACAGTAATGTCACAGTTTTTATGAAGCACGGTGATGTCACAGTTTATTATGAAGCACGGAGATGTCACAGTTTATTATGAAGCACAGTGATGTCAGTTTATTATGAAGCACAGTGATGTCACAGTTTATTATGAAGCACAGTGATGTCACAGTTTAGTATGAAGAACAGTGATGTCACAGTTTATTATGAAGCACAGTGATGTCACAGTTTATTATGAAGAACAGTGATGTCACAGTTTATTATGAAGCACAGTGATGTCACAGTTTATTATGAAGAACAGTGATGTCACAGTTTATTATGAAGCACAGTGATGTCACAGTTTATTATGAAGCACAGTGATGTCACAGTTTATTATGAAGCACAGTGATGTCACAGTTTATTACGAAGCACAGTGATGTCACAGTTTATTATGAAGCACAGTGATGTCTCAGTTTATTATGAAGCACAGTGATGTCACAGTTTATTATGAAGCACAGTGATGTTAGTTTATTATGAAGCACAATGATGTCACAGTTTATTATGAAGCACAGTGATGTCACAGTTTATTATGAAGCACAGTGATGTCACAGTTTATTATGAAGCACAGTGATGTCACAGTTTATTATGAAGCACAGTGATGTCACAGTTTATTATAAAGAACAGTGATGTCACAGTTTATTATGAAGCCCACTGATGTCACAGTTTATTATGAAGAATAGTGATGTCACAGTTTATTATGAAGCACAGTGATGTCACAGTTTATTATGAAGCACAGTGATGTTACAGTTTATTATGAAGCACAGTGATGTCACAGTTTATTATGAAGCACAGTGATGTCACAGTTTATTATGAAGCACAGTGATGTCACAGTTTATTATGAAGCACAGTGATGTCACAGTTTATTATGAAGCACAGTGATGTCACAGTTTATTATGAAGCACAGTCATGTCACAGTTTACTATGAAGCACAGTGATGTCACAGTTTATTATGAAGCACAGTGATGTCACAGTTTATTATGAAGCACAGTGATGTCACAGTTTATTTTGAAGCACAGTGATGTCACAGTTTATTATGAAGCACAGTGATGTCAGTTTATTATGAAGCACAGTGATGTCACAGTTTATTATGAAGCACAGTGATGTCACAGTTTATTATGAGGCACAGTGATGTCACAGTTTATTATGAAGCACAGTGATGTCACAGTTTATTATGAAGCACAGTGATGTCACAGTTAATTATGAAGCACAGTGATGTCAGTTTATTATGAAGCACAGTGATGTCACAGTTTATTATGAAGCACAGTGATGTCACAGTTTATTATGAAGCACAGTGATGTCACAGTTTATTATGAAGCACAGTGATGTCACAGTTTATTATGAAGCACAGTGATGTCACAGTTTATTATGAAGCACGGTGATGTCACAGTTTATTATGAAGCACAGTGATGTTAATTTATTATGAAGCACAGTAATGTCACAGTTTATTATGAAGCACAGTGATGTCACAGTTTATTATGAAGCACAGTAATGTCACAGTTTATTATGAAGCACAGTGATGTCACAGTTTATTATGAAGCACAGTGATGTCACATGTTATTATGAAGCACAGTGTTGTCACAGTTTATTATGAAGCACAGTGATGTCACAGTTTATTATGAAGCACAGTGATGTCACAGTTTATTATGAAGCACAGTGATGTCAGTTTATTATGAAGCACAGTGATGTCACAGTTTATTATGAAGCACAGTGATGTCACAGTTTATTATGAAGCACAGTGATGTCACAGTTTATTATGGAGCACAGTGATGTCACAGTTTATTATGAAGCACAGTGATGTCACAGTTTATTATGAAGCACAGTGATGTCACAGTTTATTATGAATCACAGTGATGTCACAGTTTATTATGAATCACAGTGATGTCACAGTTTATTATGAAGCACAGTGATGTCACAGTTTATTATGAAGCACAGTGATGTCACAGTTTTTTATGAAGCACAGTGATGTCACAGTTTATTATGAAGCACAGTGATGTCACGGTTTATTATGAAGCACAGTGATGTCACAGTTTATTATGAAGCACAGTGATGTCCCAGTTTATTATGAAGCACAGTGATGTCAGTTTATTATGAAGCACAGTGATGTCACAGTTTATTATGAAGCACAGTGATGTCACAGTTTATTATGAAGCACAGTGATGTCACGGTTTATTATGAAGCACAGTGATGTCACAGTTTATTATGAAGCACAGTGATGTCACAGTTTATTATGAAGCACAGTGATGTCAGTTTATTATGAAGCACAGTGATGTCACAGTTTATTATGAAGCACAGTGATGTCACAGTTTATTATGAAGCAGAGTGATGTCACAGTTTATTATGAAGCATGGTGATGTCACAGTTTATTATGAAGCACAGTGATGTCACAGTTTATAATGAAGCACGGTGATGTCACAGTTTATTATGAAGCACAGTGATGTCACAGTTTATTATGGAGCACAGTGATGTCACAGTTTATTATGAAGCACAGTGATGTCACAGTTTATTATGAAGCACAGTGATGTCACAGTTTATTATGAATCACAGTGATGTCACAGTTTATTATGAAGCACAGTGATGTCACAGTTTATTATGAAGCACAGTGATGTCACAGTTTATTATGAAGCACAGTGATGTCAGTTTATTATGAAGCACAGTGATGTCACAGTTTATTATGAAGCACAGTGATGTCACAGTTTATTATGAAGCAGAGTGATGTCACAGTTTATTATGAAGCATGGTGATGTCACAGTTTATTATGAAGCACAGTGATGTCACAGTTTATAATGAAGCACGGTGATGTCACAGTTTATTATGAAGCACAGTGATGTCACAGTTTATTATGAAGCACAGTGATGTCACAGTTTATTATGAAGCACAGTGATGTCACAGTTTATTATGAAGAACAGTGATGTCACAGTTTATTATGAAGCACAGTGATGTCACAGTTTATTATGAAGAAGAGTGATGTCACAGTTTATTATGAAGCACAGTGATGTCACAGTTTATTATGAAGAACAGTGATGTCACAGTTTATTATGAAGCACAGTGATGTCACAGTTTATTATGAAGCACAGTGATGTCACAGTTTATTATGAAGCACAGTGATGTCAGTTTATTATGAAGCACAGTGATGTCACAGTTTATTATGAAGCACAGTGATGTCACAGTTTATTATGAAGCACAGTGATGTCACAGTTTATTATGAGGCACAGTGATGTCACAGTTTATTATGAAGCACAGTGATGTCACAGTTTATTATGAAGCACAGTGATGTCACAGTTTATTATGAAGCACAGTGATGTCAGTTTATTATGAAGCACAGTGATGTCACAGTTTATTATGAAGCACAGTGATGTCACAGTTTATTATGAAGCACAGTGATGTCACAGTTTATTATGAAGCACAGTGATGTCACAGTTTATTACGAAGCACAGTGATGTCACAGTTTATTATGAAGCACAGTGATGTCTCAGTTTATTATGAAGCACAGTGATGTCACAGTTTATTATGAAGCACAGTGATGTTAGTTTATTATGAAGCACAATGATGTCACAGTTTATTATGAAGCACAGTGATGTCACAGTTTATTATGAAGCACAGTGATGTCACAGTTTATTATGAAGCACAGTGATGTCACAGTTTATTATGAAGCACAGTGATGTCACAGTTTATTATAAAGAACAGTGATGTCACAGTTTATTATGAAGCCCACTGATGTCACAGTTTATTATGAAGAATAGTGATGTCACAGTTTATTATGAAGCACAGTGATGTCACAGTTTATTATGAAGCACAGTGATGTTACAGTTTATTATGAAGCACAGTGATGTCACAGTTTATTATGAAGCACAGTGATGTCACAGTTTATTATGAAGCACAGTGATGTCACAGTTTATTATGAAGCACAGTGATGTCACAGTTTATTATGAAGCACAGTGATGTCACAGTTAATTATGAAGCACAGTCATGTCACAGTTTACTATGAAGCACAGTGATGTCACAGTTTATTATGAAGCACAGTGATGTCACAGTTTATTATGAAGCACAGTGATGTCACAGTTTATTTTGAAGCACAGTGATGTCACAGTTTATTATGAAGCACAGTGATGTCAGTTTATTATGAAGCACAGTGATGTCACAGTTTATTATGAAGCACAGTGATGTCACAGTTTATTATGAGGCACAGTGATGTCACAGTTTATTATGAAGCACAGTGATGTCACAGTTTATTATGAAGCACAGTGATGTCACAGTTTATTATGAAGCACAGTGATGTCAGTTTATTATGAAGCACAGTGATGTCACAGTTTATTATGAAGCACAGTGATGTCACAGTTTATTATGAAGCACAGTGATGTCACAGTTTATTATGAAGCACAGTGATGTCACAGTTTATTATGAAGCACAGTGATGTCACAGTTTATTATGAAGCACGGTGATGTCACAGTTTATTATGAAGCACAGTGATGTTAATTTATTATGAAGCACAGTAATGTCACAGTTTATTATGAAGCACAGTGATGTCACAGTTTATTATGAAGCACAGTAATGTCACAGTTTATTATGAAGCACAGTGATGTCACAGTTTATTATGAAGCACAGTGATGTCACATGTTATTATGAAGCACAGTGTTGTCACAGTTTATTATGAAGCACAGTGATGTCACAGTTTATTATGAAGCACAGTGATGTCACAGTTTATTATGAAGCACAGTGATGTCAGTTTATTATGAAGCACAGTGATGTCACAGTTTATTATGAAGCACAGTGATGTCACAGTTTATTATGAAGCACAGTGATGTCACAGTTTATTATGGAGCACAGTGATGTCACAGTTTATTATGAAGCACAGTGATGTCACAGTTTATTATGAAGCACAGTGATGTCACAGTTTATTATGAATCACAGTGATGTCACAGTTTATTATGAATCACAGTGATGTCACAGTTTATTATGAAGCACAGTGATGTCACAGTTTATTATGAAGCACAGTGATGTCACAGTTTTTTATGAAGCACAGTGATGTCACAGTTTATTATGAAGCACAGTGATGTCACGGTTTATTATGAAGCACAGTGATGTCACAGTTTATTATGAAGCACAGTGATGTCACAGTTTATTATGAAGCACAGTGATGTCAGTTTATTATGAAGCACAGTGATGTCACAGTTTATTATGAAGCACAGTGATGTCACAGTTTATTATGAAGCACAGTGATGTCACGGTTTATTATGAAGCACAGTGATGTCACAGTTTATTATGAAGCACAGTGATGTCACAGTTTATTATGAAGCACAGTGATGTCAGTTTATTATGAAGCACAGTGATGTCACAGTTTATTATGAAGCACAGTGATGTCACAGTTTATTATGAAGCAGAGTGATGTCACAGTTTATTATGAAGCATGGTGATGTCACAGTTTATTATGAAGCACAGTGATGTCACAGTTTATAATGAAGCACGGTGATGTCACAGTTTATTATGAAGCACAGTGATGTCACAGTTTATTATGGAGCACAGTGATGTCACAGTTTATTATGAAGCACAGTGATGTCACAGTTTATTATGAAGCACAGTGATGTCACAGTTTATTATGAATCACAGTGATGTCACAGTTTATTATGAATCACAGTGATGTCACAGTTTATTATGAAGCACAGTGATGTCACAGTTTATTATGAAGCACAGTGATGTCACAGTTTTTTATGAAGCACAGTGATGTCACAGTTTATTATGAAGCACAGTGATGTCACGGTTTATTATGAAGCACAGTGATGTCACAGTTTATTATGAAGCACAGTGATGTCACAGTTTATTATGAAGCACAGTGATGTCAGTTTATTATGAAGCACAGTGATGTCACAGTTTATTATGAAGCACAGTGATGTCACAGTTTATTATGAAGCAGAGTGATGTCACAGTTTATTATGAAGCATGGTGATGTCACAGTTTATTATGAAGCACAGTGATGTCACAGTTTATAATGAAGCACGGTGATGTCACAGTTTATTATGAAGCACAGTGATGTCACAGTTTATTATGAAGCACAGTGATGTCACAGTTTATTATGAAGCACAGTGATGTCACAGTTTATTATGAAGAACAGTGATGTCACAGTTTATTATGAAGCACAGTGATGTCACAGTTTATTATGAAGAAGAGTGATGTCACAGTTTATTAGGAAGCACAGTGATGTCACAGTTTATTATGAAGAACAGTGATGTCACAGTTTATTATGAAGCACAGTGATGTCACAGTTTATTATGAAGCACAGTGATGTCACAGTTTATTATGAAGCACAGTGATGTCAGTTTATTATGAAGCACAGTGATGTCACAGTTTATTATGAAGCACAGTGATGTCACAGTTTATTATGAAGCACAGTGATGTCACAGTTTATTATGAGGCACAGTGATGTCACAGTTTATTATGAAGCACAGTGATGTCACAGTTTATTATGAAGCACAGTGATGTCACAGTTTATTATGAAGCACAGTGATGTCAGTTTATTATGAAGCACAGTGATGTCACAGTTTATTATGAAGCACAGTGATGTCACAGTTTATTATGAAGCACAGTGATGTCACAGTTTATTATGAAGCACAGTGATGTCACAGTTTATTATGAAGCACAGTGATGTCACAGTTTATTATGAAGCACGGTGATGTCACAGTTTATTATGAAGCACAGTGATGTTAATTTATTATGAAGCACAGTAATGTCACAGTTTATTATGAAGCACAGTGATGTCACAGTTTATTATGAAGCACAGTAATGTCACAGTTTATTATGAAGCACAGTGATGTCACAGTTTATTATGAAGCACAGTGATGCCACATGTTATTATGAAGCACAGTGTTGTCACAGTTTATTATGAAGCACAGTGATGTCACAGTTTATTATGAAGCACAGTGATGTCACAGTTTATTATGAAGCACAGTGATGTCAGTTTATTATGAAGCACAGTGATGTCACAGTTTATTATGAAGCACAGTGATGTCACAGTTTATTATGAAGCACAGTGATGTCACAGTTTTTTATGAAGCACAGTGATGTCACAGTTTATTATGAAGCACAGTGATGTCACGGTTTATTATGAAGCACAGTGATGTCACAGTTTATTATGAAGCACAGTGATGTCACAGTTTATTATGAAGCACAGTGATGTCAGTTTATTATGAAGCACAGTGATGTCACAGTTTATTATGAAGCACAGTGATGTCACAGTTTATTATGAAGCACAGTGATGTCAGTTTATTATGAAGCACAGTGATGTCACAGTTTATTATGAAGCACAGTGATGTCACAGTTTATTATGAAGCACAGTGATGTCACAGTTTATTATGAAGCAGAGTGATGTCACAGTTTATTATGAAGCATGGTGATGTCACAGTTTATTATGAAGCACAGTGATGTCACAGTTTATAATGAAGCACGGTGATGTCACAGTTTATTATGAAGCACAGTGATGTCACAGTTTATTATGGAGCACAGTGATGTCACAGTTTATTATGAAGCACAGTGATGTCACAGTTTATTATGAAGCACAGTGATGTCACAGTTTATTATGAATCACAGTGATGTCACAGTTTATTATGAATCACAGTGATGTCACAGTTTATTATGAAGCACAGTGATGTCACAGTTTATTATGAAGCACAGTGATGTCACAGTTTTTTATGAAGCACAGTGATGTCACAGTTTATTATGAAGCACAGTGATGTCACGGTTTATTATGAAGCACAGTGATGTCACAGTTTATTATGAAGCACAGTGATGTCACAGTGTATTATGAAGCACAGTGATGTCAGTTTATTATGAAGCACAGTGATGTCACAGTTTATTATGAAGCACAGTGATGTCACAGTTTATTATGAAGCACAGTGATGTCACAGTTTATTATGAAGCACAGTGATGTCACAGTTTATTATGAAGCACAGTGATGTCACAGTTTATTATGAAGCACAGTGATGTCACAGTTTATTATGAAGCACAGTGATGTCACAGTTTATTATGGAGCACAGTGATGTCACAGTTTATTATGGAGCACAGTGATGTCACAGTTTATTATGGAGCACAGTGATGTCACAGTTTATTATGAAGCACAGTGATGTCACAGTTTATTATGAAGCACAATGATGTCACAGTTTATTATGAAGCACAGTGATGTCACAGTTTATTATGAAGCACAGTGATATCACAGTTTATTATGAAGCACAGTGATGTCACAGTTTATTATGAAGCACAGTGATGTCACAGTTTATTATGAAGCACAGTGATGTCACAGTTTATTATGAAGCACAGTGATGTCACAGTTTATTATGAAGCACAGTGATGTCACAGTTTATTATGAAGCACAGTGATGTCACAGTTTATTATGAAGCACAGTGATGTCACAGTTTATTATGAAGCACAGTGATGTCACAGTTTATTATGAAGCACAGTGATGTCACAGTTTATTATGAAGCACAGTGATGTCACACTTCATTATGAAGCACAGTGATGTCACACTTTATTATGAAGCACAGTGATGTCACACTTTATTATGAAGCACAGTGATGTCACAGAGACTACAGAATGTACAACTGTACGTATGATGAAGATGGCGGGATGCTATCGAAACGTCACACATACATGGGGGAATAAAACACTTTGTTTTTGCACCTTATCTGGGAGTGCCACTGGATCTTTAGTTTTGTAGATAGATAGATAGATGATATATAGATAGATAGATAGATAGATAGATAGATAGATAGATAATAGATATGAGATAGATAGATAGATAGATAGATAGATATGGGATAGATAGATAGATAGATCAGTGTATCCCAACCAGGGGGCCTCTAGCTATTCCAAAACAACAACTCCCAGCATGTCTTTGGCTTTATGAGCATACTGGGAGTTGTAGTTTTGCACCAACTGGAGGCCCCCTGGTTGGGAAACACTGATCTATCTATCTATCAATCATCTATCTATCCATCCATCGATCTCCTATCTATCTCTATCATATCTATATATCATCTATCTATCTATATCATATCTATCTATCTATCTATCTATCATCTATTAATCTATATTTCTATCTATCTCATATCTATCTATATATCTATATATCATCTATCTATCTATCTCTCATATCTATCTATCTTTCATCTATCTCTCATCTATCTGAGATAGATATGAGATAGATAGATAAATAGAAAGATAGATAGATACATAAATAGATGGATATAGATAGATGGATAGATAGATAGATATGATATAGATAGATATATATGATAAAGATAGTATAGATAGATAGATAGATAGATAGATATGAGATAGATAGATAGATAGATATGATATAGATAGATATGATATAGATAGATAGATATGAGATAGATAGATAGGAGATACATAGATAAAAAAAAATAAAAAAAAACTCCAGAAGAGCAGCACAACAAAATTAAGAAAACCAATGCAATGGTGCACGCTGGGTGTGGACCTTGGTGAGAGATTCACTTGTACTAGAAAAAATCAAGAGACCAGCAGCGCACAGAAAAATTTGTGCAAAAAAGGTGGAGATTTATTGCATTATCCCAGTGTACAAGCTCCTTGAGAACGGCGACGAGAGGTCACTGAAACGTCGCTTCTTTTGTACACTGGGATAATGCAATAAATCTCCACCTTTTTTGCACTAATTTTTCTGTGTGCTGCTGGTCTCTTGATTTTTTTTTTTTTTTGGGATAGATAGATAGATAATAGATAGATGATTGATATAGATCCGTGTTTCCAAACTAGGGGGGCCTCCAGCTGTTGCCAAACTACAACTCCCAGTATGCTCATAAAGCCAAAGGAATGCTGGGAGTTGTCGTTTTGCAACAGCTGGAGGCCCCCTGGTTGGGAAATTGAGCTATCTATCTATATCATATAAATGTATCTATATCATATCCATCTATCTCCTATCTATCTATCTAATCTATCTATCATCTATCTATATCATATCTATGTATCTATCATCTATCTATCGATCTGTCTATCATCTATCTATCCATCTATTTATGTATCTTTCTATATATCATCTCTCTATCTATATATCATCTATTTATCTATATTTCTATCTATCTCATATCTATATATATATATATATATATATATATATATATATTTATGTATCTATCTATATATCATCCATCTACCTATCTATCTCTCATATCTATTTATCTATCTATCTCTCATCTATCTGAGTTAGATAGATAGATAGATAGATATGAGATAGATAGATATGAGATAGATAGATAGATATGAGATAGATATGAGATAGATAGATAGATATGAGATAGATAGATGTGAGATAGATAGATATAAGATAGATAGATATGAGATAGATATGAGATAGATCTGAGATAGATATGAGATAGATAGATATATATGAGATAGATATGAGGATAGATAGATAGATATGAGAAAGATAGATAGATAGATGCATAAATAGATGGATATAGATAGATGGATGGATGGATAGATATGAGATAGATAGGAGATAAATATATAATAGATAGATAGATAGATAGATAGATAGATAGATAGATAGATAGATAGATAGATCAGTGTTTCCCAACCTGGGGGCCTCCAGCTGTTGCAAAACTACAACTCCCAGTATGCTCATAAAGCCAAAGGAATGCTGGGAGTTGTAGTTTTGCAACAGCTGGAGGCCCCCTGGTTGGGAAACACTGAACTACCTCCCACTGTCTCCCGAACTACAACATTCCCCCTCTCCCCCAAGCAAGTTACTTACTTTAAAAGGGCAGCATCAGCAGTGGGCACTGGGCAGGTAAGTCTTCCATACTGGTGGTGTCCGGGCCTGTATACACACAGCGGGCCTGCTCCACAAGGTCCAGCAGCAGTATACAGGGGAGTGAGAGAGGGGGAGGAGCTTCCTGTCTGCTCTTCCCAGTCTGCATAGCGCGGCCCCTGCGTGGTGACAGGGCTGCAGGCTGAAGATTTATTTTAAAAAAGGATGGCGGAGTAGATGGCTCCGGGGGGCGGGGGGTGCAACAGGGGCTCGGGCCCCTTACTGGTGGCCATGAGAGCTGCTAGTGACCTACTGCTGCTAGGGGGGGCACAAGGGGGGGGGGCAATCATGATGTAGAGGGGGCCGTGGCCCCCTCACCCCCCCCCCCCCCCCCAGAGACACCACTGGCTGCAGGGGTGGTTGAATGCAGCGTCCATCCGGGTGCTGTCAAACTTGCTGTGGTCGGGGTGTATGCGGTGGTATGTGGCCTAATGCTCGCCTCTGGGGCCGGACCTGGAGAGGGCAGCGGACCCCCTCTCACGCTGGGCCCCTGTGCAGCTGAACCGACTGCACAGGCGATATGTCCGCCCCTGTGTGTATACATAAACACTAGGCATCTGCCCCATAATATGACTTTTTGTTTTTTTCTTATTTAAAAAAAATTTTTTTTAAATCTAACACTGCAGTTTTTTTTTTGGTTTTTTTTTGCTACCATCCAGTTACCCTCACCAAGATATATTGTTGTCACTTTAAGAATACAAATGTATTGATATTATAGAGGTTGAAAGGGATTGGACACAGTCCTATGAGACTTTCGAATGTTATACATGTTATTTCAGGACAATCTGGGCAGTTTCAATTCCAAATTGACTCAGACGGGCAATTAGTCGAATCGGACAAAAAAGTAAGATCAGGAAATTTTCTAATTTCTACTTCTCAAAACACAAAAGACTCCCTGCTAAGATCCAATGTTTTAACAGCTTTGTCAAGGATGGAAGTACCTCTGTTCATGACAAACCTGTTGTGAATGGTGAAACCTCGAGGAAGGTTCTAGTTCAGGTTTTAATTAGCAGTAGCGGTTATTGTGTGGTCAGTGGGAAGATAGCTCAGGTTATAAGGAGTTAGATAAGGATTAGGAAAATAAAGTGCCGCCACACTGAGTATCAGGACTAACTCCTTTATTTATACACATATCCTTTATCCTCACCACTCACAGTTATAAAACAGAGTATGGGGAGAAGGCATTTCTCCTAAAATGTAACCCATAACAATCGAAGGCTACTGTAACTACTATGGTCTTGCCACACTGGTGGCGGGGGTTGATCGTTAAACTGCTGACGGGTTTTGGAATAGTTGTTTCATCTGATTGAAACTGATTGAAGTCCCTTCTGGAATCTGTCCCTTCTGTTTTCACAGAAGAAATTAACATCTTAACAGGGAAAGATTCAGAATAGCACATGGGTTAGATCCCACAATATACTAAAAAGAAATTTAAATATTGGTTAATTGGTTGAATAATCAATACAGATTTTAAGCCTTTTCGAAGCAATTGTTAAACCTGTTCTCACACATACACACATATGTAACAAATTTTATTTGTTGGATTTTGTCATTAAAGAAATGCTCCACTTTAGATAAACATATCCCCAAACCAGAGAATGGGGAATAAGAATCTAATCTGACCTCTGTGACCCTTACGATCACCCGAACAGAACCTCATCTCTGCCTCCTCCTTCTGAGACAGCCTCCTCAGACTGATGAGTGATAGCCTGTAAAAACAATCCAGGGTGCTGGTATAAGGATCCTGGTGAGATTCTGATCTACCGAGGTCTGTAGTTAGGGGATAAGTTAATGTTAAGTGGAGCATCCCTTTAATAAACTACATTAAGGAATTTGCTGATGGGCAGTTCCATGATACAGGGGTTTATTTGTAGGAGTTTCTTGATTGTAAATAACATCACTGCAGTAGCCATCATCAGCATATAGATGTTGTACAGCACTGTGTACAATCTAGGTACAATCTATATACCTAAGTTATATTAGAGGAGTGTAACTTATTATTTTCACAAAAAATGCAAAATTCATTATATGTTCTCTTCTTTCTTTTAGCTCTGCAGAATGGAATGTATAGAAAGTCTAATGTGACTAATGTCCCAATCTTAAAGGGGTATTCCAGGAAAAACTTTTTTTTGTATATCAACTGGCTCCAGAAAGTTAAACAGATTTGTAAATTACTTCTATTAAAAAAATCTTAATCTTTTCAGTACTTATGAGCTTCTGAAGTTAAGGTTGTTCTTTTCTGTCTAAGTGCTCTCTGTTGACACGTGGCTCGGGAAACGCCCAGTTTAGAAGAGGTTTGCTATGGGGATTTGTTTCTAAACTGGGCATTTCCCGAGACACGTGTCATCAGAGAAGACTTAGACAGAAAAGAACAACCTTAACTTCAGAAGCTCATAAGTACTGAAAGGATTAAGATTTTTAAATAGAAGTAATTTACAAATCTGTTTAACTTTCTGGAGCCAGTTGATATATAAAAAAAAGTTTTTTCCTGGAATACCCCTTTAAGACTATTATGTACTTTACTAAGAAGACTTTGATAAATCTCTAAAATACATAGCAGAGGGGAGTTTGATAACAGCGATATTGAAGATGGTCATATACATCCATGGTATGCAAGAATTTGTATCTAATTATAACGACACTGCAGTTTAGTACACCTGGGAATTTCTTAGCTGGGTGTCTTAGTTTTGTCATTCTTCACCCTTCCCATCCACCCCTCCCCTTTCTACCTTATTCCCCATTGTCTCGTTGTTGCTTGGGCTGGTTTTTTCTTATCAAGTTTGGATTGTTCCTTGTGTTTTTGTCCTCTATGTGTTGTTATGTTATCCTTTGTCCTCCTTCTGTCTTCTGCCTCATGCCCCTCTACTTCCCCTCTCCTTATATCTTTCTTTTTCCCTTTTCTTCTCTCCTTCCTTTTTCTTCCTTCTTTCTTTCCACTTGCAATACTTTGCTTATCTTCTGTTGGACCGTCACATTTGTTACCTTTTTCTGTGGACCGGCATGTCCCATACTGAGCAGCTAAATATATGTTTACACGTTTGACTATTGCTTCATTATTGTTATTGATTTTCTTCAATCAAAATAGATTTACCGTAAAAACGGTCACCATATTCAGTTCCCACTTTTTTACTGGGAGAGAAATATACATAATAGTACATAAAAAGCAGCCTTCTCCACAGATCCATGTGCACATTTCTCCTTTTTTCCAAAAGAACTATGTTGGACTGGGAATTTTTTTGGGAATTATAGATAGATGGATGGACAGATAGATAGATAGATAGATAGATAGATACTGTAGAACTTTTTTTTTTTTTTACTGCTGTCTCTATTAAATCAAATGTTGGTGGTTAGGAAATGCTTAGCTTCTGAACGTTTAAATGTGTCAGCTTAAAATACACATCAGTCAAATAAAAATTCAATTAACTTAAGAGCAAATTTGGTTTTCTGTGTTTGTCGGAAGATGTCATGTATTGGTTACTGAGGCAGCAGTGTGGGTATTCTACTCTAAACACTTGATCTAAAATTCAGCTTGCAAAGGAGATGTCCATTCACTCATGTGGAACAAGAACAGCTTAGAAATCTAATTTTCTAATTAAATGTCTCACATGCATTTCAGAAAAATAGAGGGGGGTAATGTAACACATCTAACAGGGATATTTAATAGTAATGACCCTTTATGGAGCTACATTTAATGAATGTAGCTCTCTGCTGTTTAATAAAATTGGTGTTTTACAGTAATAAATGTTACGCCGAGCGCTCCGGGTCCCCGTTCCTCCCCGGAGCGCTCGCCTCATCCTCGTTGTTGCAGCGCCCCGGTCAGATCCACTGACCGGGTGCGCTGCGGTCCCGCCTCCAGCCGGGATGCGATTCGCGATGCGGGTGGCGCCCGCTCGCGATGCGCACCCCGGTCCCCGTACCTGACTCGCTCTCCGTCGGTCCTGTCCCGGCGCGCGCGGCCCCGCTCCCTAGGGCGCGCGCGCGCCGGGTCTCTGCGATTTAAAGGGCCAGTGCACCAATGATGGTGCCTGGCCCAATCTTCCCAATTAGCTTAATTAGTTTCCACCTGTGCACTCCCTACTTATACCTCACTTCCCCTGCACTCCCTTGCCGGATCTTGTTGCCCTTGTGCCTAGTGAAAGCGTTCCCTTGTTTGTTCCTAGCCCGTGTTCCAGACCTCCTGCCGTTGCCCCTGACTACGATCCTTGCTGCCTGCCCCGACCTTCTGCTACGTCCGACCTTGCCTTTGTCTACTCCCTTGTACCGCGCCTATCTTCAGCAGTCAGAGAGGTTGAGCCGTTGCTAGTGGATACGACCTGGTCACTACCGCCGCAGCAAGACCATCCCGCTTTGCGGCGGGCTCTGGTGAAAACCTGTAGTGACTTAGAACCGGTCCACTAGCACGGTCCTCGCCAATCCCTCTGTGGCACAGAGGATCCACCTCCTACCAGCCGGGATCGTGACAGTAGATCCGGCCATGGATTCCGCTGAGGTGCCGCTGTCAAGTCTTGCCGACATTTTCACGATGATCACCCAACAAAATCACCAGCTGGCATACTTGTCCTCCGTGAAACAGCAACTGAAGTCACAGTTACAGCAGCTGCTGCCACTGACACAGCAGCTGCAACTGCAACAACCATCTCCTCCGCCGTCTCCTGCAACTCCTCCGCAGCGTCCGGCCATGGATTCCGCTGAGGTGCCGCTGTCAAGTCTTGCCGACATTTCCACAATGATCACCCAACAAAATCACCAGCTGGCATACTTGTCCACCGTGACACAGCAACTGAAGTCACAGTTACAGCAGCTGCAACTGCAACAACCATCTCCTCCGCCGGCTCCTGCAACTCCTCCGCAGCAACCGGCCGCTCCTAACCCCTGCTTGTCCCTGCCGGACAAATTTGATGAGGACTCTAGACTCTGCCGTGGTCTCCTTTCTGGAAAGGCCTTGTCTGGGGCCACACCACTCTGGGACCGCAATGATCCTGCCACAGCCACAGTCCAGTCCTTCTTCGCTGAGGTCCGTGGTGTCTTCGAGGAGCCTGCCCGAGCTTCTTCTGCCGAGACTGCCCTGCTGAACCTGGCCCAGGGTGTTTCTTCCGTTGGCGAGTACGCCATTCAGTTCCGTGCTCTTGCTTCCGAGTTGTCCTGGAATAGTGAGGTTCTCTGCGCGACCTTTAAAAAAGGCCTATCCAGCAACATTAAAGATGTTCTGGCCGCACGAGAAACTCCTGCTAACCTACATGAACTCATTCATCTTGCCACTCGCATTGACATGCGTTCTTCCGGATGGCGTCTGGAGCTCCGCCTGGATATGGACTTTGTTCGCACGAGGCGTTTTTTCTCCCCGGCTCCTCTCTCCTCTGGTCCTCTGCAATCCGTTCCTGTGCTTCCCGCCGCGGAGGCTATGCAAGTTGACCGGTCTCGCTTGACACCTCTAGAGAGGACACGACGCCGCATGGAGAATCTTTGCCTGTACTATGCCGGTACCGAACACTTCCTGAAGGATTGTCCTATCCGTCCTCCCCGCCTGGAAAGACGTACGCTGACTCCGCACAAAGGTGACACAGCTCTTGATGTCAACTCTGCTTCTCCACGCCTTACTGTGCCTGTGCGGATATCTGCCTCTACCTTCTCTACTATGGCCTTCTTGGATTCCGGATCTGCAGGAAATTTTTTTTTGGCCTCTCTTATCAACAGGTTCAACGTCCCTGTGACCAGTCTCGCCAGACCCCTCTACATCAATTGTGTTTACAATGAAAGATTGGACTGTCTCGTGCGTTACCGCACGGAACCCCTCCTAATGTGCATCGGACCTCATCACGGAAAAATTGAGTTTTTTTTCCTCAGGTTCTTTGGCCCCAAGAAGAGGGGGAGACCCAAGGGGGGGGGTACTGTTACGCCGAGCGCTCCGGGTCCCCGTTCCTCCCCGGAGCGCTCGCCTCATCCTCGTTGTTGCAGCGCCCCGGTCAGATCCACTGACCGGGTGCGCTGCGGTCCCGCCTCCAGCCGGGATGCGATTCGCGATGCGGGTGGGGCCCGCTCGCGATGCGCACCCCGGTCCCCCTACCTGACTCGCTCTCCGTCGGTCCTGTCCCGGCGCGCGCGGCCCCGCTCCCTAGGGCGCGTGCGCGCCGGGTCTCTGCGATTTAAAGGGCCAGTGCACCAATGATGGTGCCTGGCCCAATCTTCCCAATTAGCTTAATTAGTTTCCACCTGTGCACTCCCTACTTATACCTCACTTCCCCTGCACTCCCTTGCCGGATCTTGTTGCCCTTGTGCCTAGTGAAAGCGTTCCCTTGTTTGTTCCTAGCCCGTGTTCCAGACCTCCTGCCGTTGCCCCTGACTACGATCCTTGCTGCCTGCCCCGACCTTCTGCTACGTCCGACCTTGCCTTTGTCTACTCCCTTGTACCGCGCCTATCTTCAGCAGTCAGAGAGGTTGAGCCGTTGCTAGTGGATACGACCTGGTCACTACCGCCGCAGCAAGACCATCCCGCTTTGCGGCGGGCTCTGGTGAAAACCTGTAGTGACTTAGAACCGGTCCACTAGCACGGTCCTCGCCAATCCCTCTCTGGCACAGAGGATCCACCTCCTACCAGCCGGGATCGTGACAATAAATAAAGATTTTGCCATGCTTCATAGATGTGTAAGGGTGTGTCCATTTCTGTTCTGGGTTGTTCTCTTGCAGGCTGTATTTTAAAAGTTATCTTGTTCCAACAGGTGATGGATTTCAGAGCTGATCACTGATCAGTAACTAATGGAAGCATTTACAGGCTTAGTGACATCAAGCCAGTGTTGAACCTGTCACTTGGAAAATTGGGAATCCTCTGATGGGTCCTTTAGAACCTACTACTGATGGAGCCCTGCACTCGCTGACTGTGTAGATACACCTACTGAGGAGCAAGCAGCTGTTATCTCTGCTCAAAATATTTTTATTTATTTCCATATTTCTTTATTGAAAAGATAAAACAGTGTACGTAAATTAAAGGACCATTACAATTTCAGAAGATCATCAGGTTCCAAAATCACAGTCACATAGAGTTCACATATATACAAAATCGTATTTATGTACAGCATATTCAATGATACATCTGTAACAAAAATTGCAGAGAGCTTACAATTTCCCCTGATAACCGATCCCAAATCAATAACCCCCCCCCCCCCCCCCCACAGGATGGAACGCAAGTGAGTAACTAGCAGAGGGCAAACTAAAACAGGGTATAATAGGGTATCTGTCAGTGATATAGCAAAAGAAATGGTATCACCTTACTATTAATTACCTGAGGAATAAGAAGAACTTGTTTATTAGAGATGTGCAGTTCACATTGGCTATGATCTGACATGAACCCATAATGGGATCAAATTGTATTTTTTAAAATTCCCTTTCAATTTAAAAAGAAAATGCTACAATGTTGGCGCATTTTCCTCAATGAATCTCTCCAAAGTATTATACTGGGAAAATATTGCACAGGAGCCATGATGTCACAATGCTGTATGCGTTCTTCCAGGCTGATCAGCGAAAATATTCCTTCGATAGTGAGTGAAGGCAAAGAAGAAAGATGGCTGTTCATGAGTCCCAGAATTAATAGCTATATTTCTACTCTCCTGTTTGGTAAAGATGGCGGGTGGCTGTATTTTCTGCTCAAGATTCTGCCCAAGTACCTTCTTTGACGCAGAGACTCACTGGGAAATCATAGTTAAAACCATTGCTTGTACATCGAGAACAAATGTCACAGAAAGACGTTTTTTTTTTTCTGGCCCATTTGATGCTCCCATGAAAATTATTAGCATTACAGTTAAGAAAAAAAATAGTTTTGTTTTTTTTTCATGATCATTTTTAAGATGCGCCATTACTTCTAAAATATTGTTTCCTTTCTTGGAAAAAGTAAGATTAGTAATAAGTGCCAACATGCTTATGTAGGAAACTATTACTTACAGAAGGTGAAGCTGGATGAATTTTCTGCATATGATATATTGGTAAGTAGAATGCATATCATTTATACAGATTCCTGTTTCTTCTGCAGTTTCTATTAAGACAAAAATGATAATGACTATTGCAATAGTGCTTATTGAAATTCTTGGGGGAATTACTTATGAAGTTTACAGCTATGTGACATAAGTGAATGATGTGTTCTACACAATACAATATTGTACTACAAATACTTTCCTCTCACCAACTTTTTCACTCCTACTCCAGATTGTAAAAGCAGCTGAGGGTCTATAGAACAGAAAACCTTCTGTGTGGTATTATTACATACTAAGTTTTACTATTTTCCCATTTTAGAAATAAAAAAGAAAAACCAGTCAGACAACAAAATAGAGCTTGAAGAAGTTGAGTTTTTTTTTTTTTTTTTTTAACCAGTTAAGAATATCACAGTACTCATAGTACATGTAATGTCCGTTTATTTGTCTTTTGGCTGTCACGATGCCGGCTGGCAGGTGGTGGATCCTCTGTGCCAGAGAGGGATTGGCGTGGACCGTGCTAGAGGATCGGTTCTAAGTCACTACTGGTTTTCACCAGAGCCCGCCGCAAAGCGGGATGGTCTTGCTGCGGCGGTAGTGACCAGGTCGTATCCCCTAGCAACGGCTCAACCTCTCTGGCTGCTGAAGATAGGCGCGGTACAAGGGAGTAGACAGAAGCAAGGTCGGACGTAGCAGAAGGTCGGGGCAGGCAGCAAGGATCGTAGTCAGGGGCAACGGCAGAAGGTCTGGAATCACAGGCAAGGAACACACAAGGAACGCTTTCACTGGCACTAGGGCAACAAGATCCGGCGAGGGAGTGAAGGGGAAGTGAGGTGATATAGGGAAGTGCACAGGTGTAAACACTAATTGGAACCACTGCACCAATCAGCGGTGCAGTGGCCCTTTAAATCGCAAAGACCCGGCGCGCGCGCGCCCTAGGGAGCGGGGCCGCGCGCGCCGGGACAGAACTGACGGGGAGCGAGTCAGGTACGGGAGCCGGGGTGCGCATCGCGAGCGGGCGCTACCCGCATCGCGAATCGCATCCCGGCCGGAGGTGGTAACGCAGCGCCCCGGGTCCGTGGAACCGACCGGGGCGCTGCAGTGAGGGAAGTGTAGCGAGCGCTCCGGGGAGGAGCGGGGACCCGGAGCGCTCGGCGTAACAGTACCCCCCCCCTTGGGTCTCCCCCTCTTCTTGGGGCCTGAGAACCTGAGGATCAGACTTTTGTCCAGGATATTGTCCTCAGGTTCCCAGGACCTCTCTTCTGGACCACAACCCTCCCAATCCACTAAAAAAAAAGTTTTTCCTCTGACTTTTTTAGAGGCCAAGATTTCTTTGACAGAGAAGATGTCCGAGGAGCCGGAAACAGGAGTGGGAGGAACAGATTTAGGAGAAAAACGGTTGAGGATGAGAGGTTTAAGAAGAGAGACGTGAAAGGCATTAGGGATACGAAGAGAAGGAGGAAGAAGAAGTTTGTAAGAGACAGGATTAATTTGAGACAAAACTTTAAAAGGACCAAGATAGCGTGGTCCCAACTTATAGCTCGGGACACGGAAACGGACATATTTAGCGGAGAGCCATACCTTGTCTCCAGGGGAAAAAATGGGAGGAGCTCTTCTTTTCTTATCTGCGAATCTCTTCATGCGAGAAGAAGCCTGTAAGAGAGAATTTTGGGTCTCTTTCCATATGGTGGAAAGATCACGAGAAATTTCATTAACAAAGTCTTGGAAGACGGCAGGGGCGTTGCATAGACCAAAGGGCATGACCAGATACTCAAAGTGTCCATCTCTGGTGTTAAATGCCGTTTTCCATTCATCCCCCTCTCTGATGCGGATGAGATTATAAGCACCTCTTAAGTCCAGTTTGGTAAAAATATGGGCACCTTGGAGACGATCAAAGAGTTCAGAGATGAGGGGTAGGGGGTAGCGGTTCTTAACCGTGATTTTATTAAGACCGCGGTAGTCAATGCAAGGACGTAGAGAGCCATCTTTTTTGGACACAAAGAAAAATCCGGCTCCGGCAGGAGAGGAGGATTTACGGATAAAGCCCTTTTTTAAATTTTCTTGGACGTATTCAGACATGGCAAGAGTCTCTGGGACGGACAGAGGATAGATTCTGCCCCGGGGTGGAGTAGTGCCCGGGAGGAGGTCAATGGGACAATCATAAGGCCTGTGAGGAGGTAGAGTCTCAGCTTGTTTTTTGCAAAAAACGTCCGCAAAGTCCATATAGGCCTTAGGGAGACCGGTTACATGAGGAAGCACAGGGACACGGCAAGGTTTACTGGGAACCGGTTTTAAGCAGTCCTTGGAACAAGAGGGCCCCCAACTCTTGATCTCCCCAGTGGACCAATCCAGGATTGGGGAATGGAGTTGAAGCCAGGGAAGTCCAAGAAGGATTTCAGAAGTGCAATTGGGGAGGACCAACAGTTCAATCCTCTCGTGATGAGATCCGATGCGCATTAGAAGGGGCTCCGTGCGGAAACGTATAGTACAGTCCAATCTTTCATTGTTTACACAATTGATATAGAGGGGTCTGGCGAGACTGGTCACCGGGATGTTGAACCTGTTGACGAGAGAGGCCAAGATAAAATTTCCTGCAGATCCAGAGTCCAAGAAGGCCACAGCAGAGAAGGAGAAGGCAGAGGCAGACATCCGCACAGGCACAGTAAGACGTGGAGAAGCAGAGTAGACATCAAGGACTGTCTCACCTTTGTGCGGAGTCAGCGGACGTCTTTCCAGGCGGGGAGGACGGATAGGACAATCCTTCAGGAAGTGTTCGGTACTAGCACAGTACAGGCAGAGATTCTCCATGCGGCGTCGTGTCCTCTCTTGGGGTGTCAGGCGAGACCGGTCGACCTGCATAGCCTCCACGGCGGGAGGCACAGGAACAGGTTGCAGGGGACCAGAGGAGAGAGGAGCCGGGGAGAAGAAACGCCTCGTGCGAACAGAGTCCATATCCTGGCGGAGCTCCTGACGCCGTTCGGAAAAACGCATGTCAATGCGAGTGGCAAGATGGATGAGTTCATGTAGGTTAGCAGGGATTTCTCGTGCGGCCAGAACATCTTTAATGTTGCTGGATAGGCCTTTTTTAAAGGTCGCGCAGAGTGCCTCATTATTCCAGGATAATTCTGAAGCAAGGGTACGGAACTGTACGGCATACTCGCCAACGGAAGAATTACCCTGGACCAGGTTCAACAGGGCAGTCTCAGCAGAAGAGGCTCGGGCAGGTTCCTCAAAGACACTTCGAATTTCCGAGAAGAAGGAGTGTACAGAGGCAGTGACGGGGTCATTGCGGTCCCAGAGCGGTGTGGCCCAAGCCAGGGCTTTTCCAGACAGCAGGCTGACTACGAAAGCCACCTTAGACCTTTCAGTGGGGAACTGGTCCGACATCATCTCCAAGTGTAATGAACATTGGGAAAGAAAGCCACGGCAAAACTTAGAGTCCCCATCAAATTTATCCGGCAAGGATAGTCGTATTCCAGAAGCGGCCACTCGCTGCGGAGGAGGTACAGGAGCTGGCGGAGGAGATGATTGCTGGAGCTGTGGTAGTAACTGTTGTAGCATAACAGTCAGTTGAGACAGCTGTTGGCCTTGTTGCGCAATCTGTTGTGACTGCTGGGCGACCACCGTGGTGAGGTCAGCGACAACTGGCAGAGGAACTTCAGCGGGATCCATGGCCGGATCTACTGTCACGATGCCGGCTGGCAGGTGGTGGATCCTCTGTGCCAGAGAGGGATTGGCGTGGACCGTGCTAGAGGATCGGTTCTAAGTCACTACTGGTTTTCACCAGAGCCCGCCGCAAAGCGGGATGGTCTTGCTGCGGCGGTAGTGACCAGGTCGTACTGTCACGATGCCGGCTGGCAGGTGGTGGATCCTCTGTGCCAGAGAGGGATTGGCGTGGACCGTGCTAGAGGATCGGTTCTAAGTCACTACTGGTTTTCACCAGAGCCCGCCGCAAAGCGGGATGGTCTTGCTGCGGCGGTAGTGACCAGGTCGTATCCCCTAGCAACGGCTCAACCTCTCTGGCTGCTGAAGATAGGCGCGGTACAAGGGAGTAGACAGAAGCAAGGTCGGACGTAGCAGAAGGTCGGGGCAGGCAGCAAGGATCGTAGTCAGGGGCAACGGCAGAAGGTCTGGAATCACAGGCAAGGAACACACAAGGAACGCTTTCACTGGCACTAGGGCAACAAGATCCGGCGAGGGAGTGAAGGGGAAGTGAGGTGATATAGGGAAGTGCACAGGTGTAAACACTAATTGGAACCACTGCACCAATCAGCGGTGCAGTGGCCCTTTAAATCGCAAAGACCCGGCGCGCGCGCGCCCTAGGGAGCGGGGCCGCGCGCGCCGGGACAGAACTGACGGGGAGCGAGTCAGGTACGGGAGCCGGGGTGCGCATCGCGAGCGGGCGCTACCCGCATCGCGAATCGCATCCCGGCCGGAGGTGGTAACGCAGCGCCCCGGGTCCGTGGAACCGACCGGGGCGCTGCAGTGAGGGAAGTGTAGCGAGCGCTCCGGGGAGGAGCGGGGACCCGGAGCGCTCGGCGTAACATTGGCATTTTCTATTTTGGGGCCTGTTCAGACATGCAGTTTACGTCTGAACAGTTTCTGTGTTAACTTCTCTCTTTTATCTTTCAGCTCTTCAGCACTGGGGGTTATATAAGGCCTCTTTAGATGTTTCTCTGGGCTGGTAATTTCACCTGTTAGGCTGGGTTCACACTACGATTTTCAAATACGGTAACCGTATACGGTTTTCCACAAAAAAACGAATACGACAGTATCTGAAAACGTTGTGTACGGTTGCATCCATTTTGCCTCGGATACGGTTTTGCCGATTTTTCAACCGTAGGCAAAAACGCTGTCAACCACGTTTTTGCCTCCAGTTGGAAAACCGTATGCGAACCGTATGCGGTTCTTTTAACATTGTTGTCTATGAGAACTGTACACAGAATTTCAGAATATGGTTGCACACGGTTTTTCGAATCCGTTTTTTGGAGTTGACACATGCGCAGAAGGAATTTCAATAGAACAATAGTAACTTTATTAAATAGCTTGAAAACTAATTCCAACAAAATAGCAAAATCGTAGGCAAAAACGGATGCAAACGGAAAGAACCGTACATACGTTTTGGAACCGTATACGGGGAAAACCGTATTTGGAGTCATACGGTTGTATACGATTGCATACGGTTTTTGCCATACGTTTTTTAGCGGAAAACCGTATATGGTAACCGTATTTGAAAAACGTAGTGTGAACCCAGTCTTACTCTGACAATGTTTCTTTATGCACCTTTGTCTGTCTGAGCACATTTCCTGAGTTTTACTATGGTTATCTGTCCTGTCTATGTTTTTGAGTTTTGTGAATCTTAATCCATGTTTACATTATGCCTTTGTATCAGTCCTGTTTGACCATGTTGGATCCTGGATCTCCTAAGATAGAATCATGTTCCGAGTTTTGTGTTATTCTGTATCTAGGAGTATGTTTGAGTCCAAGCCTGTATTTCATGTATTTTTATTTATGTTTCCTCCTTGGCTGGTATCCGTTCCACACTGTTCAGTGTGCTGCAAGCAAGGAGCCCATTTGTAGTTATTATTGCTGTCCAATCCTTTTATGGAGTGGGGTGTCTCTTGGTCTAGTGTGAATTGTGCTCTTATTATCCTGTCCTGTTTTAGTTTTCTATATCATGCCTTGTATTATCTGTTTGTTGCTTTGTAGCATTCCTGTTATATTCCTAACTTGTTCCCCAACATGTACTGTTCCGTTTATTTGGTTTGACTTGATGGCAATGCACTTTAGTGCAGTATAGCACTAGCGTGGTTATCAATCCGTTGCATATGGCGGAAGGGCAATAGCAAGGTTCAGGGGTTTTAGGGAAGGTAGGGCTCGCTAATTCCCTGCTGCCCCCTTTCATGACAGTACATAGTAACCACAAAGCTCATTCTAGAGGGGATCTCTCTTCTAGAGGGTAAAAAAGCAAACACCATATCAGTACAGTTGGGTGGAATGATGGGGATATGAATTGGGAATGAAAATGTCCATTATCTATTAGGTGAGAACTGTTCAATCAATTTATAAACATTTTTGATTTTACAACTACAGATAGAACTGTGTGTACATATTCTAAATGATGACAAATTCCCATAAAATTCCTATTTAACCTCTTAAGGACCAAGCGGTTTTCTGTTTTTGCACTTTCGTTTTTTCCTCCTTACCTTTTAAAAATCACCTAAAAATCCATATAATGGCTTATTTTTTGCGCCACCAATTCTACTTTGTAATGACATCAGTCATTGTACCCAAAATCTATGGCGAAACGTAAAAAAAATCATTGTGCGGCAAAATTGATGAAAAAACACCATTTTGTAAATTTTGGGGGCTTCTGTTTCTATGCTGTACATTTTTCGGTAAAAATGACACCTTATTTTTATTCTTTAGGTCCATACGATTAAAATGATACCCTACTTATATAGGCTGGATTTTGTCGTACTTTTTGAAAAAATCATAACTACATGCAGGAAAATTAATACATTATAAAATTGTCCTCTTTTTACCCCTATAACTTTTTTATTTTTCCACGTACAGGGTGGTTTGAGGGCTAATGTTTTGCGCTGTGATCTGAAGTTTTAAACGGAACCATTTTTGTTTTGATCAGACTTTTTGATAGCATTTTATTCCTTTTTTTATGGTGTGAAAAGTGACCAAAAATACGCTATTTTGGACTTTGGAATTTTTTCACGCGTACGCCATTGACCGTGTGGTTTAATTTACGATATATTTTTATAGTTCGGACATTTACGCATGCGGCAATACCACATATGTTTATTTTTATTATGTTTATATATTTTTATATGGAATTTGGGAAAAGGGGGGTGATTTAAACTTTTAATAAGGAAGGGGTTAATGTGTGTGTGTTTCAACTTTTTTTAAACTTTTTTTATTTTTTACACTTTTAGTCCCCTAAGGGGACTTTTAGGAGGAATCATTAGATTCCTCATACAGATCACTATGGTTTTATAGAACCATAGCGATCTGTGTGAGTCGGAGCCAGCACTGGAGGAGAGGTAGGCCCTCAGGCTACCACAGTAGTGGATCGCCCCCCGCAATCGCGCTGCGGGGGGGGCGATCCACCCCACTGGACTACCAAGGACTGAATACAGGCACCTTTAGACGCCGCTGTCAACTTTGACAGCGGCGATCTAAAGGGTTAATAGCCGCCTGCGGCGATCACCGCATGTCGACTATTAACGCCTGCCCCCAGCTTCAGGAATCAGCTGGGGGCCGGCCGGTATGACGCGGGCTCGAGTCGAGAGTGTATACACGTCCATGGTCCTTAAGAGGTTAATACAATAATAAATAAAAATCACCATAAAACATAGATGGGGGGGGGGTATCAAAACCTGTCCAGAGGAAAAGTTGCTGAGTTGCCCATAGCAACCAATCAGATCACTTTCATTTTTCAGAGGCCTTTTCGAAAATGAAAGAAGTGATCTGATTGGTTACTATGGGCAACCTTTCCTCTGGACAGGTTTTGATAAATCTCCCCCATAAAGACTTTGAAAAAAAAACTAAAAACCTGAGAATGCATGGTGAACTGCAAATTGTCCCTAATGAATAATAGTTGTATACCGGGAATAGCATCCAGAAATTCTAAACCTTGACGGTTATCATGATCTTTCAGGAGGTTATCTCTTTTAATCCCAATACCTCTACAGGGGGATATCTTGTAAGAAATTTTTTCTGGAAATATGCTTTATATCCTGAATGTCCAAAACAGGACACTGTATTCCAGATAAAACCAAGGCCTTCAAGTCCCCTTAACATAGCACTGGCTGTTTCATAGCGGCTCGCAGTGGTCCAACCTCCGCTCCCTTAAATTCTGGGGTCCTTGTTCTTGAGATTGTGGTTAGACCCACCCAAGATCAGCTAGTTCTCAAAGGTTTGGCTTTTTTTTCCCCCTGACCTCTGCGTTTTTGCTGCGATTTGGCAGTTTTACCACAGCCTCGAGTACAGCTGATGCTGAGAAGTAGATATACATCTTATATCTCCTGCCAGCAAGAATATACAAACACCGATGTGTATAGCTGAGCCCTATGCGCCAACCCAGAAAAGAAGAGTTGAGTTGCGCAGCTGTGCAGCGTAATTTAACTCTTTCATTTCCATACAGTAATACAGCGATCTGTATAGCTGTAACTCCTTGTTGGGTGGAGTACTATGCTCCAGCCCAGCAAGAAAAGAGTTAGGTAGCACAGTGCTAATTAAATATTTGTGGGGTATCCAGTATAAACAGCCATCTACGGATGGCTGTATACACTAGATGCAGTAACCAGATGTTCACCTACCCAATCCTGGCTTCCGCTCCAGCTTGGTACGGTGTAGCCCCGCCTATAGTGACAATGTAATTAGAGGAGGAGCTCAAGCCCAGAGCCAGGGTGGTAAGTGGGGCACTGTTCTCATAATGTGTTTTGAATAATGGGGAACAGACTCTTCTGGCAGTGTGTTCCCAAGCAGGGAGCCCCCTGGTGTTGTTAAACAACAACCCCCACTTCATATACTGAACAAAATCAATATAATGTGATCAAAAAGTCCCATGAAAGCATAAATGGTTCCGATGAGAAAACATCAACAAAAAGAAGAAAATTATGATTCTCTTTTTATTTTATCCATTTAACAGATAAAGGGTGGTTTTGAATCCAGTGTAGGTATAGGGAGGAGTATAGGATAGAAGTGCATAGTCAAATGGACCATGAAACTGTAAATAAAAAGTCTACAGATGATCTTTTAATAATATGTAAGCAGGAAATAGATGGTTAGATGGGTACTATTAATAATATTGTTCATAAAAATATTTTTATTTATTAATATTAATAATATTTTATATACATTGCCCAAGGTACACAAGAGTCTTTCAAATTACCCCATGGACACAGTCGTGTCAGATGTTGGGTCAGTGATGCAACTAGTTGTCATATATTTAGGTGGCCAAACAACAAAGTTTCTCAGGACACCTATTGCTATTGCTCAGATTATTATTATTTTTATCATTATTCCACCGCAGACTTTAAATGCTTATATCTGCTGCACTGTTACTCCAGAACACATGTGACTTGGCATAGTGGTAGACCCATGAGCTGCGCATAATCTTATGTAATATAAAGGTCATAGGTCACATGGTAAGGCCGCCATCTTGATTCTTGTGGCAATTTTACACAATATTAAAAAATCTTCTTCTCTACAACCACTAAAGCTGCAGAAATATAAATCACTATATGTGGTAGTACTGTTGTGCAGAGTCAGATATTTTCATTATAAGACTTTTGGTCACATGGTGGGGCCGCCATATTGAATTACACAATATTCTACTAACATCTACGTCTCTGAAACCGTTTGTTAGAATAACATATAATTTGGCAGACATGTTCATAGTTACCTCCTGTACCAAGGTTGTTAACCTCTTAAGGACGCAGGGCGTATGGATACGCCCTGCATTCCGAGTCCTTAAGGACGCAGGGTGTATCCATACGCCCGTGGGAATTCCGGTCCCCACCGCTAGCCGGTTGGGCACCGGAGCCTGATGCCTGCTGAAAACATTCAGCAGGCATCCCGGCATATCGCCCAGGGGGGTCATTATGCCCCCCCATGTCAGCGATGGCCGCAGATCGCTGGACAATTCAGTCCAGCGATCTGCGGCGATTCCGGGTCAATCGGGTCTCCAGTGACCCGGAATTACTGGCTGATCGGGGCCGTCTCTGACGGCCCCGAACAGCCAGAGCCTGCAGGGGTGAGGTGGCACTGGTGCCACCTCACGATCGCCCTGATTCGTCGGCCGGATTACCGGCCGACCAATCAGGGCGCCTGCTGCGGGTGTCACTCCCGCACTCGCTCCGCCCCTCTTCTGGAGGACGTGAGCGGGTGCGGGAAGACGACCCCGGGTGCTGGGGACCCCGATCCCCGGCGTCCATGTTGGGATCGGGGCCCCGGGAGCGACGGCGGCGGCGAGGGACTGTCCTGCGACGGAGCAACAGCAGGAGGTGAGTGACAGCCTCCTGCTGTTGCTTGGCAACAGCCCCCAGCATGCAAAAAGGGCATGCTGGGAGCTGTAGTTATGCAACAGCAGGAGGCAGACCACCACAACTCCCATCATTCCCTTATGGGCATGCTGGGACTTATGGTTTTGCAACAGCTGGAGGCAAATTTTTTCTATGGAAAAGTGTACCTTCAGCTGTTGTATAACTACAACTCCCAGCTTGCACAAACAGCTAAAGTGCATGCTGGGAGTTGTAGTGGTGCATCTGCTGGTTGCATAACTACAACTCCCAGCATGCCCATTGGCTGTCGGTGACTGCTGAGAGTTGTAGTTTTGCAACAGCTGAAGGCACACTGGTTGTGAAACTCAGTTTTTTTTACCTAACTCAGTGTTTCACGACCGGTGTGCCTCCAGCTATTGCAAACTACAACTCCCAGCAGTCACCTTACACCATGCACTGTACATGCTGGGAGTTGTAGTTTTGCAACAGCTGGAGGCACACTGGTTTTGAAACACTGAGTAAGGTCACAAGCTCAGTGATACATAACCAATGTGCCTACAGCTGTTGCAAAACTAAAACTCTCAGCATGTACAGTCTGTCAGCGCATGCTGAGAGTTGTAGTTTTGCAACAGCTGGATGCCCCCCCCCCAATGTGAATGTACAGGGTACACTCACATGGGCGGAGGTTTACAGTAAGTATGGGGCTGCAAGTTTGAGCTGCGGCAAATTTTCTGCAACAGCTCAAACTTCCATTGAGAAACTACTGTGAACCCCTGCCCGTGCGACTGTACCCTAAAAACACTACACTACACTACCACAAAAAATTAAATAAAAAGTAAAAAACACTACATATACAATTACCCCAACACAGCCCCCCTCCCCTCCCCAATAAAAATGAAAAACGTCTGGTACGCCACGGTTTCCAAAACGGAGCCTCCAGCTGTTGCAAATCAACTACTCTCAGTATTGCCAGATATAGCCACTGACTGTCCAGGTATGCTGGGAGTTTTACAACAGCTGGAGGCACCCTGTTTGGGAATCACTGGCGTAGAATTCCCCTATGTAATCCCTAATTTAGGCCTCAAATGTGCATGGCGCTCTCACTTTGGAGCCCTGTCGTATTTCAAGGCAACAGTTTAGGGTCACATATGGGGTATCGCCGTACTCGGGAGAAATTGTGTTACAAATTTTGGGGGGTATTTTCTGCTTTTACCTTTTTTAAAAATGTAACATTTTTGGGAAAAGAAGCATTTTAGGTAAAAAAAAATTTTTTTTTTTTTTACATATACAATGGTCGTGAAACGCCTGTGGGATATTAAGGTTCACTTAACCCCTTGTTACATTCCCCGAGGGCTCTAGTTTCCAAAATGGTATGCCATGTGTTTTTTTTTTTTTTTTGCTGTCCTGGCACCATAGGGGCTTCCTAAATGCGGCATGCCCCCAGAGCAAAATTTGCTTTCAAAAAGCCAAATGTGACTCCTTCCCTTCTGAGACCTGTAGTGCGCCAGCAGAGCACTTTTCACCCCCATATGGGGTGTTTTTTGAATCGAGAGAAATTGGGCTTCAAATTTTGGGGGGTATTTTCTGCTTTAACCCTTTGTAAAAATGTACATTTTTTGGGAACTACTGTATTTTAGGTAAAATATATATATTTTTTTTACATATGCAAAAGTCGTGAAACACCTGTAGGGTATTAAGGTTCACTTTACCCCTTGTTACATTCCCCGAGGGGTCTAGTTTCCAAAATGGTATGCCATGTGTTTTTTTTTTTGCTGTCCTGGAGACCTGTAGTGCGCCAGCAGAGCCTTTTCACCCCCATATGGGGTGTTTTCTGAATCGGGAGAAATTGGGCTTCAAATTTTGGGGGGTATTTTCTGCTATTACCCTTTTTAAAAATGTTAAACTTTTGGGAAACCAAGCATTTTTATGTAAAAATTATTTTTTTTTTTTTTACATATGCAAAAGTCGTGAATCACCTGTGGGGTATTAAGGTTCACTTTACCCCTTGTTATGTTCCCCGAGGGGTCTAGTTTCCAAAATGGTATGCCATGTGTTTTTTTTTGCTGTTCTGGCACCATAGGGGCTTCCTAAAGGTGACATGCCCCTCAAAACCCATTACAGCTATCAAGTGACCAAAAATGAACAACTCTGCAGAAATTCTGGTATTTTTTCATGTTTACACCATTAGCCGAGTGGTTTAATTAACGTTATATTTTAACAGTTCAGCCATTTCCGCATGCGGGGATACCACATATGTTTATGTTTACTTTTGTTTACATTATTTTATTTGAAAAATGGAAAAACTTGGGTGATATACATTTTTATTAGGAAAGGGGCTTATGTTACTTAAAGGGGTACTCCGGCCCTAATACATCTTATCTAATACATCTTAAAGGATAGCGGATAAGATTTCTGATCTTGGGGGTCCCGCTGCTGGGGACCCCTGTAATCTGTCATTGCGCACCCACCTTTTTGAGCTCTCCGCAGAGCTGGAGGCTCCAAAAGTGTAGTGTGATGACCAAGGGGCCGGAGTATAGTGAAGTCACGCCTCACCCCCTCAATGCAAGTTTATGGGAGGGGGCGTTACATTTAACAATTTTTTTGTCCCCATAGGGGGACTATTACATGCAATCTTTCGATTGTAAACACTGAGCAATGCTGTGTTAATCAGTGTAATTGGCGCGCGCCAATCACACAGACAGAAGCCAGGTAAGAGAGACCTCCTGAGCTACCTAGCAAGCAGTTTTAGCACTTTTAGATGCCACAATTAACTTTGATCGCACCTTCTAAAGGGTTAATGCCAGATATTGGCCCGATCAGGGATGTCTGGCATTATGAAACCCATTGTGTGTGAAACACATTTATTTTAACTTCTCTAGGGGTTAAAATATATCATTATTGATCCTGCACAGAGAATGGTGTAAACAAATAATAAACACTAATGCCAACTCCGTTCCATAGGCAGAATCATTAAGAAAAAAATATATAAATTAGATATTGTTGTAATTGTACTGACCTGAAAAGTCAAGATAACATGTCAGTCTGACCCCACTGTGAACGTTGTTAAAAAAAATATATTTAAAGGGGTACTTCGCTGCTACACATGTTACATGCCTGATCGCTGGGTCCGGCTGCTGGGGACCACCGTGATCTCTGCGGCGGTGCCCCATTTATCGGGTGCATTGAGCGAACTCCGTGCAGTGCCGAATGACTGGCGAACACAGCTGCCACGCCTCCCCCCCCCCCCCCCATTCAGGTCTATGGAAGGAGACATGACGGCTGTGTACTCACCATCCCACCCCTTCCCATTAACATGAATGGAGGGGGCGTGGCGTGTCACAATCGTGACATGCGTGTCACATGTCACAATCATGGAAGCCCCAGGCTTCCATGACTGTGATGCAGCAGATCTGGCCCAGAGATAGGGGATAACATGTAAAGAGGTGGAGAAGCCTTTAATATTTTATCTTACAAATATTTTTTTTTTTTTTTTTTTTTTAATGTTGCTGCATATTTAATTGAAGGATGATAGGTATTAATACAAAGTACAACTGGTCCTGCAAAAAATAGTACCATATGGGTCTGTAGATGGTAAAATAAAAGTGCTATGGATATTAACCCCTTAAGGACGCACATTTATGTAAATGTGCGTCCTGGTGAGGTGGTACTTAACGCACCAGGACGTACATTTACGTCCTAAGCATAACCGCGGGCATCGGAGCGATGCCCGTGTCATGCGCGGCTGATCCCGGCTGCTGATCGCAGCCAGGGACCCGCCGGCAATGGCCGACGCCCGCGATCTCGCGGGCGTCCGCCATTAACCCCTCAGGTGCCGGGATCAATACAGATCCCGGCATCTGCGGCAGTTCGCCATTTAAATGAACGATCGGATCGCCTGCAGCGCTGCTGCGGGGATCCGATCATTCATAACGCTGCACGGAGGTCCCCTCTCCTTCCTCCGTGCGGCTCCCGGCGTCTCCTGCTCTGGTCTGTGATCGAGCAGACCAGAGCAGAAGATGACCGAAAACACTGATCTGTTCTATGTCCTATACATAGAACAGATCAGTATTAGCAATCATGGTATTGCTATGAATAGTCCCCTATGGGGACTATTCAAGTGTAAAAAAAAATGTAAAAAAATGTAAAAGTAAAAGTAAAAAAAAAGTGAAAAATCCCCTCCCCCAATAAAAAAGTAAAACGTCCGTTTTTTCCTATTTTACCCCCAAAAAGCGTAAAAAACGTTTTTTATAGACATATTTGGTATCGCCACGTGCGTAAATGTCCAAACTATTAAAATAAAATGTTAATGATCCCGTACGGTGAACGGCGTGAACGAAAAAAAATAAAAAAAGGCCAAAATTCCTACTTTTTTAATACATTTTATAAAAAAAAAATTATAAAAAATGTATTAAAAGTTTTTTATATGCAAATGTGGTATCAAAAAAAAGTACAGATCATGGCGCAAAATATGAGCCCCCATACCGCCGCTTATACGGAAAAATAAAAAAGTTAGAGGTCATTAAAATAAAGGGATTATAAACGTACTAATTTGGTTAAAAAGTTTGTGATTTTTTTAAGCGCAACAATAATATAAAAGTATATAATAATGGGTATCATTTTAATCGTATTGACCCTCAGAATAAAGAACACGTCATTTTTACCATAAATTGTACGGCGTGAAAACAAAACCTTCCAAAATTAGCAAAATTGCGTTTTTCGTTTTAATTTCCCCACAAAAATAGTGTTTTTTGGTTGCGCCATACATTTTATGATATAATGAGTGATATCATTACAAAGGGCAACTGGTCGCGCAAAAAACAAGCCCTCATACTAGTCTGTGGATGAAAATATAAAAGAGTTATGATTTTTAGAAGCGAGGAGGAAAAAATGAAAACGTAAAAATTAAATTGTCTGAGTCCTTAAGGCCAAAATGGTCTGAGTCCTTAAGGGGTTAAAAGGTGACGAGGAAACAATGAAAACACAAAAAATGTAAATTCAGAGGTTTCTTAAGGGTTAATTAAAACTATTAGGGAAGGTTGTTCATGGTATTAGCAGAACTAAAACACATAAGTAAAATAAGGTTTGAGACTATGTGAACATAAATTATCTGAATAGTAAGAATAAAGAGATATTACCATGTTTACTTTAAGTTTCCTGCTGCCATGAAAGCTACATCCATCACCAGATAAGACTATAGAGGGTGATTTATTAAAACCTGTCCAGAGGAAAAGTTGCCCAGTTGCCCATAGCAACCAATCAGATCGCTTCTTTCATTTTTTGAAAAGGCCTCTGAAAGGTGAAAGAAGCGATTTGATTGGTTGCTATGGGCAACTGGTCAACTTTTCCTCTGGACAGGTTTTGATAAATCTCCCCCATAGTCTTCTTATTATTTGGCCAAACTATGGCTGTCTGTATTGGGAGGTAATCACATGGGTTTCTTCAGAAGAAGTAGCCTACAGGCCAAGCAGAAAGTATCTTCAGGAGCAGATGTTAGTTTACATTTCATGAATTTTGATGCAGTATTTTCTAGTATAATGCCTAATTTATAAATATCCGGGGGAAGGCTAGCTCATGCTATACTTGCTTCAAGCAACATTTCATGTAATTGCGAATTTCCATGAAATGTTGCTGCTGTAGGACTGTAATAATTTATACATGTATTTTAAATATGTATTATTAGCATTTTCAGACCCCTTCACATGGATAGTTGAATCAATACTAGTAGCTGAAGTATTATTTTATTAGTAGAAGTAGTTGCAGCTACTGGTGGTATTACTAGCACCAAAAGTTTAAGGGGGTACTCCGCCCCTAGACATCTTATCCCCTATCCAAAGTATGGGGGATAAAAAGTCTGATCGCGGGTGTCCTGCTGCTGGGGACCCTAGCAATCTCCCTGCTGCACCCTGCATTTTTTTATAGCGTTGGGTGCAGCACCGGAGGCTCGTGATGTAATGGCCATGCCCACTCGTTACATCATGGTCACGCCCTCCTCAGTGCAAGTCTATGGAAGGGTGTGATTACAGTGGTCACACCCCCTCCCATAGACTTGCATAGAGGGGGCGTCACCGTGACGTCATGGGCCTCCATCCCGCATAGCCAGTCATCTGGCATGGAGCGAACTTCGCTCTGTGCAACGGATGTCTGGGGTGCTGCGGCAGATTGGATAGAGGATAAGATGTCTAGGGGCGGAGTACCCCTTTAAGTCTTCAGCACCCCCCCTTCCCCATTGCAAATGCATATGAAACAAGCATTGTTAAGTAAATGTAAAGTAAGTCAATCTTCACAACATACCCTTTAACTTATGGCACAAGCGAACAAGCCCTATAACTTCCATTTAAGCCATGACAAGAAAGCAGGACTACAAGGCCCTAAATGTACTATGAAGGTGCCAATAAAGCTTCAATGGATTCATTCTAAAATGGATCTAGATTTATCCCATTTTCTTACAGTATGTATGTTTTAATGCAAAAAGCTATGTTAAAAGCAACAGAAACTCAAAAAGAGGATAGCTAAAAGTATGTTCATACTGAGGAAAGTCAGTAATTAATTTCCCAGCTCTACGGTGTCCATTTTAGGACATCGTCAGTCGTCAGCCGTAACTCCGTCAGGTGAAACGGCATCCCGCCTCCTCCCTCCGCCAATCTCCTTCAGGCGTCAGCCGCAACTCCCTCCTCCCTCGTTTGTCATCCGAAAATCTCTTATCCGAAACTCCGTCATCCCTTAGACGAAAAACTTTCCTGCCGTGTAGAAGAGCCGAATCAGTGTCGGCTCTCTGCTATACGGGTTCTGCTGTACACACTATTCAATGTCGGCTCTGCTATACAGACTCTGTAGAACATGTAGTGTCTGTAGCACACACGTGCAAGTTTCCCAGTTTCGACTCTGCTATACATGCTGTGCAGCGTCGACTCTGCTATGCGGCAGGAAGTTGCATCTGGGGGAGAATCGTCTGAGGCATGACGGCGTTTTGGACGAGGGAGTTTCGGATGAGGGAGGAGGAAGTTGATGGCGATTGGTGTGAGGGAGGAGGCGGGACAATGTTTCACCTGACGGAGGACAGAGTTGCGGCTGACGACTGACGGCAATTGGTCCGAGGGAGGAGGCGGGACGCCATTTCACCTGATGGAGGACGGAGTTACGGCTGATGACTGACAATGTCCTAAAATGGACACTGTACAGCTGAATTTCCACAATTCTCCAAAATAGTAACTTATGCCTGTTGCAGTTTGCCGCAGACATAGGGGCCAGTTCGCACTGATAATTTCCAAGAGGAAGTTCTGGGCAGAATCTGTGTTTGCAGTAGCCTCCCACTGCTGTTAATGCAGCCATTGCGGTCAATTTATGCTGTCAATTTTTTGTGGAAATTGTGCTGATGAATTTCCGCTGTGGAATGTTCACTGCTGAATTCCATGCGAGCTGCATTGCCGTCAAGTGATGGTGCAGGTCTGCGCGGTGTCTTAGCGCCGCCTACACCTGCTGCAATGAGAATCTCTGCACGACAGAAATCCTCAGTGTGAACATACTCTAAGTGCATCCAATTGAAAATGTTCCGGTGGATCGGCGGTTCCACTATTAAACTTTGAACATGGGAATTAAGCAGCAGGATCTCATTGGGAGGCTGCTGTCAGCAGAATCCATGTGAAATTTCCCCAAGGAAATGCTGCACCAAATCTCTGTAGTGTAAATGGGGCCCTAACACTGATGGGAACAGAACTGAACTGATGTAGCTTGGAGAGAGCAATTTCATAGATGGGTTGTTCAGGATCAGACAAAAGTGTTTGCTTCTTTTCCAGAAACAATGCCATATCTGTCCATGAGCTGTACTAAAACAGAACAGTGTAGTTACCCAATATGTAGCAGACACATTGTCCCTTATGTCATGTGTACATAATGGCCCTCATTTACTAAGAGTTTTGGGTTTTTACTAGTGTGAAATGTTGCTTCCGACTTGCAGGATTCCTCTCTATTTACTATGGGGATTCACAGCTTTACAAGTTGCAAGTAGGAACAATTTTCTGTTTCTAGGTGGAAATTTCCAGCCATTTATTCACATTTGGTGAATTTAATAATAAATAAGTTAGGTTGTGAAACCACGCCCCTTTTGTGGGGGTCAACCACGCCCTTTATGACGGGCCACACCCCTTTTTCTGCTTTTCACAAGGCAATGTTGGGTTTGTAGGATTTTCCTGTTGCAGATTGCTACACATTGGCGCAGACTGGTGTAGACATGCCGCAGACTCTGTGCTCTAAAATAACTTGGAATAACCTAGTCGGTTTTTGCTTAGTAAATGAGGGCAATTATGTGAAAGTAAAATAGACAGAAATTCAAACAATGGCATCTCAAAATATAAGGCAACTAAATAGTTGAAAATCTATTAAATCTGCTCAAGTTCATAGGATCCTGTGCTTCCAGGTAAAGGAAGAGGATCTTACCTGATGACTTTACTTACAATCTTCCATCATGTCAAAAATATATAAGCTGTGATAATACACACAAAATACATTATCTCTTGCTGTCTCATAGTTTTCCTTTTGGCTACAGTGAATTATAAATATATGTCTAGAAATCTTCATTAAATTATTCACTGAGGAAAAAAAAAGATGTTTTATAAAGGACGTTGGCACTGCAAATTAATCTATTGAGAATTAAAGGGGTACTCTGGTGAAAACCTTTTTTCTTTTAAATCAACTGGTGCCAGAAAGTTAAACATATTTGTAAATTACTTCTATTAAAAAATCTGAATCCTTCCAGTACTTATTAGCTGCTGAATGCTACAGAGGAAATTCCTTTTTTTTTGGAACACTGATGACATCACGAACACAGTGCTCTCTGCTGACATCTCTGTCCATTTTAGCAACCATGCATAGCAGATGTATGCTAAGGGCAGCATGGTGGCTCAGTGGTTAGCACTGCTGCCTTGCAGTGCTGGGGACTTGGGTTCAAATCCCACTAAGGACAACAATAAATAAAGCATTATTATTATAATAATGTCAGCAGAGAGCTGTGGTCGTGATGTCATCAGAGAGCATTCCAAAAAGAAAAGAATTTCCTCTCTAGTATTCAGCAGCTAATAAGTACAGGAAGGATTAAGATTTTTTAATAGAAGTAATTTACAAATATGTTTAACTTTCTGCCACCAATTGATTTAAAAGAAAAAAGGTTTTCACCAGAGTACCCCTTTAACCCTGGGCATTTTTTGAAAATCTGACCACTGTCACTTTAAACATTAATAACTTTGGAATGCTTTTACTTATCATTCTGATTCCGAGATTGTTTTTTCGTGACATATTCTACTTTATGTTATTGGTAAAATTTCACTGATATTTGTATCCTTTCTTGGTAAAAAATCTAAAAATTTCATGAAAATTTTGAAAATGTAGCATTTTTCTAACTTTGAAAGTCTCTGCTTGAAAGGAAAATGGATATTCCAAATAAATTACATATTGATTCACATATACAATATGTCTACTTTGTGTTTGCATAAAAAAATTGACAAGTTTTTACTTTTGGAAGACACCAGAGGGCTTCAAAGTTCCGCAGCAATTTTCCAATTTTTCTCAAGATTTTCAAAATCGTAATTTTTCAGGGCCCAGTTCAGGTTGGAAGTGGATTTTAAGGGTCTTCATATTAGAAATACCCCATAAATGACCCCATTATAAAAACTTCACCCCCCAAAGTATTCAAAATGACATTCAGTAAGTGTTTTAACCCTTTAGGTGTTTCACAGGAATAGCAGCAAAGTGAAGGAGAAAATTCTAAATCTTCATTTTTTACACTCGCATTTTCTTGTAGACCCAATTTTTGAATTTTTACAAGGGGTAAAAGGAGAGAAATCACCCTAAAATTTGTAACCCAATTTCTCTCGAGTAAGGAAATACCTCATATGTGTATGTAAAGTGTTCGGCGGGCGCAGTAGAGGGCTCAGAAGGGAAGGAGCGACAATGGGATTTTGGAGAGTGAGTTTTTCTGAAAGGGTTTTTGGGGGGCATGTCCCATTTAGGAAAGCCCCTATGGTGCCAGAACAGTGGACCCCCCCCACATGTGACCCCATTTTGGAAACTATACCCCTCATGGAATTTAATAAGGGGTGCAGTGAGCATTTACACCCCACTGGCGTTTGACAGATATTTGAAACAGTGGACTGTGCAAATCAAAAATTTTATTTTTCATTTTCACAGACCACTGTTCCAAAAATCTGTCATACACCAGTGGGGTGTAAATGCTCACTGCACCCCTTATTAAATTCCGTGAGGGGTGTAGTTTCCAAAATGGGGTCACATATGGATATTTATTGTTTTGCGTTTGTCAGAACTGCTGTAACAATCAGCCACCCCTGGGCAAATCGCCTCAAATGTACATGGCGCACTCTCCCTTCTGGGCCTTGTTGTGTGCCCCTAGAGCACTTTGCGCCCACATATGGGGTATCTCCGTAGTCGGGAGAAATTGCGTTACAAATTTTGGGGGTCTTTTTTCCCTTTTACCTCTTGTGAAAATGAAAAGTATAGGGCAACACCAGCATGTCAGTGTAAAAAAATTATTTTTTTACACTAACATGCTGGTGTAGACCCCAACTTCACCTTTTCATAAGGGGTTAAAGAAGAAAAAGCCCCCCAAAATTTGTAAGGCAATTTCTCCCGAGTACATCGATACCCCATATGTGTCCCAAAACTGTTGCCCTGAAATACGACAGGGCTCCAAAGTGAGAGAGCGCCATGCGCATTTGAGGCCTGAATTAGGGATTTGCATAGGGGTATTCTATGCCAATGATTCCCAAACAGGGTGCCTCCAGCTAATGGCTGTCCGGCAATACTGGGAGTTATTATTTTGCAACAGCTGGAGGCTCCGTTTTGCAAACAGTAGCGTACCAGACGTTTTTCATTTTTTGGGGGGAGGGGGGCTGTGTAGGGGTATGTGTATATGTAGTGTTTTTTACTTTTTATTTTAGGTTAGTGTTAGTGTAGTGTAGTGTTTTTAGGGTACAGTCACATGGGCAGAGGTTCACAGCAAGTTTGCCGCTGGAAGTTTGAGCTGCAGCGCAAAATTTGCGCCATCTCAAACTTGCAGCACTCACTGTAAACCTCCGCCCATGTGAGTGTACCCTGTACATTCACATTGGGGGGGGGGGCAAACATCCAGCTGTTGCAAACTCCGAGCATGCCCTTTGGCTGTCCGTGCATGCTGGGAGTTGTAGTTTTGCAACAGCTGGAGGAACGCTGGTTTGGAAACACTAAGTTAAGTAATAAACTTTCAAGTGTTTTGCAACCAAACTTAGTGTTTCCAAACCAGTGTGCCTCCAGTTGTTGCAAAACTACAACTCCCAGCATGCATGGTCTGCCAGTGCATGCTGGGAGTTATAGTTTTGCAACAATTGCAACAGCTGGAGGCACTGAGGTAGGAAACGGACAATGTTTCCCAACTAGTGTGCCTCCAGTTGTTGCAAAACTGCAACTCCCAGCATGCCCAGACTGCCCAGGCATGCTGGAAGTTGTAGTTCGGCAATATCTGAAGGATCAGATGTTGCCGAACTACAACTTCCAGCATGCTTGGGCAGTCTGGGCATGCTGGGAGTTGTAGTTTTGCAACATCTGGAGGTCCACAGTTTGGAGACCACTGTATAATGGTCTCCAATCTGTGCTCTTCCAGATGTTAGAGAACTACAACTCCCAGCATGCCTGGACAGACTGAGCATGCTGAGATTTGTAGTTTTGCAACATCTGGAAGAGCACAGATTGGAGACCATTATACAGTGGTCTCCAAACTGTGGACCTCCAGATGTTGCAAAACTACAACTCCCAGCATGCCCAGAAAGCCAAAGGCTGTCTGGGCATGCTGGGAGTTGCAGTTTTGAAACTCTCAGAGGCAGCAGTGAGATCGCTTTACGGCGATCTCACTGCTGCCAATGAAGATGCCGCACTGCTGCCGGAAACTCACCTCCGGGACGCAGCGCAGCCAGGACCGCATGGAGGACGCCGGGACCGCCGGGACCGCTCGGAACACCGCTCGGACGGGTAAGTGACGCCGGGGGACGGGTCAGGGACACTTAGCAGAGCGGTGTGTGTCCCGATCCCCGTGATCAGGACTCACACACTGCGCTGCTAAGTATTTTCATAGCGAAACGCTGCTATCAGCTAGTCAGATTTGACCAGCTGATAGCAGCTATCGCTGGGGGGGGGGGGGGGGGAAACCCCCCGTGGTCGCACGGTAAGATGGCTGGCTATCAGCGATAGCCGCCATCTTTCCGGGCGCTGTGGGGTGCCGCGAGTAGCGGCAGTAATGTTCATGACGTACCTGTATGTCATGGGTCGGGAACACCTTGCCACCCGTGACGTAAAGGTATGTCATAGGTCGGGAAGGGGTTAATGTTGTTTTAATGATATTCACATTAGGAATAGATTTGTATGTTCTTTACTGACTTGCTTATGTGTATAAACCAAAGTAACACACAGTAAAACAAAGTCTGTACAGTTCAAACTCACATTTATTTGTTTTATTTATTTATTTATGATATATCATGGAATGTACAGACAGAAAAACATCTAATATTTCAGTCCTATGTCCCGTGTCAAGATGTCAATGGCTCATTGTCAAGAAATCTGTAAGATGAGAGCAATGGGAGATAAAGATGAGCGCGGGGCCTGGTAAAATCTGTCACACACATGCAGCTGGTAAAATGGTGGATGAGAGGTATGTATCAATGAGGCTTCTTGCCTCAATGACTTAACCCCTTAAGTACCAGAGGTTTTTCCGTTTTTGCACTTTCATTTTTTCCTCCTTACCTTAAAAAAATCATAACTCTTTCAATTTTGCTCAAAAAAATCCCTATGATGGCTTATTTTTTGCGCCACCAATTCTACTTAGAAATGACAATAGTAATTTTACCCAAAAATCTACGACGAAATGGAGAAAAAAATCATTGTGTGACAAATTTGAAGAAATAACACTGTTTTGTAACTTTTGGAGGCTTCCGTTTCTACACAGTACATTTTTCTCTTTATTCTGTAGGTCCAGACGATTAAAAAGATAACCTACTTATATAGGTTTGATTTTGTCATACATGCAGGAAAATGTATATGTTTAAAATTGTCATCTTCTGACCCCTATAACTTTTTAATTTTTTTGCATACAGGGTGATATGAGGGTTCATTTTTTGCGCCGTGATCTGAAGTTTTTATCAGTACCATTTTTGTATTGATCGGACTTTTTAATCGCTTTTTATTCCTTTTTTCATGATATAAAAAGTGACCAAACATAAGCTATTTTGGACTTTTAGAATTTTTTGCATGTACGCCATTGACTGCGCGGTTTAATTAACAATATATTTTTATAACTCGGACATTTCCACACATGGGGATACCACATATGTTCATTTTTATTTACACTGTGTTTTTTTTTTTTTTTTATGGGAAAAGAGGGTGGTTTTTACTTTTATTAGGGAAGGGGTTAAATGATCTTTATTAACTTTTTTTTTTCACTCTTCTTTTGCAATGTCATAGCCCCCATAGGGGGCTAGAACACTGCACACACGGATCTTTTACATTGATCATTGTTATCCCATAGGATAACATTTATCATTGATTCTGCCGCGTAACTGCTCATGCCTGGATCTCAGGCACGGAGCAGTCATTTGGCGATCGGACATGCAGGAGGAAGGTAGGGGATCCTCCATGTGTCCACCAGCTGTTCAGGACACTGCGATTTCGCAGTGGCGGTCCTGAACAGCTGACTGAGCTAAACAGGGGTAGTTTACTTTCACTTTAGACGAGGCGATCAACTTTGAACGCCGCATCTAAAGGGTTATTAGTGCGCGGCACCGCCATCAGTGCCGCGTGCTATTAGCCATGCGTCCCGGCTGTTGTTCGAGGCCAGGCCAGACCCGCTATGAAAGAGAGCCTTAACGGGTTATAGGGGAACTCTGGTGGAAACGAGTGGAACAAATGTTTTCAAATCAACTGGTAACAGAAAGTTAAACAGATTTGTAAATTACTTCTATTTCAAAATCTGATGTCTTACAGTACTTATCAGCTGCTGTATACTCCAGATATACTACAGTGAAAATTGTGAAGTCTGTGAGTAGAAGCATAACCCCATAGAAAACCTCTCCTGCTCTGGACAGTTCCTGACATGGACAAAGGTGTCAGCAGAGAGCACTGTTGTCAGACTGTAAAGAACTTCACAAATGTATCTGTAGTATATCTGTAGTATACAGCAGCTGATAGGGTTAAGATTTTTAAATAGAAGTAATTTACAAATCTGTTTAACTTTCTGGCACCAGTTGATTTGAAAACATTTTTCTCCTGGTTTTGGGAGTGACTAAAGGTTCTGGAGATAAAGTCACTCTTAGGCTAAGTTCACACTACGGAATTGAAATTGCAGGCAGAAATTGCAGTCAGAAATTCCGCTTACTAAAATGTATAGTATAGTGAATGGGTTTCCGTTCACAAATTCACACTTTGGAATTTGTGTACGGAAAATCTGCTTGAAAATTTCTGCCTGAAGAATGGCGTTGCTCATTCTTCAGGCGGAAATACTCACGCAACACATTGCAGTCTATTGCAGACTCGGAATCTCCGGGAGAAAATTTTCTGCCCTGAGATTCCTCAGTGTGAACCTAGTCTTATACTCCAGAGTCCTTAACCTCGTCCCACAGGTGTGTAAGTGCTGCCAGAGAGCAGCAAAGGGAAGTTGTTCTGAAGCAGATTATCTGTTATATGTTAGATTCTGATAAACTACACCAAAAAAAAGACAGACTTTGGGACTGACCCTGCCCAGTTTTTGGTAAGAAGCTTAGAAGTTTATGTTTATGTAAATAACCTAATGTTAAGGATTAGAGATGAGCGAATCGAACTTGACGAACCTGAATTCGTTAAGAATTTCATGAAAAATTCGATTCGCAACGAATACGAATATCGCCGCGATGCTATCGCACGAATCGCTTCATTAAACTCCATTTTACAGCGTTCCAGGCTATTGTAGAGCTAAGATGGCGGATCCACATGTGAGTACATGGGGCAGGGGATTATGGGAGGGCGGGAAACAGCGGTGGGAATGAAGGTAGGCGGGCTGACCCAGAACCACATGTGAGATGCAGCCTATCAGTGTTCACTGACCCCTGTGATGTCACAGCCCCTATATAATCGGCGGCCATCTTGCCTCTCTTCATTTCATCTATGCACTCAGATGGAGAGGACGGGACTGCGTGTGTGAATAGCTCATACCACAGCGTTACACTGCAACTGCTAGTCACATCAGCATTAGGGAAAGGCAGGAGTGCAGAGTGCTGTGCTGTTACACTGAGAAGGATCATTGATTGCTAAACCTCCTATTCACGTTATTTAGCATTGCAGCAGAGAGGGGCAGATAGCTGTCAGCTGCCTCACACAGATCAACAAGCTGCCTGAACTTTCTGAAGCATCTTATCTCCTCATTGTTCAGCCCAATTGAGTTTATTTTTATTTGCTCCACAAAACTTCTGCTGCTCAGAATTGTGTGACAGAGTGCAATTTAGGGTTTAATCCCTGGATTTTTTATTTTTTTTGGTGGTGCTGCACTGTTGGGTCCTGCTGCTGTTCAGAAATAAGTCATATTAGTGTGGACTTTAGTGCTTTTTTACCATTTTTCACCTGTTACTCTGTCTCGGTGCTAAATTCAGTGTTATACCACACGTTATATACCTGCCGGTGTATTAAAGACATTTTTTTTTTCCTGAGTACAAATACGCTTAACAGTGGCCTTATCATTGCAAAGGGCCTAAATACAAGCAAATAGTGTACCATATGCCACCTTTTTTTCTGTCTCTGTGCTAAATTAAGTGTAATACCACACGTTATACACCTGCCGGTATATTAAAGAAAAAAAAGTTTTTCCTGCGTACAAATACGCTTAACAGTGCGCTCATCATTGCAAAGGGCATACATACAACCAAGTAGTGTACTATTTAGTACCTGTATTTCTGTCTCGGTGCTAAATTCAGTGCTATTCCACACATTAGTATACACTTGCTGGTGTATACAACAAAAAAAGAGTTTTTTTCTGCGTATAAATACGCTTAACAGTGCGCTCATCATTGCAAAGGGCATACATACAACAAAGGAGTGTACTATTTAGTAACTGTTATTCTGTCTAGGGCCTATATACTTTGAAAGGAGAGCCGTAAGTAATTGCCTGCTGCTGTTCTATACCCTCATAAACGCACTAAGTATGTCAGGCAGGGAAGTGCCAGGACGTGCACAGAGAAGGGGCAGAGGCCTACATACGTCAGGCAGAGTTGGCAGCAGACTTGGGGCGAGTGGCAGCAGGAGTCGCAGCAATAGGCCTCAGCTCCCGTTAACACACAGCGGTCGTGTCGTTGACCCATCTCTCCTTGTCAATTGGTTTGCACACTCATCCCCATCATCACAAGCGGCATCTCACAACCCCAGTCAAGAGTCGGTGGGTTCCTTAGACACAACCCTCAGTTGGCATGGCCCGGGAGCAGTCCCTGTAATCCCATTGCCTTTGTCCTATGCTGTTCCCTCTCCCAAAGAAGTATCTCATGCTTTGGGTTCAGCTCCACTATTTAGCGAGGATGATGTAATAGAGGACAGTCAGCATCTAATGGGCAGCCAAGAATGTGAGGAGACATGCGTCCCTTGCTCCGCAAGACGGCCAAGTAGTGATGCGGAGAGTGATATGGGAGGCGGTGTTTCAATTGCTCAGGGTCCTGAGGCAGACACTGTTGTGGAACACGAGGAGGACATCAGTGACGTGCACACATCTTTTGATGATGATGAAGCCGATCGCAATTGGGAGCCGGGTGCAGAAGCCGGGGCTTCATCATCATCAGGAGAAGAGATTTGCTCTTTGTCTATGAGGCAGCAAGGCGGTAGCACGGTTGGCAGTCAGCGTGGTGTGGCAGTAGTGGAAATTCTGGAGCCAAACATGGCCGGGGGAGACCACCTGCTTCGCGGCAGCTTACCTTTCCGGGAGTTAGCGGGTTACCAGCACCGGTCGATGAAAGATAGAGACACACTAATCCGTTCAGTGGAGCGCGTCTGCGGCCCCGGAAATCAGAGGGCATAACACACCTGGCATTGCTTGATCTCGCAATTGATCGTGCAAAGGTAGGGGGTTATTAAAGCCTCTTGGGTACTGCTGAGGCCTACTCTTGACTGCTCCTGGTGCAATGTATGGGGTAATTAAACACTCTTGGGTAGTGTTTTTTTTTAATTTACTGATAATTTCATCAGTAATAAACTTGAATTTTCCAGAATGCTAATCGTTACACAACGGAACGCTTGTTGCGTGTGATTTTTTTAATGAAAAAAAAATAAAAAATACGGACAGGGATTAACTCTGCTTCATCATTTTGGGCGAAAAAAGTCCTTTGGTGATCTGATCTTTTGGAGACAGATGCGCTTACACACATATTGAATTCGTTTTTGTAAAAAAATTTCAAACATTGTGTGGTTTATTATTTTTGAGAAGAATGTCTTTGGGTGGTCCACCGTCCTGCATTATAGAGTCTTGTGAACTGTTGGATATGCGCTTGTTCTTACACAAAGGTATTTCTTTAAAACATTTCTAAAATGTTGTTGTTTTTTGGAGGGGATTGTGAAGCCCGGGTGTGTACTGGTGCATCAGCCAACTCCAGGCTGTGTCCTTCAGGCAATATATGGGTTCCTGATGCCGCAGAGGTGGGGCCTGGGTCTTGAAATTTCAAATTTTTGGATAGCGGGTGCTACCAATGAGAAATCTTTGACAAAAATGTCATATATTGTGTTGTTTTTTTGGGGGGGATTGTGAAGCCCGGGTGTGTACTCTTGCCTCAGCCAACTCCAGGCTGTGTCATGCAGGCAATATATGGGTTACTGATGCCACAAAATTTTTGGATAGCGGGTGCTACCAATGAGAAATCTTTGACAAAAATGTCATATATTGTGTTGTTTTTTTTGGGGGGGGGATTGTGAAGCCCTAGTGTGTACTCTTGCATCAGCCAACTCCAGGCTGTGTCATGCAGGCAATATATGGGTTACTGATGCCACAGGGGTGGGGCCTGGTTCTGGAAATTTCAAATTTTTGGATAGCGGGTGCTACCAATGAGAAATCTTTGACAAAGATTTCATATATTGTGTTGTTTTTTTGAGGGGGATTGTGAAGCCCTGGTGTGTAGTGTACTAGTGCATCAGCCAACTCCACGCTGTGCCATTCAGCCACTAAATGGCCTCCTCTTGCCACGCTATGTCCACGCTATGTCATTCAGCCACATGGTCTCCTGACACTGATGCCACCACCAGGCTCTGTCATTGTGCTGCTGTGCGGCAGTGATTCTAAGAGCGATGCCGGTAATCTGCATGCTATTCTGAATAACTGTATTATTTCACTACCCCAGCACACTCCATATGCGTTTTATGACACAGCAAAGTGTTCTATACCCCTATAGAGGCTGTATGTAGGCTAGAAATAGCCTTTTTTAACATTGATTCGCCGCGAATAAATTCGGATCGAAACAAACTTTTCGGGAAAATTCGGCAAAATGGCCGAATCGAATTTTTGAAAAGTTTGCTCATCTCTATTAAGGATGTTTACATTTTTGTTGTACTAAATGCTGCCAGTAGACCTTATTACTGTGCACATATTATTACAATAAACCCAAAACTACTGAATAGTGTCACCTGCCCTTTTGGGTCTTTTTACTGTGTAGAAAAACTGTATAAAAGATCCTGTCCTACAGCTGGTGGCATACCTGGACATGACCATGCCAACACACCTTGAAGATCCGCTGGACTTCTGGGCAGCCAAACTTGATTTGTGGCTGCAACTAGCAGAGTTTGCCCTAAAAAAAGCTGTCCTGCCCGGCCAGTAGTGCGCCATCAGAGCGGGTGTTTTGTGCGACGGGGGCCATAGTAACCCCAAACAGAACTCGTCTGTCCATGAAAAATGTGGAGCGACTGACCTTTGTGAAGATGAATCCGGCATGGGTCAGCCAGGATTTCCACCTACCAATGCCTGATGCATCAGAGTAGATTGACCATGGTGCCACATCAACACTTCACAAATATGGATAGTGCAAAACATATTTAAGGTGCTGCTCCCCAGTTACAGACATTCCTCGGCATCAGACCGCAAGTAATTATTGAGGATATTAAAAATGTTTTTTTTTTTTTTTTTTTAGCATAAAATATATGTACTCAAATCAAACAAAGGGAAAGGTGTGCAAAATACACCATGTGCCACCTACACCACCAAGTTTTAATGTGATTCAAAGACCTCTGAAAGGTGGAAGGGAAGAACGTATGGTCCTTTGTAACCAGTGGGGGTAAAAACTTCCCCTGTAAGGCCCTACTCTCGCATTATTAATTCCCTTCTTGGCAAGTGTTACTCGCCCTAACAAGGGCGGCCGGCCCCACACAGGAACCTCTCCCTATTTCCACCTACAAACACTGCCATTTCACAGGATTTTAGGTGGAAATGGGGAGAGTTTCCTGTGTTGGACCGCCCTTTTATAAAAGAGACCGCTTTCTTCTGCCTACCTGCCTCAGCTATTATTCTGATCCTGTCACCCGCCTTATGCCACACTTCTGATGCCAAGTTCTCCTTTTTTCATCCACCTTATTCACCGGGTACTGGTATTTCCACCGATCGCCCAATTATGTCACCGGGTCACCTTCAGGACTCCCGATGCTGCTGATGCAACCTCCAGACTGTCTCATACTGCCACCATATGTTCTCCTCATGCTGATGCCAGCTCAAGGCTCTCTCATTCTGCCACCATATGTTCTCCTCATGCTGCTGCCACCTCCAGGCTGTCTCATTCTTCAACTATATGTTCTCCTCATGCTTCCACCACCTCCAAGCTGTGTCATTCAGTCACTATATTGTCTCCTCGTGCTGCCACCAATTTCAGGCTGTCATTCAGCCACTATATGGTCTGCTCTTGCTGCCGCCAACTCCAGGCTGTGTCATTCAGCCACTATATGGTCTCCTCATGCTGCCGCCAACTACAGGCTGTGTCATTTAGCCACTTTATGGTCTCCTCATGCATCCCCCACCTCCAGACTGTGTCACATAACCGCCATGTGGTCTCCTCATGCTGCTGGCACATTAAATAAAACTTTTTAGGTTCATCTATTTGAAATATTCAATTTAAATGTTAAAAAATATCTTTAATCTTTTCAATTGTGAGGCTCTATGGTCTCATCAGGCTGTTGCCATTAGGGCTGCCTTCAGAAATTTCGGGGCCCCTCATACAGCTCAATGCCTGCATTGAGAGTAGGCCCCTCTGTTAATAGTTGCCCCCATAGGTGTAGCTAGAAACCACAGGGCCCAATGCAAAAAATTACCTCGGGGCTCCCTACCCATACCCCCTGTCCAGACCCCCCCAGGGCCATTTTTTTGGTGGGGGTCTGACTGCTGAGACCCCCACCGATCACCCCGGTTGAAGTGGTTCTCCAGCTGTTGGAAAGCTAAAACTCCCATCATTTCTGGAGAGCCTCAGGCAATGGGAGTTGTAGTTTTGTAACAGCTGGAGAGACACAGATTGGACACAGTTTTACCCATCATCACTGCAGAACTTACAAGTGACTACAGCTCTGATCGGACAGTCAGGAGAATACACAATGATATTAGTGACCTAAGTGAAGTCTTCTGACTTGAGTGATATCTTCTCTGTTATCTTTTCTTCTTCATCCGGGCCAGAGACTAGGTCTTCCTCCAGCTCCATCTTCTCTGCAGAGTCGGACGTCCAGACATCATTGGCTCCTTACTGTCAGCAGATCCTCATCCTCTGCATGAAGAAAGTAATCACTATAACCTTGCCAGAAAGTGTACCCTAAATAAAATACTGCCCCACACTGTACCCTAAATAAAATACTACCCCACACTGTACCCCAAATAAAATACTGCCCCACACTGTACCCTGAATATAGCACTGCCACACACTGTACCCACTAAAAATAATCCTGCCACACACTGTACCCACTAAATATAATACTGCCACACACTGTACCCACTAAATATAATACTGCCACACACTGTACCCACTAAATATAATACTGCCACACACTGTACCCACTAAATATAATCCTGCCACACAATGTAACCTGAAAATAATACTGCCACACACTGTACCCACTAAATATAATACTGCCACACACTGTACCCACTAAATATAATACTGCCATACACTGTACCCTGAATACTGCTCCACAATGTATCCACTGAATATAATCCTGCCACACACTGTACCCATTAATATAATCCTGCCACACACTGTACCCTGAATATAATGCTGCTCCACACTGTATCCACTGAATATAATCCTACCACACACTGTACCCTGAATATAATACTGCCATACACTGTACCCACTAAATATAATACTATCACACATGCATACACATCATATATAAATATACACCCCCTCTTATCCTCTGTGTCCTCATCACCCCCATAACCCCCAGCCAAACCTCTCCTCATCACTACTATAACTCCCCCCCGCACCTCTCCTCATCACTACTGTAACCAGGGGTGGTTACGGGGGGGGGGGGGGTGATGAGGAGAGATGCGGGGGGGCACCTCTCGTCATCACCCCCCATAACCCCCCCTGCACCTCTTATCACCCCATAACCCCCTGCACCTCTCATCACCCCATAACCCCTGCGCCTCTCATCATCCCCATAACCCCTGCATCTCTCATCATCCCCATAACCCCCTGCACCTCTCATCACCCCCATACCCCCCTGCACCTCTCATCACCCCCATACCCCCTGCACCTCTCATCACCACCATAACACCCCTGCACCTCTCATCACCCCCATAACCCCCCTGTACCTCTCATCACCCCCTAACCCCCCTGCACCTCTCATCACCCCCGTAACCCCCCTGCACCTCTCATCACCCCCATAACCCCCCTGCACCTCTCATCACCCCCATAACCCCCCTGCACCTCTCATCACCCCCATAACCCCCCTGCTCCTCTCATCACCACCACACCATGGCACCTCTCATCACCCCCATAACCCCCCCATGCACCTCTTATGACCTCCATAAACCCCCTGCACCTCTCATCATCCCCATAACCCCCCTGCACTTCTCATCACCCACCTGCACCTCGCATCACCCCCATAACCCCCCTACACATCTCATCACCCCCTGCATCTCTCATCACCCCCATAACCCCCCTGCACTTCTCATCCTCCCATAACCCCCCTGCACTCCTCATCACCCCTATAACCCCCCTGCACTTCTCATCACCCCATAACCCCCTGCACCTCTCATCACCCCCATAACCCCCCTGCATTTCTCATCACCCCCGTAACCCCTCTGCACCTCTCTTCACCCCCATAACCCCCCTGCACCTCTTATCACCCCCATGCCCCCCCCCCGCACCTCTTATAACCAGGACCCCACGGGACCTCTCATCACCCCCCTGCACCACTTATCACCCTCATAACACCCCCTGCACTTCCCATCACCCCCATAACCCCCTGCACTTCTCATCACCCCACCCCCTGCACCTCTCCTCATCACCCCCGTAACCCCCCTGCACCTCTCATCACCCCCATAACACCCCCCTGCACCTCTTATCACCCCCATCACCCCCCGCACCTCTTATCACCACCACCCCACGGCACTTCTCATCACCCCCCTGCACCTCTCATCATCCCCATAACCCCCTGCACCTCTCATCATCCCCATAACCCCCTGGACCTCTCATCATCGCCATAACCCCCTGCACCTCTCATCACCCCCATACCCCCCTGCACCTCTCATCACCACCATAACACCCCTGCACCTCTCATCATCCCCATAACCCCCTGCACCTCTCATCACCACCATAACACCCCTGCACCTCTCATCACCCCCATAACCCCCCCTGCACCTCTCATCACCACCATCCCACGGCACCTCTCATCACCCCCATAACACCCCCAGCACCTCTTATCACCCCCATAACACCCCCTGCACCTCTTATCACCCCCATAACACCCCCCTGCACCTCTTATCACCCCATAACACCCCCCCTGCACCTCTTATCACCTCCATAACACCCCTTGCACCTCTTACAACCCCCTTAACACCCCCCTGCACCTCTTATCACTCCCATAACACCCCTCTGCACCTCTCATCACCCCTATAACACCCCCCTGCAGCTCTTATCACCCCATCACCCCCCCCCCACACCTCTTATCACCCCCCCCCCCCCCCCCCGGCACCTCTCATCACCCTCCTGCACCTCTCATCACCCCCATAACACCCCCTGCACCTCTTATCACCCCCATAACACCCCCCTGCACCTCTTATCACCCCCATAACACCCCCCTGCACCTCTTATCACCCCCATAACACCCCCCTGCACCTCTTATCACCCCCATGACACTCCCTTCACCTCTTATAACCCCATAGCACCCCCCTGCACCTCTTATCACCCCCATAACACCCCCCCTGCACCTCTTATAACCCCCTTAACACCCCCTGCACCTCTTATCATCCCCATAACACCCCCTGCACCTCTTATCACCCCCATAACACCCCCTGCACCTCTTATCACCCCCTTAACACCCCCCTGCACCTCTTATCACCCCCATAGCCACCCCCTGCACCTCTTATCACCCCCATAACACCCCCTGCACCTCTTATCACCCCCATAACATCCCCTGCACCTCTTATCACCCCATAACACCCCTCTGCACCTCTTATCACCCCCATAACACCCCCTGCACCTCTTATCACCCCCCCCACACACACACACCCACCCACACACCCCTCTCATCACCATTGTAGTCCCCTAACTAACACCCCCCGGCCTGCTGCGCGCCCGCGCCAGCTTACTTACCCTGCCGGGGATCATTGCAGCTGCGTGAGACTGCTCCTAGTCCTGTCACTGCACGGGTAGGATGCTGGAGGTTCGCGTGCGGACGTAAGCAGGGACATGTCAGTTGATTGGAGTAGACGTGCGGGCCTGTGCGGGGCACAAGACGTCTCTACTCCCATCAGCCCCTGACCTGTCCGGCCCTGCTTTGTTTCTTAAGGGGCCCACGCCCCCCCCCCCCCCCCCAAAAAAAAAGGTAATTTTATTGAAATGTGCGGACCGGTCATAGTCTTGGGGGCACCCAGCGGTCAGTGAGTGACAGTGACAGTCACTCACTGACAGGCCAATTAAATAAAAAATAAAAAAAAGGTCCAGGGACGTCTGGGCCCTCCATACGGATGTATGGGTTGTACCCCCCTGATGGCGGCCCTGGTTGCCACCTCAATGCTGTGTCATTCAGCCACTATATGGTCTCCTCATACTGATGCTACCTCAAGGCTCTGTCATTGTGCCGCTCCGTGATTCTAATTATGACGCCTCTAATCTGCATGTCTTACTGAATAACAGTATTATTTCACTAACCCAGCACATATCCTATGCATGTTACCGCAAGGCAAAGTGTTCTACACCCCTATTGAGGCTCTCTGTAGGCCAGAAATACACATTGTTAATACAGATTCGCCACAAATAAATTTGGACAGAACCAATTTTTTTTTAAATTTGTCGAATCAGCCGAATCTAATTTTTCAATTCGCTCATCTCTACTGACAGGATTTATAGTGAAGCATTGATTTCTTACTGTACTACACATAGCTCTGAGTTATTTTACCATTGAGGATGAGAACTTGTGTGTTAAATTAAAAACTACAGCATCCAAACAAGAAATGATCAGCCGGTGAAGTGACTCAGACAACTACTAATATATAGCAAACAAATGAATGCTCTGGGGCCTTCTCTGTTTTGACTGAGAGCGAAAACCATTACTTTACAATAACCAACAGGCAACTCTGGCACTTTTGCATGGGATGTTAGGCAGTATTAATAGTCCTCCACATGTCTAAAAATGTGATGTTTAAGCCAGTGCCTCAGGGTTAGTCCCTGAGGTACTTACCCTCAGGGCTTTCCTTATAGCAGCATTTATTTTTCCTTTGGGAAAAGGGTATTCAAAGCAGACACGCTGCACAGATACAGGCAACGGCTGTTTCACGCACTCTTTTCTCCTGGTCCGTAAATATGATGTAATTGATGCGTTGCCATGAATGCCTAAATGCCATCCATCACTGTCATATTAGACAATGCATACATACTAAAGTTAAAAGTAAGACAGAGGATATTAAAGGGGTACACCGGCCCTCATACATATTATACATTTGCTATTGCGCACTCACCTTTGCGAGCTCTCCACAGCGCTGGAGGCTTCGAGTGTGCAGCGTGATGACCACAGGGCCAGAGTATCGTGATGTCACAACTCCACCCCCGTGTGACATCACGCCCCCCCCCCCTAAATGCAAGTCTATGTGAGGGGGCTCTGCGCACTTGGAGCCTCCAGTGCTGTGGAGAGTTTGCAAAGATGGGCGCTGAATGAAAGATTGCGCGGGTCCCCAGCAGTGGGACCCCCCCCCGATCAGACATCTTAGCCCCTATCCTTTGGATAGGGGATAATATGTATTAGGGCCGGGGTACCCCTTTAACTACGTATAGAAATATCATTAGCTATTTCTTGTCATTTAGTCTCATTCTTCAGTAGCATTTTATGGTGGTCTCCACCACCCACTGGGCACTTACCCCTTTCTTAACCAGCAAAACCCAGTACAATTGACTCTCCATTGTGAGCAGTTGTCAAATTGTCTATTTCATTTTTATGCAGTGCACTATACAGTAAAAATTACCTGTTATCTTTATTTTGTTGGTCAATATGTTTATACAGTTAATGTATGTTTTGTTTCATTTTATCACATTTTAAAAATGCTACTTTTTATAAGAAAATAAATAGGCCTAAAATTGTCCTCTTCTGACCCCTAAAACTTTTTTAAATTATTCTATATACAGGGCTGTAAAGAAATTTTTGATCAATTTTTATTGTGTTTTTTTTTTTTTTTTTTTTTCCTGATATTGAATGTGATCTAAAATCGCAGTTCTGGCTGGATCATAAACATTATACCTTATTTGTTGCAACAATTCTTCATGTTTTTTTTATTCGTAAAATGGAAAAAAAAGGTGGGTCCATTTTTATTTGGGAGGTGCTTTTATATATTATGTTTTTTATTATTTATGTAACACTTTATTATAAGCAATTGCTTGCTTTCACTGAACAATGCTATGTCATCAAGCATATGGGCGCTCTGCTAGACCAGTCTGCCTGAAGCAGATTGTATCAGAAGAGCAGCATTTGGCAGCATGGAGGTAAGACGCAGCCCTCGGCTGCCATTTTAATTTATTGGACCCCCGTCGTCATGTTTTGTGGTTACATCTCACCAATACAGGGAAAGTTGAAACATTCTTAAGGCACCATTCCAACTAAGCGTTCGCCTAGCTCCCTGTCTCATTGTGTGTCTCTGTTCCTCTGATATTTACCCAGCTATGTTCTTGGTGTGCTGCATTGTGACCAGTCATTTCACACAGGGGTCTCTATAACATGTCAATTTTTTTCCCCAAATGACAGGATTACTATAAACAATGACACAGTAAGTATCATTACTTTATTGTAGGCATCATCATAGTTTTTACACAAAAACAAATCTTATCACAGGAGTCTTTAGCTATTCCTTTGGAGACATGATGGTAAACTTTGCTAGGAGCTAAACTTAGCTATTAACTATGATCCTTGCTCCTTAGATTCAATTTACCTGATCATATCTCAAAATAGATAGGAGGATCTATTTTTATGATTAATTACATTTATTAACAAGTGTTGGTCATTTATAGGTGACTGATTGGATGACTTTATCATTGTGTTTTTGTAGCGTAAGTACTGTACGTATGACAATGTGTAAGCTGTATGTTTAATAAGGACTTAGGATGTATGAGTACGTCCTAAGTCCGGTCCCTGTCTATAAAGCGGGGTCCCGGCGGTACCCCGCGTCATAGCGGGATGGTCCCGACGCCTATTCACAGCCGGGACCCGCGGCTAATAGCGCGCTGCCGCGATCGTTCAGCCACACGCTATTAACCTTTCCGATACGGCGCTCAAAGCTGAGCACCGCATCGAAAGTGAAAATGAATGCTTCCCGGGCTCAGTCCGGCTGATCGGGGTCATCGCGATAAATTTGCGATGCCCCGATCAGCTACCCGGAGAGAAGAAGGTCCCTACCTTCCTCCGGCGGCATCTGGTCTCTGATTGATTGCTCCATGCCTGAGTTACAGGCTGGAGCAATCAACCGCCGATTACACAGCTTGTTGCCATGCAACTTGTTGCAAGGCAACAATCTGTGTATGCAATCAGCCATTGCAAGCTCATAGGTCCCTATAGGAGCTATGAGCTCGCAAAAAAAAAAAAAGGAAAAAAAAAGTTAACCCTTTCAGGTATTCCCTTCTGAATCAAAAGTTTAAATCACCCGGCATTTCCTAGTAACAAAATAAAACAGTGTAAATAAAAATAAAAATAAACATATGTGGTATCGCCGCGTGCATAAATGTCCAAATTATAAAAAATATATAATTATTTTAACCGGACGGTCAATGGCGTGCACGCAAAAAAATTCCAAAGTCCAAAATAGTGTATTTTTGGTCACTATTTATTTCATGAAAAAATGAATAAAAACCGATCAATAAGTCCGATCAATACAAAAAGGGTACCGCTAAAAACTTCAGATCACGGCGCAAGAAATGAGCCCTCATACCGACCCATACACAGTAAAATAAAAAAAGTTATAGGGGTCAGAAGATGACAATTTTAAACATATAAATTTTCCTGCATGTAGTTATGATTTTTTTAAGAAGTACGACAAAATCAAACCGATATAAGTAGGGTATCCTTTTAACCGTATGGACCTACAGAATAAAGAGAATGTGTCATTTTTACCAAAAAATTTACTGCATAGAAACAGAAGCCCCCAAAACGTACAAAATGGCATTTTTTTTTTTCAATTTTGTCTCACAATGATTTTTTTTCCATTTCGCCGTAGATTTTTGGGTGAAATGACTGATGTCATTACAAAGTAGAATTGGTGACGCAAAAAATAAGCCATCATATGGGTTTTTAGGTGCAAAATTGAAAGGGTTATGATTTTTTAAAGGCAAGGAGGAAAAAACGAAAATGCAAAAACGTGAAATCGCTCAGTCCATAAGGGGTTAATATTCATTCTAGATGCATATTATCAGAAATCAGCATTAGGTTTAATTATCCCTAAAGCATAATTAGTGTAATGTAATAAGTCATTCATGCACAGTTGCTCTTATCATCTGTTAAGCTATTTTAAATAAAATAAAATTACAAGGAGGTTTTCTATTCACTTACTAAAGTGTATGGCGAGCATTGTTAAAGGGGTACTCTGTTCCTAGACATCTTATACCCTATCCAAAGGATAGGGGATAAGATGTCTGATCGCGGGGGTCCCACCGCTGGGGACCCCCGTGATCTCCCTGCTGCACCCAGCGTTCGTTTAGAGCATCGGCTGCAATGCCAGACCTTGTAATGTCACAGCCACACCCCGCTCGTGACATCACGGCCATGCCCCCTCAATACAAGTCTGTGGGAGGGGGCGTGGCAAACATCACACTTTCTCCCATAGACTTGCATTGAGGGGCGTGGCCATGACATCACGAGCTGGCATAACCAATATGTCACGAGCCTCTGCCCCATATCGCCAGTCATTCGGCACAGAATGAAGTTGGCTCCGTTCACTGGATGTCTGGGGTGCCAGCAGCGGGACCCCGCAATCAAACATCTTATCACCTATCCTTTGGATAGGGGATAGGATGTCTAGGGGTGGAGTACCCCTTTAACCCCTTAAGGACCAAGCCCATTTTCACCTTAAGGACCTGGGCATTTTTTGCACATCTGACCACTGTCACTTTGAGCATTAATTACTCTGAGATGCTTTTACTTTTCATTCTGATTCCGAGAATGTTTTTTCGTGACATATTCTACTTTATGTTAGTGGTAAAATTTCGTCAATACTTGCATCATTTCTTGAAAATGTTTGCATTTTTTTTTTTTACTTTGAAACTCTCTGCTTATAAGAAAAATGGACATCCCAAATAAATTATATATTGATTCACATATACATTATTTCTACTTTATGTTGGCATCATAAAGTTGACATGTTTTTGCTTTTGGAAGACATCAGAGAGCTTCAAAGTTCAGCAGCCATTTTCCAATTTTTTCCAAAATTTTTAAAATCGGAATTTTTCACAGACCAGTTCAGTTTTGAAGTGGATTTGAGGGGCCTTTAAATTAGAAAAACCCCATAAATAACCCCATTATAAAAACTTCACCCCTCAAAGTATTCAAAATGACATTCAATAAGTGTGTTAGCCCTTTAGGTGTTTTACAGGAATAGCAGCAGTGAATGAGAAAATTCTAAATCTTAATTTTTTACACTCGCATGTTCTTGTAGACCTAGTTTTTGAATTTTTACAAGGGGTAAAAGGAGAGAAATCACCCTAAAATTTGTAAACCAATTTCTCTCGAGTAAGAAAATATCTCATGTGTGTATGTCAAGTGCTCTGTGGGTGCACTAGAGGGCTCAGAAAGGAAGGAGCGACAATGGGATTTTGGCGAGTGAGTTTTTCTGAAATGGTTTTCGTCGGGCATGTCACATTTAGGAAGCACCTATGGTGCCAGAACAGCAAAAAAAAAAAAAAAAACACATGGCATACTATGGGGGCTTTGTTCTGGCACTATGGAGGTTTTGTAAACACACATGGCCTTCACTTCTGGACAAATTTTCTCTCCAAAAGCCCAATGGTGCTCTTACTGTTCTTAGCATTGTAGTTCGCCCGCAGAGCACTTTTCATCCACAAATGGGGTATGTTTTTACTCAGAAGAAATGGGGTTGCAAATTTTGGGGGGCTTTTTTAGGGTAACATCAGCATTTTAGTTAAAAACATTTTTTTTTCATTTTCCCATCCAAATTATACGAAAATTCTTCAAACACCTGTGGGGTATTAAGACTCATTACATCTCTTGTTATGTTCTATGAGGGGTGTAATTTCCAAAATGGGGAACTGAACTTTAACCCCCCCACCCCTGATCTGCTATTGGTCGTTCCTACCACCTCTCTCCTATCCCTTCAGGGGGATCGGGGATATCTTATTTTCTGGGTCACCGGAGATGCGTATGACTCGGAATCGCCGAAGATCGCTGGTCTGAATTGATTACATGGAGGGGTCTAAGGAACCCCCCAGGGGATTGCACAGGGTGTCTGCTGATAGATATCAGCAGTCATCCCGGTCCGGTCCTTAAGTACCAGGTCGTCGGGGCGTACCTGTATGCCCTGGGTCCCTAAGAGGTTAAAGTGGTTGTCCACAGGATAGGAGATAAGTGTCTGATCGCGGGCGTCCAACTGCTGGGACCCCAGCTCTCTGAGAAGTGCTTTTGCTGCATACGGCATGGGCTTCATTAATTTCTATGGGAGCACGGGTGATGCACAAGTACAGCAATTGCATCTCTTTGGCATTCCCATAGAAAGGAATAGAGCACATGTATTCTGCAGCATGTGCTTCTCTTAGAGAGCTGAGGCTATGGGACAGGTGTCTTATCTCCTACCTTTGTAGATAAGATAAGTTGTCTTTCACTGAACAACCTCTTACATATTGAAAGCAAATTTTGATTTACTTTTAGTCATAGAGGGACATTTATCAATGATGCTTAGCTAAGCAAATTCTGAAGGCATTTTGTTTTGCTTTAGTTTTGCTTATGTGCTGCATATTTATCATACTATCACAGGGATTGATAATTTTGGAGAAGATAAGCAAAATAAAAAGTGAGACTTTTTTGCGACATCTTAAAATTTGCTCACATACAGGAGTATTGTACTCCAGGTCAGACCCGGAGCAGACTTCCAACAAGGGGATTGCGTAGACTTAGTTGAATAAAATCTAACAGGTTTAGTTAAAGTGAAATGCAAATTCTAGAGAAATACCTACATAAAGTGAACTTATATACTCCTGAAGCTTATGGTATTAAGGTTTAAAGATTGAATAAAGAAAATAATTAGTTCTGAAGGCGTCTCTTCCCAAATCTTGTCTACCTAACATTTCAGTCTAGTTATAGTCAGTCGGCTAAAATGTTGATAGATTTTATAGTCTTAGTCACATAACTTAATTTTCATTTAGATTTCGTTGTTGACTAAAACTATGACAAAAATATTAGACTTTTAGACGAAATGAACACTGATAAGGACCTTTACCTTGCTTTCTGTTTAGTTTATGATAGACATATGTCTTGTTGATGAATCTGGCGCACTCTACTATGGACATTTATCAAAGGGTTTAGTCAGGTTTTCTTTACTATAATTGTCGCAAAATTGTCGCAACGCGATTTTTCGTGCAACATTTTGACTGGAAAGCGAGAAAAGCAAGTTTTCCCAAAAATTACTACGTAGTAATAATTTTAAAATGGACTACGGGTAGTCAGGTATTTATTAACTGCGACAGTCGCAACTGTGCAAAAAAAAAAACAACAGGGTTAGAAATTGACTAAATTTACTCCAGCTCAAACATGGAGCATAAAAAGCTACTACCAAAGTAAAAAAGGAAAAATTGCTTACGAGAAAGAAAATTATCAACAGGCTGAAACCAGTTGATAAATAAGTCACACATAAGCAAAAAAAAAAGTAAGGAAAAAATTACTAAAAAAAAGAATACATAAGCAAACATTGATAAATGTCCCTCTATATGAGTATATGAGGGAGATCTACTGTTCCACTAATAAATCTCCCTTAGGGTAGGGTCACACGTGCGCATTTTCCACAGCTGATTTTGCCACCTATTGACTTCAATGGGTAGAACAATGTGCAGCAAAATATAAAGTAAATACGAAAATTAGAGCTTCCATATACGCAGATGGTGGATGGACCTAAAATCACTGCAGGTTCTATTTAAAAAAACAAAAAAAAAGCAATGAAAAATGAAGGGTCAATGTGAAAAAATTGCTAGTTATAAAATATATTATATGTTTCCTCCCAGGGGCGGACATATCGCCTGTGCAGCCGGTTCAGCTGCACAGGGGCCCAGCGTGAGAGGGGGCCCGCTGCCCTCTCCAGGTCCGGCCCCAGAGGCGAGCATTAGGCCACATACCACCGCATACTCCCCGACCACAGCAAGTTTGACAGCACCCGGATGGACGCTGCATTCAACCACCCCTGCAGCCAGTGGCGTCTCTGGGGGGGGGGGGGAGGGGGCCACGGCCCCCCCTACATCATGATTGCCCCCCCCCCCCTTGTGCCCCCCCTAGCAGCAGTAGTTCACTAGCAGCTCTCATGGCCACCAGTAAGGGGCCCGAGCCCCCGCTGCACCCGACGCCCACCATCTACTCCGGCATCCTTTTTTTAAATAAATCTTCAGCCTGCAGCCCTGTCACCACGCAGGGGCCGCGCTATGCAGACTGGGAAGAGCAGACAGGAAGCTCCTCCCCCTCTCTCACTCCCCTGTATACTGCTGCTGGACCTTGTGGAGCAGGCCCGCTGTGTGTATACAGGCCCGGACACCACCAGTATGGAAGACTTACCTGCCCAGTGCCCACTGCTGATGCTGCCCTTTTAAAGTAAGTAACTTGCTTGGGGGAGAGGGGGAAAGTTGTAGGAGACAGTGGGAGGTAGTTCAGTGTTTCCCAACCAGGGGGCCTCCAGCTGTTGCAAAACTACAACTCCCAGCATTCCTTTGGCTTTATGAGCATACTGGGAGTTGTAGTTTTGCAACAGCTGGAGGCCCCCAGGTTGGGAAACACTGATCTATCTATCTATCTATATATCTATCTATCAATCTATTATATATTTATCTCCTATCTATCTCATATATATCCATCCATCCATCGATCTATCTATATCCATCTATTTATGCATCTATCTATCTATCTTTCTCATATCTATCTATCTATCCTCATATCTATCTCATATCTATCTATCTATCTCATATCTATCTCATATCTATCTCATATCTATCTATCTCATATCTATCTCATATCTATCTCATATCTATCTATCTATCTATCTCATATCTATCTATCTATCTCATATCTATCTATCTATCTATCTCATATCTATCTATCTCATATCTATCTATCTATCTCATATCTATCTATCTATCTATCTATCTATCTCATATCTATCTATCTATCTCATATCTATCTATCTATCTATCTATCTAACTCAGATAGATGAGAGATAGATAGATAAATAGATATGAGAGATAGATAGGTAGATGGATGATATATAGATAGATAGATACATAAATATATATATATATATATATATATATATATATATATATGTTTCACCTATATCCTTGTGCTGGCAGTGTGCTGCTGCATTCTTCTGTTGCTGTATATCTAGCCTAGTAGCGTTCACCTGTAGGCCAGGTCCTTATAATAGTTTGGTATCAACTTATTCTTTGTCTGTATTGCACATACGGGGGAGTGGCTACCTCCATGTTGGCCTTGCACCCCACCCACCACTATCAGGTGTGTATATAAGGTGGCTTGGATGTTCCAGATCCTGCCATGCTTACTGAACTGTTCACACAGAGGCATATTCACAGTGTAGGGTCCGTCCCATGAGGCCACCTTATCGCGGTGGGACGGTCCAAGCTATTTGACCGCCGGCGGAGACAAATTTGCGAGCTAAGTGCCTCACTATTTCATAGTTTCACATTTGCATCTATTACACCATAGCTGTATAGCTTTCCATGTTTTAACTGCATATTCATGTTTCATCTATATCCTTGTGCTGGCAGTGTGCTGCTGCATTCTTCTGTTGCTATATATCTAGCCTAGTAGCGTGCACCTGTAGGCCAGGTCCATATAATAGTTTGGTATCAACTAAAGTGCTGGCTGACTTATTCTTTGTCTGTATTGCACATACGGGGGAGTGGCTACCTCCATGTTGGCCTTGCACCCCACCCACCTCTATCAGGTGTGTATATAAGGTGTCTTGGATGTTCCAGACCCTGCCATGCTTACTGAACTGTTCATACAGAGGCATATTCACAGTGTAGGGTCCGTCCCAAGGAGGCTACCTTATCGCGGTGGGACGGTCCAAGCTATTTGACCGCCGGCGGAGACAAATTTGCAAGCTAAGTGCCTCACTATTTCATAGTTTCACATTTGCATCTATTACACCATAGCTGTATAGCTCTCCATGTTTTAACTGCATATTCATGTTTCACCTATATCCTTGTGCTGTCAGTGTGCTGCTGCATTCTTCTGTTGCTGTATATATATATATAGATAGATAGATAGATAGAGAGATGATATATAGAAAGATACATAAATAGATGGATAGATAGATAGAGAGATGATATATAGAAAGATACATAGATATGATATAGATAGATGATAGATAGATAGGAGATAGATGGATATGATATAGATACATTTATATGATATAGATAGATAGCTCAGTTTCCCAACCAGGGGGCCTCCAGCTGTTGCAAAACTACAACTCCCAGCATTCCTTTGGCTTTATGAGCATACTGGGAGTTGTAGTTTTGCAACAGCTGGAGGCCCCCCTAGTTGGGAAACACTGATCTATATCAATCATCTATTATCTATCTATCCAAAAAAAGAAAAATCAAGAGACCAACAGCACACAGAAAAATTAGTGCAAAAAAGGTGGAGATTTATTGCATTATCCCAGTGTACAAAAGAAGCGACGTTTCAGCGACCTCTCGTCGCCGTTCTCAAGGAGCTTGTACACTGGGATAATGCAATAAATCTCCACCTTTTTTGCACAAATTTTTCTGTGCGCTGCTGGTCTCTTGATTTTTCCTAGTACAAGTGAATCTCTCACCAAGGTCCACACCCAGCGTGCACCATTACATTGGTTTTCTTAATTTTGTTGTGCTGCTCTTCTGGAGTTTTTTTTTTTTTTATCTATCTATCCATCTATCTCCTATCTATCTCCTATCTATCTCCTATCTATCTCCTATCTATCTATCTCCTATCTATCTATCTCCTATCTATCTATCTCCTATCTATCTATCTATCTCCTATCTATCTATCTCCTATCTATCTATCTCCTATCTATCTCCTATCTATCTATCTCCTATCTATCTATCTATATCATATCTATCTATCTATCTATCCATCTATCAATATCCATCTATTTATGTATCTATCTATCTTTCTATTTATCTATCTATCTCAAATCTATCTCAGATAGATGAGAGATAGATGAAAGATAGATAGATATGAGAGATAGATAGATAGATGATATATAGATATAAAGATAGATATGAGATAGATAGAAAGATAGATTAATAGATGATAGATAGATAGATATGATATAGATAGATAGATGATAGATAGATATGATATAGATAGATAGATGATAGATAGATATGATATAGATAGATAGATAGATAGGAGATAGATGGATAGATAGATGATTGATAGATAGATAGATCGGTGCTTCCCAACCAGGGGGCCTCCAGCTGTTGCAAAACTACAACTCCCAGTATGCTCATAAAGCCAAAGACATGCTGGGAGTTGTCGTTTTGGAATAGCTAGAGGCCCCCTGGTTGGGATACACTGATCTATCTATCTATCTATCTATCTATCTATCTATCTCATATCTATCTATCTCATATCTATTATCTGTCTATCTATATATCTATCTATCTATATTATCTATCTATCTACAAAACTAAAGATCCTGTGGCACTCCCAGAAAAGGTGCAAAAACAAAGTGTTTTATTCCCCCATGTATGTGTGACGTTTCGATAGCATCCCGCCATCTTCATCATACGTACAGTTGTACATTCTGTAGTCTCTGTGACATCACTGTGCTTCATAATAAACTGTGACATCACTGTGCTTCATAATAAACTGTGACATCACTGTGCTTCATAATAGACTGTGACATCACTGTGCTTCATAATAGACTGTGACATCACTGTGCTTCATAATAGACTGTGACATCACTGTGCTTCATAATAGACTGTGACATCACTGTGCTTCATAATAGACTGTGACATCACTGTGCTTCATAATAAACTGTGACATCACTGTGCTTCATAATAAACTGTGACATCACTGTGCTTCATAATAAACTGTGACATCACTGTGCTTCATAATACACTGTGACATCACTGTGCTTCATAATAAACTGTGACATCACTGTGCTTCATAATAAACTGTGACATCACTGTGCTTCATAATAAACTGTGACATCACTGTGCTTCATAATAAACTGTGACATCACTGTGCTTCATAATAAACTGTGACATCACTGTGCTTCATAATAAACTGTGACATCACTGTGCTTCATAATAAACTGTGACATCACTGTGCTTCATAATAAACTGACATCACTGTGCTTCATAATAAACTGTGACATCACTGTGCTTCATAATAAACTGTGACATCACCGTGCTTCATAATAAACTGTGACATCACTGTGCTTCATAATAAACTGACATCACTGTGCTTCATAATAAACTGACATCACTGTGCTTCATCCTGTAATTTGATGTCACTGTGTATAACAACCCTGTAGTGACATCACAGTTTATTATTCTTGAATGCTGACTTCACTGTGTATATTTTCCCGGTACAATGACATCCCTGTATAGTTACCCTCTACTGTGACAACACTGCGTTTATTAACCCTGTAGTGGCAAAACTGTTTATTGTCCCTGTACAGAGACATTACTGTTTATATTAACTCTGAACTGTGATGTCACTGTGCATATTTACCCTGTATTGTCACTCGCAGTGCAAGGTAAATATGTACAGTGGCATTAGGGTATACAGGCTTAATATATACAGTGATGTCACAGTGCAGTGTAAGTATCAACAGTGATGTTGCAGTATAGAGATAACACACAGTGATGTTATAGTTCAGAGATAATATACACAGTGATGTCACAGTGCAGGGATAATACACACAGTGATGTCACAGTACAGGGATAATCTACACAGTGATGTCACAGTACAGGGATAATCTACACAGTGATGTCACAGTACAGGGATAATCTACACAGTGATGTGACAGTACAGGGATAATACACAGTGATGTGACAGTACATGGATAATACACAGTGATGTGACAGTACAGAGATAATACACACAGTGATGTCACAGTACAGGAATAATACACACAGTGATGTCACAGTACAGGAATAATACACAGTGATGTCACAGTACAGGAATAATACACAGTGATGTCACAGTACAGGGATAATATACAGAGCGATGTCACAGTACAGGGATAATATACAGAGTGATGTCACAGTACAGGGATAATATACAGAGTGATGTCACAGTACAGGGATAATACACAGTGATGTCACAGTACAGGGATAATACACACAGTGAGGTCACAGTACAGGGATAATATACAGAGTGATGTCACAGTGCAGGGATAGTACACAGTGATGTCACATTACAGGGATAATACACACAGTGATGTCACAGTATAGGGATAATATACACAGTGATGTCACAGTACAGGGATAATACACACAGTGATGTCACAGTACAGGGATAATATACACAGTGATGTCACAGTACATGGATAATACACACAGTGATGTCACAGTACAGGGATAATACACACAGTGATGTCACAGTACAGGGATAATACACACAGTGATGTCACAGTACAGGGATAATATACACAGTGATGTCACAGTACAGGGATAATACACACAGTGATGTCACAATACAGAGATAATACACACAGTGATGTCACAGTACAGAGATAATACACACAGTGATGTCACAGTACAGGGATAATACACAGTGATGTCACAGTACAGAGATAATACACACAGCGATGTCACAGTAGAGGGATAATACACAGTGATGTCACAGTACAGAGATAATACACACAGTGATGTCACAGTACAGGGAGGGATAATATACACAGTGATGTCATAGTACAGGGATAATACACAGTGACGTCACAGTACAGGGATAATACACAGTGATGTCACAGTACAGAGATAATACACACAGTGATGTCACAGTACAGGGAGGGATAATATACACAGTGATGTCATAGTACAGGAATAATACACAGTGATGTCACAGTACAGGAATAATACACAGTGATGTCACAGTACAGGAATAATACACAGTGATGTCACAGTACAGGGATAATATACAGAGTGATGTCACAGTACAGGGATAATACACACAGTGATATCACAGTACAGGGATAATACACAGTGATGTCACAGTACAGAGATAATGCACAGTGATGTCACAGTACAGGGATAATACACAGTGATGTCACAGTACAGGGACAATACACACAGTGATGTCACAGTACAGGGATAATACACAGAGTGATGGCACAGTACAGAGATAATACACAGTGATGTCACAGTACAGGGATAATACACAGTGATGGCACAGTACAGAGATAATACACAGTGATGTCACAGTACAGGGATAATACACAGTGATGGCACAGTACAGAGTTAATACAAAGTGATGTCACATTACAGGGATAATACACAGAGTGATGGCACAGTACAGAGATAATACACACAGTGATGTCACAGTACAGGGATAATACACACAGTGATGTCACAGTACAGGGATAATACACAGTGATGTCACAGTACAGGGATAATACACACAGTGATGTCACAGTACAGGGATAATACACAGAGTGATGGCACAGTACAGAGATAATACACAGTGACGTCACAGTACAGGGATAATGCACAGTGATGGCACAGTACAGAGTTAATACACAGTGACGTCACATTACAGGGATAATACACAGTGATGTCACAGTGTAACCATCTCACAGCCGGACCACCATGTAATTTCAGCAGAAAATAAAGCAGGGCCTCATGTTCCAATTTCGCCTAAGGCCTCACAAAGTCTAGAGCTGCCACTGGTCGGCCCTACCATGGGACACGCTGGTACCATAAGTCCCAGGTGGCACTTTTCAGGGGCGGCATTTTGCTACCCCCTTTTTTTTTTTCTTTGTGCCTAGTAGGTTCATGGTAGGGTTGGCGCCGCCGCTGCTCACTGTCCTAAAGCAGCTGCGGGGTATAATAGCGCAGCGGGCACTTTAGACAGTGAGTCTGCCTCCGGCCGACCGGGGTCTGACGAGGGACGTCGCACAAGTGACGTACTTCTGCAGACCCGCTCAGGAGGACGTCAGTGACGTCACTCGTCAGGCCGCTGCCGGAGAGGAGAAGCGCTGTGCAGGGCAGGTAAGTGTGTCTCTGTGTGTGTCTGTGTCTGTCTGTGTGTTTGGGGGGGCTATGGCTACCTAATGTGGGATAACTATGCTACCTAATGTGGGGAAAGTATGCTACCTAATGTGGGGAAGCTATGCTACCTAATGTGGGGAAACTATGTTACCTAATGGGGGGAATCTGTGCTACCTAATGTGGGGAAACTATGCTACCTAATGTGGGGAAACTATGTTACCTAATGTGGGGAATCTGTGCTACCTAATGTGGGCAAACTATGCTACCTAATGTGGGGAAACTGTTACCTAATGTGGGGAAACTATGTTACCTGATGTGGGGAATCTGTGCTACCTAATGTGGGGAAACTATGCTGCCTAATGTGGGGAAATTATGCTACCTAATGTGGGGAAACTATGTTACCTAATGTGGGGAATCTGTGCTACCTAATGTGGGGAAACTATGCTACTTAATGTGGGGAAACTATGTTACCTAATGTGGGGAATCTGTGCTACCTATTGTGGGGAAACTATGCTACCTAATGTGGGGAAACTATGCTACCTAATGTGGGGAAACTGCTACCTAATGTAGGGAATCTATGCTACCTAATGTGGGGAAACTATGCTACCTAATGTGAGGAAACTATGCTACCTAATGTGGGGAATCTATGCTACCTAATGTTGGGAATCTATGCTACCTAATGTGGGGGGCTTGAATGAGCTGCGGCATATGGGAGGCCTTAATAAATAGTTAGAAACTTATACAGCAAGTGACATATGGGGGTCCACCTGAGTAAGTGACACATGGAGGGGGGGTGCTGAACAAGTGATGTTTTTTTTTTTTTGGGGGGGGGGGCACAGGCACATTCTTTGCACAAGGGCCCTCTGCTGTCTGTGTCCGCCCCTGGGTAGAGAATAAGGGTTAAAGTGGAACATAGAACAAATGCAGTTATTTTTTTCTTAATTTTTTTTTTATGAAGTAAACGAGATAAAGGTAAGCAATGACTTTTCCTCAGTCTGAAGTGCGGTCCTCATCGGCAGGAAGCAGTGAGGAGGAGGAGGATGACGGAGGTTCTGATTCCATCTCTGCTTCTTTTTCGTCCCTCTCTATATATAGGGCCGTGGCCATGAAGAAGGCCCCTCCGATGACTGCCATTATGGTGCAGGTCATGAGGGCATACTCCAGGCTGCGGTATTTCAGAAGAGGGGATTTGGCATATCCTCGTTCGTAGGTGTCAGATATCAGGCCGATGAGGTACGGGCTGCTGGCGTCACCTAGGAGGTGATAGATTGTCATCTGCACGGCCAGGGCTGAAGATCTCCTCCACGGAGTTACTACTTTTAGTATAATGTCAGATATGAGGGTGAAATTTACTGACAGAAGCGTCTCTCCGATGAAGATGAAGATGTTGGTGGCAACGAGGCTGATGTTGCCAAAAGTCAATGCCAACAGAAGAAAAGGGGCTGAGAGCATCATCGCGCATCCACACACAAGCGGGTCCGCCCGTGGGTTGGATTTGCGATATCTTTTACTTATCTCCGTCCCTGCTACAACTCCCAGAATGCCGGAAACGACTGTAACCACACCAAATATTAGGATGTCGTGATAGTCACACGGTTCAGCACGGCAAGGGTCCTTCTCTTGTAGGAGTGTTCGTGCGTGGGTCAGGTATGACGGACCCCATACACCTATGGCTCCCACTATGAAGGATACAGCCGTCGATCCCATGGTGGTTAACATGAAGCTTCGATTTTTAAATAGTTTTTTCAAATCTGTCGCCCATTTGGCAAACTTCTGGGATTTGTTGTTCTTCTTCCCGTTTGTAGTCGTTCTTGGAAGCTCCTTTGTGACCAAAATCATCAAAGCCACAGCTATGAGGCCCAGGCCAGGGGTGACCCGAAATGCCCAGTGCCAATCGCCCCTTGCTGCCTCAGTCACTTTGGGCCCGATGATGTATCCTAGTCCGCAGCCTACAGGTATGACGGAGTAAAACACGTTCAGCATGCGGGTCCGCTGGTCACTTGTAAAAAGGTCTGCAATGATGGAGGGGGCGATGGTGCAGAAAGTCGCCTCTCCGGCTCCAACCAGTCCACTTGTCAGCAGGAAGAGCACGAAACACCCGTCAGGGATGAATGACAGGGTAAGTGTCATGCTCAGCCAAACGATGACTCCTGCGCAAACAGTATATTTCTTATTACAGTGGTCGCCCAAATATCCGGCAATTGGTGCGACCAGCACGTAGCTTCCAATGAACAATGTATTCAATAAGCCGGACAGACTAGCATTGGTGTCATATGCTTTCTGTATATAAGGCAGCACCCCCGCCACGCTGGAGCGATTTGCATAGATGAGCAAATTAACAAAGGCGAGGATCACTACGGTGATGATGGAACGTGCGGTGGACATCACGCTTAGAGATGGCAGGTTCTGCCTCTCAGGGATATCGCCCTTTTCTACATCCATATCACTATGGTCCTCCATTGCTTCTTCCTCCTCCTTCAGCAATGGGTCTTGTGGAGAGGCCATGGTCACAGGTCAGAGCCTGAAAACACTAGAGAGAGAGAGAGATAAGTGAACACATTAGACAACATGTCATCATTCCTGTAATTATGCAATAGATCCTTCATACAGAGCAGAAATGTCCAGCACAGAACCACAAGATAACACTAAGACCATCGCAGCCTCAGAAGAAGATGCTTCTCTATAAGTGTTTTATATGGAGACGTCTTCCCTGAGGTTACCAATGTCTGATAACCCTGAACCTGTCCGGTCCTAGTAATATCTAATAACCCTGAACCTGTCTGGTCCTCGTAATATCTGATAACCCTGAACCTGTCCGGTCCTAGTAATATCTGATAACCCTGAACCTGTCCGGTCCTAGTAATATTTGATAACCCTACACCTGTCCGGTCCTAGTAATATCTGATAACCCTGAACCTGTCCAGTCCTAGTAATATCTGATAACTAGTGTTGCTCGCGAATATTCGCAATTCGAATATTATTCGCGAATATCGCATATTCGCGAATTCGCGAATTTCGCGAATATAGCGCTATATATTCGTAATTACGAATATTCGTTTTTTTTTGTTTTTTCTTCACAGCACACATCACAGTGATCACCCCTCTCTGCTTCCAGCTTGTGTGGTGTAAAGAAGGCTCTAATACTACTGTGTGAGACTGCCGAACGAAAATTCGCATATGCGAAAATGTAGCATATGCTAATTTTCGCATATGCGAATTTTCGCGTACACTAATCTTTTATATGTTAATTTTTGCATATGTTAATTTTCGCATACGCGAATGTTCGCATATGCGAAAATAAAACGGGGCTATTACGAATATGCGAATATTCGAGAATATATGACGAATATTCGTCCACATATTCGCGAATATTCGCGAATTCAAATATGGCCTATGCCGCTCAACACTACTGATAACCCTGAACCTGTCCGGTCCTAGTAATATCTGATAACCCTGAACCTGTCCGGTCCTAGTAATATCTGATAACCCTGATTCTGTCCGGTCCTAGTAATATCTGATAACCCTGAACCTGTCCAGTCCTAGTAATATCTGATAACCCTGAACCTGTCCGGTCCTAGTAATATCTGATGACCCTGAACCTGTCCGGTCCTAGTAATATCTGATAAACCTGAACCTCTCCGGTCATAGTAATATCTGATAACCCTGAATCTGTCCCAGTAATGGTGGATTATAAGGGCTTGGCTGTATGATCACTGGGCCATGTGAACTTCATACTGTAGATACAATTGGGCTATCCTGCTATATACATTTACTAATAATGAACCTACCCCACCTCATTGGGATCTATCCGTCCCCTATATGACTTTCTGCCACTAGTTGATTTGAAAATTTTCCCTTTCAGAGTACCCAGAGTATTTCTATTGTTAATACACACAGAATTCTATTATATAATATTATATTTCTGCCCTAATCTTTCTGTTATTCTTTTACTACACCACCAAATCTTTCTCATAGACTTATATCTTTTAGAACTTCATGAATTAGGACTCTTTTTCTTGGGGGCTTTTTTGGGCATAATTGCATTTTAGCAGTTTTGCAAGAAAAAGCTCTGGTCATGATACTATCTGTGCGTTTTATTATGTTTAATGCCTAAGCCAAGTATTGTCACAATGCTATGAGAAATATAACTTTTGTTATTTCTTTTGGAAATTCATTTCTTGTTTTTTTTTTGCTAAAAAAAAAAGCAACAGCACTAAAAAAAAAACTGTCAAACAAAAAGCCCTGTGTATGTATGAATAGAAGAGGCTGAGACTTACCTTGTGGTTCTCTCTTCAGACAAGGAACGGTCAAAATCTTGAATTCTCTATCGCAAATAGAAACTCTCTAACAAACACTTTGCACCACAGGTTGTGAATGCAAAACACACTGAAGAGACTGCACCCGGCGCGCACCTCCTTGTACAGCTTACGGTGACATCATCACAAGCATGTGTGACATCACAGGGTTCTAAACCATCTTCAGGTATGTGTATATCTGTATAGTAAATGTGAGTAGCCATATTAGTCCAGTGATGCAGATTGTAATGCCTTTTTTATTGGACTAACAGAATTTTGTAGAGACAAACTTTTAGGATTCCTCCCTGATAATTTATCAAGTCCTTTGATCATTAGTCCTTGACTATTGGACTTGATAAAGGGAGGAATCCTGAAAGCTTGTCTCTACAAAATTCTGTTAGTCCAATAAAAAAGGTATTACAAGAGACTGCAACATATTTTTTGATTTGTGTGTGTGTGTATATATATATATATATATATATATATATATATATATATATATATATATATATAGTTCCAAGCGTGAGTAGGTGCCTCCAGCTAGGGTCCGTGTCCAGGAGTTCCAAGGAAAATGCTGTGGCACTCAAGGTATGGTGAAAAAATGAAAACTATTCATCCCAAATGTGCAAAGAGCAAGAGACCATTGAAACGTTGCTCTTTGCACATTTGGGATGAATAAATAGCTTTCATTTTTTCACCATACCTTGAGTGCCACAGCATTTTCCTTGGAACTACGTATGCAGGATCCTGGACCCGGATCCTAGCTCTAGGCACCTACTCACGCTTTAGGAGTGCTGCTTTGTTCTTTGACATATATATATATATATATATATATATATATATATATATATATATAATATACACCTAGAAATACATCAAGTACATAAAAACATGTTAGAAAAATATTTCTCCAGGCCTGCCCAGTATATCCCCGTACTTCACAGTGTCTTCTTAGTTTATATATTTTAATCTTTTGACCTTTTAACCCCACTAGGACCAAGGGCATCCTGGGACTTAAAGGGGTATTCCAGGCCAAAACTGTTTTTATATATATCAACTGGCTCCAGAAAGTTAAACAGATTTGTAAATGACTTCTATTAAAAATGTTTAATCCTTTCAGTACTTATGACCTTCTGAAGTTAAGGTTGTTTTTTTCTGTCTAAGTCCTCTGATGACACCTGTCTCGGGCAACGCCCAGTTTAGAAGCAAATCCCCATAGCAAACCTCTTCTAAACTGGGCGTTTCCCGAGACAGTTGTCATCAGAGAGCACTTAGACAGAAAATAACAACCTTAACTTCAGAAGCTCATAAGTACTGAAAGGTTAAGATTTTTTAATAGAAGTAATTTACAAATCTGTTTAACTTTCTGGAGCCAGTTGATATATATAAAAAAGTTTTTGCCTGGAATACCCCTTTAAGATTGAACCGATTATTATTGATATATGTCATGAATGCATCAACGGTCAGATGGTCGGACGACCAAATGATGACCACATCGTCTACATACCTCCCATACCATGCGAGGCATGTGGAAAATGGATTGGTGTCAGAAAAACTGCTCCTCCCACTAAAAAACAAAAAGCTTAGCCCGAGCTGGTGATGACTTTGCTCCCATTGAAGCACCCGTGCGCTGCAAATAAAAATTGTTACCAAACATAAAATAATTGTGTTTTAACACAAAATCTACCACCTCAATAATGTAATGTCTCAAATCCACAGAATATTTAGAAAATCTCATCAGTATATCCGAGATAGCTGATAATGCCAGGTTTTTCGGAATACTGGAATAGAGCGATTCAATGTCGCAAGTAAGCCACGACAGAGAATCGCTCCATGTGAATTTAGTTCTTCTGACCAGGAGTTTACTGAAAATTCAGATTGTTCAGATACCACGGACACTAGCGGGGACTCAGAACCGCAATATGTGAACACTCACAAGAATCGCAATGCGAGAAGACAGTTAAAAAACGAGGAAGGCGCGGTGGCAGAAAACATAGGAAGAAGAGCTTCGGAGCGTAACAAGGACAAACGGAAAAAGTAATAAAAGAGGATTTTCAAGTCATTAACATTTCTGCACAAATCATTACAGATGAAGAAACCTCGGTCCTGTGGAAAGGACTTGGTTTCTCTCCTACACATCATTTTGATGTTTTTCGGACAAATTTGGATATAAATAAATTTGTCAGAACTTTAACAGTTAAGAAACATTTTTTTGTGGAAAATGCTGATGAACCATCGGACCCACCTCAACTTTCTATAAACCCCCTGATTTAACACTCATGCATACGTTAGCAGAACAAATTGCTTTTAGAGATCTCTGTCTCCTTGAAAATAGTGGGATATCAATTTGTGATGAAGTGAATACTGCACATACCTTCTCCACTAAAAACCTAAATTTTTACCCCATACAGACCAGACCAGCAATTTTTGATTGGTTCCAGGACCTTATCATGAAAGATTTGATTAATCTACAGTCAAAAGTAATGTCCAATACAACTCGTCCTAATTTGAATAAAAAGGAGGCTGCTGCCATAAAGAAATTAAAGAAAAACAAAAATTTGACAATCCGATCCGCCGATAAAGGCGGCTCGGTAGTATGTATGGACACGGGACTGTATATCAATTTAAATGAAAATCTACTATCTGATGATAAAACTTACCTTAAACTTTGTGGGGATCCCACTGAACCTTTTAAAAAAGAACTGTTGACTCTGTTGGAAGAGGGGAAAGCCAGATCTATTTTGACCCAAAAAGAAGTGGATTATATTTTCGTGCCTGCTCCAATTATTCCTATCTTCCACTCACTACCCAAGCTGCATAAGGACTGATTCCCGCCGCCGATGCGTCCGATTGTGGCGGGGATCGGATCCCATAACGAGCACCTATGCGAGTGGTTGGACTCAGTACTGCAACCTCTGGTTATGCAATGCCCAAGTTATATCAAGGACACTAAGCACTTGCTAAAAATCATGGATGAATTCACATGGAGCGATTCTCTGTCGTGGCTTACTTGCGACATTGAATCGCTCTATTCCAGTATTCCGAAAAACCTGCCATTATCAGCTATCTCGGATATACTGATGAGATTTTCTAAATATTCTGTGGATTTGAGACATTACATTATTGAGGTGGTAGATTTTGTGTTAAAACACAATTATTTTATGTTTGGTAACAATTTTTATTTGCAGCGCACGGGTGCTTCAATGGGAGCAAAGTCATCACCAGCTCGGGCTAAGCTTTTTGTTTTTTAGTGGGAGGAGCAGTTTTTCTGACACCAATCCATTTTCCACATGCCTCGCATGGTATGGGAGGTATGTAGACGATGTGGTCATCATTTGGTCATCTGACCACCTGACCGTTGATGCATTCATGACATATATCAATAATAATCGGTTCAATCTTACGTTTACCCACACATGGTGTAAAAGTGAAACCCCCTTTTTGGATGTCATATTACGTGGCAACCCAGATACAAATAAAATTGAGGTTGATCCTTACAGAAAAAAGATATCAGGCAATACCATCCTAAGGGCGAATTCATGCCATTCCAAACAAACAGTAAGAGCCATACCAGTAGGTGAACTTATACGAATTAAGCGGAACAGTTCTTCCACCGAGGTGTACCGCAGGGAAGCTGATGCAGCATGCACACGCCTGGCGGCTCGAGGTTACCCTGGATGGCTCTTGAAAAAAGCTCGGTCGAGAGTGGATCCTATGGATCGAAAATCCCTTTTTACAAGTAAGCAACCAACTGAATCACAAGATTGTCCTACATTTGTCACCACGTACAGTCCAGAATTTAATGACATCAAACACATTGTAATTAAATACTTACCTTTCCTATCAACAGATCCCACGGTAGGGGAGATTATAAAGTCAGGTGTGAGATTTGCAGTGAGGCGGGCACCTACTCTATCCAATCTCTTTGTTCCCAGTATGGTGGACACGGCTAGTGTTACCACCCAGTGGATTAGCACCAAGGGCTTCCACAAGTGCGGTAAATCGCGGTGTGTGGTATGTCCCTTTGCCGAAAAATGCCAGAAAAATAGAAGGTACGGTGGATGGCAAATGCCATGTCATTCACAACTTTATAAACTGTGATAGCTTTTTTGTTTTATATAAAATCATGTGCACACAATGTCACTTAACATATGTGGGTTCCACCAAAAGGTCCCTTAGAAAACGCATGCAAGAGCACATTAGACATGCTGCTGGCCCTTTAAGCTCGAACATTTCTAACATATCTAAACATTTTCTAATATGTCATAATTCAGACACCACTTCCCTCAGGTTCTCAGGCATTGAGAAGGTGAAGCTAAATAAAAGGGGAGGTGACCATATTCGATCCCTCCACAATAGGGAAATCATGTGGATTTATCTTTTGAATTGCATTCAACCCCATGGTCTAAATAGCAAAACAGATTTAATATTAGATTACTGATATGTCTCCGAATAATTTATCTGTGGTTGGTCCCATGTTTTTATTTTAATCACGCGCACATGTGATGTGGACCTGTCCCTCCCCTTCCTGTGGGAATGGGGAATATGCCCTGGAGTATATAAGGGTGCCTCATTTGAGGATCTACAGGCTATGAGTAAGGATCGATAGATCAGAAACACGTCAGCCATGCTTGGGACCCCCCTCTGTTTGTGCAATATTTCATATTTTTGATATGTTCACGGTTTGTCTGCTACCGTGAAGGCTTTTAAGCAAGAACCCTGAATAAAGACGGACGTTTTACTTCTACTTGCTGGCTTTTTTAGTATTTTATTTTAGTTTTATCCACTGTGCCAGGGATGGAAATTATTCCAAAAGAAACTAACTCAACTGTCTATGCTCCCCCGTTGCTCCAATATTGGTGTCCCGTTCTCTGTTCGCCGCCTTCTGCTTTTCCTGCAGGTCAGTGAATCACGGTGCGCTCAGTGTCATCATTGTTTCAGCACCAGTTTTACAAATCAGTGTGCCTCCAGTGTTACACCAGTGTTTACAAATAAGTGTGCCTCCGGTGTTACACAAGTGTTTACAAATTAGTGTGCCTCCAGCTGTTGCAAAACTACAACTCCCAGCATTCTCCTGACAGCCTTTAGCTGTCCAGGCATGCTGGGAGTTATAGTTCTGCAACAGCTGGAGACACTCAGGTTTGGTAGGTAGGTCCTTAGTCCATTATTTTCCAACCTGGGTGCCTCCAGCTGTTGAAAAACTCTAACTCCCAGCTTAAGACTGTCCGGGCATGCTGGGAGTTGTAGTTTTGCAACAGCTGGAGGCCCCCAGGTTGGGAAACACTAACTACAGCAGTGTTTTCGAAACATTGTCTCTCCATCTGTTGCAAAACTACAACTCCCAGCATGCTCGGACAGTCTTAAGCTGGAAGTTAGAATTTTGCAGCAGAAGGTGGCATTTTGGTGGGTAGTTGGGCCCTTAGTCCAGTGTTTCCCAACCTGAATGCCTCCAGCTGTTGCAAAACTACAACTCCCAGCATGCCCAAACAGCCAAAGCCTGCTTGGAAAACACTGGACTAAGGGCCTACCAACCAAATGTAACGTGGCCACCCACCTACCAACCAAACATATTACCTACCTAGCAAATGCTTTTCCTGCCTACCTAACAAACGTATACCGTATATACTCGAGTATAAGCCGAGTTTTTCAGCACGATTTTTCGTGCTGAAAACACCCCCCTCGGCTTATACTCGAGTGAACTCTCCGCCCTTAGTGGTCTTGAACCTGCGGACCTCCAGAGGTTTCAAAACTACAACTCCCAGCAAGCCCGGGCAGCCATCGGCTGTCCGGGATTGCTGGGAGTTGTAGTTTTGAAACCTCTGGAGGTCCGCAGGTTGAAGACCACTGCGGCCTTCGACATCATCCAGCCCCTCTCACCCCCTTTAGTTCTGTACTCATCTCCGTTCGGTGCTGGTCCGGTGGGGAGGTCGTCCGGTGGGATAGTGGTTCCGGGCTGCCATCTTCATCGGGGGGGGGGGGGCTCTTCTCAGCGCTTCGGGCCCGGAATAGTCACGGTGCCTTGACGATGAAGCAGAGGTACGTTCATTACCAACGTCCCTCTGCGTCATCGTCAAGGCAACGCCTCTATTCCGGGCCCGAAGCACGGAGAAGAGGCCCCCGGTGAAGATGGCAGCCCGGAACCACTATCCCACCGGACGACCTCCCCACCAGACAGTCCTGCAGCACCGCACCAGCGCCGAGCGAAGGTGAGTACAGAACTAAAGGGGGTGAGAGGGGGCTGGATGATGTCGAAGGCCGCAGTGGTCTTCAACCTGCGGACCTCCAGAGGTTTCAAAACTACAACTCCCAGCAAGCCCGGACAGCCGATGGCTGCCCGGGCTTGCTGGGAGTTGTAGTTTTGAAACATCTGGAGGTCCGCAGGTTGAAGACCACTGTATCAGACATTGACAAGCAGTGATGATGATGACATGTGGTGATGATGACAAGGGGATGATGAAGGGGGGGGTGTGGGATTATGACAAGGGGATGATGAAGGGGGGGGTGTGGGATGATGACAGGGGGATGATGAAGGGGGGGGTGGGATTATGACAAGGGGATTATGAAGGGGTGGGGTGGGATGATGACAGGGGGATAATGAAGGGGGGTGTGGGATGATGACAAGAGGATGATAAGAGGATGATGACAAGGGGATGATGAAGGGGGGTGGGGATGATGACAAGGGGATGATGAAGGGAGTGTGTGGGATGATGATAAGGGGATGATGAAGGGGGGTGGGGATGATGACAAGGGGATGATGAAGGAGGAGTGTGGGATGATGACAAGGGGATGATGAAGGGTGTGTGTGGGATGATGAAGGGGGATGATGACAGGCGGTGATGATGAAGGGGGGATGATGAAGGGGGGATGATGAAGGGGGGATGATGATGAGGGTGTTAATGACAGGGGTCTGGATGATGACAGGGGGGGATGATGTATTTCCCACCCTAGGCTTATACTCGAGTCAATAACATTTCCTGGGATTTTGGGGTGAAATTAGGGGCCTCGGCTTATATTCGGGTCGGCTTATACTCGAGTATATACGGTAACCTACCTACCTAGCGGCAAACCTTTTACTTGCCTTCCTACCAACTGAACTTACTACCTGCCTAAATAACTTGCAAATTTACTACTTGCCTACCTACTTAGAGAATGTTCTACTTACCTAATTTACTACTTGCAAACGTACTACCTGCTTATCTAGCAAACATATTACCTGGGTGGGGGGGGGGGGCAGGTATATTCTTAGCACAGGGGCCCTCTGTTGTCTGTGTCCGCCCCTGTTTCCTCCACTTCAGGCTGAAGTATAGCCTGAGTATAGCACTGAGCCGTTTAATACCCCCAACTGCTGTGCTACCAAACTGATTTGGCTTTCAGCCAGATCCAGGAGCGGACTCTAAGTACCTTCTGCTAGAGAATACCAGGTCATTTCCTTAGAGTGGTCTGGGGCATTTTTGGTGCATGGTGTCACATGTTAAGGGTAGGGTCACACGTAATGGATCCACAGCGTATTTTACGCTGAAGATCCGCCGGTGATCCAACCCATTTTGTGCCTCCAGCTGTAGCCCCCCCCCCCCCTGTTCCCCCGTCTCACCCCTGGTCTGCTCACAATGTCAGAGTGCACTCGCTGACTCGCAGGCCCCCTGCGTGGCTGCTCGTAGGGGTGGAATGCCGCTGTAAGCAGGCCAGGGACGAGGCTGGAGAAGGGGGTCAACAGCTGGAGACACAAAAATGGTCGGGTCACCAGCGGATCTACAGCATAAAATACACTGCGGATCCGTTACGTGTGACCCCACCCTAAAGAGGTTATTTCAGTGAAAAAATGTTTTTTCATATCAACAGGTGTCATAAAGTTAAACAGATTAGTAAATTACTTCTATTTAAAAATCTTAATCCTTCCAGTACTTCCAGTATCAGCTGCTGTATGCTACACAGGAAGTTCTTTTCCATTTTCATTTCCTTTCTGTCTGACCACAGTGCTCTCTGCTGACACCTCTGTCCATTTTAGGAACTGTCCAGAGTAGGAGCAAATCCCCATAGCAAACCTCTCCTGCTCTGGACAGTTCCTGACATGGACAGAGGTGTCAGCCGAGAGCACTGTGGTCAGACAGAAAATAAATTCAAAAAGAAAAGAACTTCCACTGTAGTATACAGCAGCTGATAAGTACTGGAAGGATTAAGATTTTTAAATAGAAATAATTTACATATCTGTTTAATTTTCTGGCATCAGTTGATTAAAAAAAAAAAATGTTTCCCAGTGGAGTACCCCTTTAACGCCTTATGAATGCAAAGTGTGTTGTACTTCTTAGAAATCTAATTGAAATGTCACTGAAAAGAATGCTTCTACATCTCAAATTGCTTGTTTTACAAGTGGTAATAATCAGATTAAAACTTCCACATTGAGCCTTACAAAGTAATTAATACATGCAAGCGGCATTTTAATCAGATTTTTATTATGTTGTAATTCACATTTAGGATTTTCCATGTTATGAGTTGAACAAATCTTGCCCTCAGTCTTATATTGTAATGATCATGTTTTTATAGTATTAAAACATAATCAAACAAATCTCAAAAAAACGATTTTTGAAGTGAAGCTGCACTTTTGGAGCTTCTTTAACTAGGGTTCTCATGGGAAGTTTTGAAAAGGGTGTTGGGGGATGAGAAATGCACAAACAGTAATGAATTTTAGTATATTTCAGACTAAATTTGCATGCTATATCCACTCACAGGAAAAACAAAAATAGAACAATAGATCATTTTTTTTAATAGTCCTTAGGATTTTTGTAACTTACCACCAGCCACATTCTGACAAGATTCTTCTAAATTAAAGGGGTTATCCAGGAATTAAAAAAAAAACACAGCTAATTTCTTTCAAGAACAGCTCCACGTCTGTCTCCAGGTTGTGTGGGGTTTTACAACTTGGCTCCATTCAGTTGCTCTGTTTTTCTATTGCTGGATGACCCCATTAACATACATGATATCATTTATTCGCCATTTTGGAAAGCTCTTCTGGCAAATATATTGGAAAATTATATAAATGTACCTAAACTTGAAAGGGGTACTCCGCCCCTAGACATCTTATCCCCTATCCAAAAGAAAGTGACCTATATGTGTAAATTTATATAAACCATACTTCAGTAAATTACGACATAAGATACCGCATGGGGGCTAGTATGTAGTTAGGAACAAGGCAATTGCTTTTATAATGATAGCTGTGCACCACGCAACAATGCTGAAACCATTGACTTAAAGGGGTTCTCCACCATAAGGTGATTTTAGTACGTACCTGGCAGACAGTAATGGACATGCTTAGGAAGGATCTGCGATTGTCTTGGGGCTAAATGGTTATGCTGTGAGGTTACCATAAAGCTGTGACTAGCTTTTTGTGAACTGGTATTTCCTGTTTGAGTTTTCTTTTTGCCTACAAATCCCATAATTCCATTTTCCTCCCTCCCACACATCAGCTACCCTACCCATTGAAACATAAATGAGCTGCATCCATTAAAAAGACCTGTGGTTTTAAATCAGGGTGCCTACAGCTGTTGCATTAGTTGCAGATTGATCTCTCCATCCATTGAAGCAGACAGGCTCTCTGTCATCAGCTGACTAGTGAGTCAGGTCTCAGCCACATTGCAACCTGAGAAAAATCAACAGTCATTTTGTATGCTGTTAAAAATAAATATTGGGGTGAAAATCACAGATGAATTGTGAGAAAACCGTCACACACAGGTACAGACACTATATTATGAACTACACTAACTTTACAGCCCCTGTAGTATAGTCAAATAAAAAAAAATCCTGGAATATAGACAGCGTCACAATCAATGAACATCAATGGTAACCTATAGTTTTATTATTTTCCTTTGATTTTTTTCCCCTCATATTAACCTGATCAATATTAATTACAATTGCTCAGAAACAAACAAATCATATCTATGAAGGAAAGATTTTCACAGAGGGAATGGGATCCCAGCTCTTCAATCATCAGTCCCAAATATAAAAACGTTAAAGCTTTTTCAATCCCTTTTTAAAATATAAATCATAGGTTTTAAAAATACACAAAAATAGCAGATACTGAGGCGGTTTGGGAGGACCCTTTATCAAGGCCTTGATTAAGAGTCCTCCCGAAACGCAGTGCAGTATGCAACGGTATGCTGCTGTTTACTGAACTGGTACCCGGACTTCTGTAACTATACTGTCGGTAGTCCCTGTTAATTAGCTATAGATTGCTTGCTAGCCTGAGCATCACTACTTAACTTTTGGGGTCATACAGCAACCTGCAATGTATATCCATTGATGGTTCCTGTGTTCTCCCCTCCGCCTCACTGGGGTATTAACATTTTTTTTTAAGTGTGCTGTATTTTGAGTGCAAAGCCCTCAGTCCCGAGAGGGGGTGGGGCACAGTAAACTTTTTATGGGAGAGAAACGTCAAGATTTATTTTATTTTTTGTTTTTTAAGAAAAACTCCATAGTCGCAACATGCTGCGATTTTGGAAAACTGCCAATGAGCCCAAAAACACCCAAGAGCAGGGGAAAAACACCAAAGCAAAAAACACCAAGTGACTTTGGCATTTCATAATTTCTTATTGATTCCCTTCTAACATCTGCCTGCTGCCGAAAAATGATGTGTGGCAATTGTGGCATTTTGGTGGATGTTTTTGCCCAAAAAGAAAAGAAAAAAACTAATGGAAACTCAGCCTCAGTCAGCAAGTATAACACTATACTATAAGTTCACATTGTGGTGCTGAGTTTACAAATCATTTTTATGTTTCTTCTCTGCATTTTGAAATAGTTAAGGAAGTTGCAGATAAGTGGGACAGTAAAAATCTTAAATTAGCTTTGCATCTATTTTCTTTCCTTGCATTTGTTTGGAAATCATGTAAGAATAACAATGTGTCACATAATGAGGCTTCTTCATGAGAAGTTTATTTCTCTGTATAGTAAGTATTGGGCTTGTAATGTTTGCACCTGGTCAGAATCTGCAAGTAGAGAAATGATCTTTAATAAGCTTCCTGTATAATCACCAGCACAAAGCCTATGAAAATGGGATCCAAAGCTACGAGAATGATGAGGCCGTAGGTATTGAAATCATTGCATTTTGTCTTCAATTACAGTCTTGATGAGCTGCTCTTTTCCATGGTGATTCTAACTTATGCTGGTATTTTTGTCAAAGAAATTTTCATTCTAAAGCACACAGGCACCGTATGTGATAAAATGCCTGGATTTGTAAAAGGTTATATTTTCGTTTTTGTTTTTCTTGGAATGAAATCCCATTTATTTGCTAATTATTTTATAGCAAAGTTTTACTTAAAGGGGTACTCCGCCCCTGGCATCTTATCCCCTATCCAAAGGATAGGGGATAAGATGTTAGATCGCCGCGGTCCCCCGCCATCATTACTGCACGAGTTCGCTCTGTGCGTAATGACAGGCGATACAGAGGCCGGAGCAGCGTGACGTCATGGCTCCGCCCCTCATGACATCACGGCCCGTCCCCTTAATGCAAGTCTGTGGCAGGGGGCGTGGCGACTACCACGCCCCCTCCCATAGACTTGTATTGACGGGGGCGGGCCGTGACGTCACGAGGGGCGGAGCCGTGACGTAACGATGCTCCGGCCCCTGTATTGCCCGTCATTACGTGCAGAGCGATCTCGCTCTGCACAGTAATGATAGCGGGGTGCTGCAGCAGTGATCCCCTGGGTCCCCAGCAGCGGGACCCCGGCGATCCGACATCTTATCCCCTATCCTTTGGATAGGGGATAAGATGTCTTGGGGCGGAGTACCCCTTTAAGGAGTTGAGTTTTGAAGTAAGTCTTACCTCCCAGTACACTAATGGCAATATGTTCTTTAGTCAGATTCTACATTCCTAAAGTTTAGATGCAGAGCCTGCAAAAAAGAAAACAAGTGATGAGTACACCTTAAATACCACTTACGTCCACAAATCAAACAAATAATAGAGTGATTGCTAAGGGGTTTTCCATGTAACATTTATTGGTGATCAATCCTCAAGATAGCAAAACAAAGCAGAAAGCAGACAGTGCCCTACACTGTATAGTGGCCATGCTGGGTTACTGCAGCTCAGCTATTATTTAAAGGGGAATTCCAGTTAAAAACTTTTTTTTTTTTTTCATATCCACTGGCTCCAGAAAGTAAATTACTTCTATTACAAAAATCATAATCCCTCCAGTACTTATCAGCTGTTGAAGTTGAGATATTCTTTTCTGTCTGAAAACAGTGCTCTCTGCTGACATCTCTGTTCATGACAGGAACTGTCCAGAGTAGGATAGGTTTGCTATGGGGATTTGCTTCTCCTCTAGACAGTTCCTGACTTGAACAGAGGGCACAGGAAGTTCTTATCTTTATGAATTTATTTTCTGTCGGACCACAGTACTCTCTGCTGACACCTGTGTCTGTCTTAGGAACTGTCTAGAGTAGGAGCAAATCTCCATAGCAAACCTCTCCTGCTCTGGACAGTTCCTGAGACAGATAGAAGTGTCAGCAGAGAGCACTGTTGTGAGATAGTGTTGAGCGCAAATATTCGAAATGCAAATTTTGACAACGATTATCGGCACTTTGCAATTTCGAAAATATTTTGAATATAGTGATATACATTCGTAATGACGAATATTCTTTTTTTTTTCTCGAATATATGCGAATATATGCAAATATGCAAATATTCGCGAATATTAAAATATTCATGAATATCGGCACTTCCAGTTAGAGCACACTGATCTCTCCCTTCTTTTGAGTGAAAGATATAATTGTGCATGCACACAATTCGAATTTCATTATGAATTTTCCCATGGAAAAAAAGAGACCGAACAAAGCGAATATGTGAATATTCGCGAAATATCATAAATCTGAATATGGCCCCTGCCGCTCACCACTATTGTCAGCAAAAAAGAACAGCTCAACTTTAACAGCTGATAAATACAGGAAGAATTAAGATTTTTTTTAATAGAAGTAATATACAAATCTGTTTAACTTTCTGGAGCCAGTTGATATGAAAAAAAAAAGTTTTTAACTGGAATACCCCTTTCAGTGAATCAGAGCTGAGCTGCAGTAACCCAGAATGACTATTGAACAATGTACAGAGCCACCTGCTTTGTTTCACCATATATGTTGGCAATGCAGATCTGGCAGACAGTTGACTGCCAGAGGTGCCAAGTGTTAGCTTCCCACATTTAAAGCGCAAGGGCCTAAATCACCCTTTGTCCACCCATGAATTCTGTTGACAATATTTGGTAATTTTCTGACGCTGCAGTTCCTCCATGACCAATAAGGATTATCAGGATTTCCGATCCTCCTTTTAAAAGTATTTATAGAAGTTTAAAGGAATACTACCGTGCTGACAACTTATCCCCTATCTAAAGGATAGGGGATAAGTTGGCTGATCGCGCGGGGTCCTGCCGCTGGGGACTCCCGTGATCTCACAAGCAGCACCCCGCTCTCATCAGGCCCCGGAGCGAACATCCGCTCCGGGTCTGATAACGGGGCCGGTGATCGTGACATCACAGCTCCGCCCTCTGTGTGACATCACGCTCCGCCCCCTCAATGCAAGTCTATGGCAGGGGCGAACTTGAGATGAATAGAGTCTCTGTGTAGACCGTGTAAACGTCCAACTGTAGATATTCACCATCTCCACTTTAGACAAATGTATAGGCAGACATGGGCCATACACTTAATTCAAATAAATTCCAGCATTCACGGTTAGATGATTCATTTTTTCTTTTTTATTCTTAGTTCGGATCTTTTCTGTAGTTCACAACAGCTTGACAGATGGGATGTCGGCACACATCCAGTCTAGCAGAGGTCTTATCACACTAGCTGGGAGCCATCAGGGTCATGACGCGACATTTCGGGGGGACCTCCTCCTTACTCATGCGTGAGTAAGGGGGAGGTCCCCCGAAACGTCGTGTCATGACCCTGATGGCTCCCAGCTAGTGTGTTAAGACCTCTGCTAGACTAGATGTGTGCCGACATCCCATCTTTCAAGCTGTTGTGAACTACAGAAAAAATCCGAACTAAGAATAAAAAAGAAAAAATCAATCATCTAACCGTGAGTGCTGGAATTTATTTGAACTAAGTGTATAGCCCATGTCTGCCTATACATATGGCAGGGGCGAGACAGCTGTGGAACCCCGTGATCTCGCACGCAGCACCCCGCTCTCATCAGGCACCGGAGCGAACATCGCTCCTGGTCTGATGACTGCCGATCACGGGGCCGGAGTATCGTGACGTCATGGCTCCGCCCCATGTGACATCACGATACTCCAGCCCCGTGATCGGCAGTCATCAGACCAGGAGCGATGTTCACTCTGGTGCCTAATGAGAGCAGGGTGCTGCGTGCGAGATCACGGGGGTCCCCAGCGGCGGGACCCCGCACGATCAGGCAACTTATCCCCTATCCTTCACATAGGGGATAAGTTGTCAGCACAGTAGTACCCCTTTAATGTATTAGCAAAAATGTAATAAAAAATGTAATGTAATCATACAGTCTGATCATGGAATAACATTGAGAGGGGTAGCTAGCCTCTGAAATTTACTTTTCCGTCAGACTAAACGATAAAATTATACATTTCTGCACTAGATTCAGATGTTGTGGGATTATTTACTCTATTTGCTGTGCTAGAAAGAGGCAGTGGTGACAGTTAAAGGGGGGGGGGGGCTGTACTGTCCACTCTGTTGCATGTACAGGTAAAAATGTGTCTGTAATTTAATGGTACTCTGGTGTATGACTGTCCCGGTGGATATCTGAGCTATATTTCCAAAATTATTTAGCAGCCATCTATTATTAAGTCCTTTATCAGCCACTATGAAAAATCTGATATAAAATTAACCTGTTAAGGACGCAGGGTGTAAATTTTGTGCCCTTGACATCTGGGACTTAATGCACCAGGGCATAAGTGACTTTAACCGGTTGCCGTCTAAGGACGAGCCGGCTCATCCTGAAACATCAACCGTTGTATGGTGCAGGCTCCCGACTCGAGACCGCATTATACCGGCCAGCCCCCAGCTGATTCCTGTAGCTGGGGTCCGTGTTAATAGCCGACATGCAGTGATTGCCGCTGCCGGCTATTAACCCTTTAGATCGCCGCTGTCAACTTTGACAAAAGGGACAAAGGGTCTAAAGGGACATTTAAACCATCCCTGGTGGTCCAGTGGGGTGGATCGCCCCCCCCCCCCCCCCGAAACGCGATCACGGTGGGGGGGGGGGGGCGATTCCCTGCTGAGGTAGCCGGAGGGCTTACCTCACGTCCTGTGCTGGCTGCTGCCCTGTGAATGATAAAGCCTTGTAGGACCAGGCTTTATTAATTCTATGAAACCACATTGATCTGTATGAGAAATATAATGATTCCTCCTAAAAGTCCCCTAAGGGGACTAAAAGCTTAAAAAAAAAAGTTGCATAAAAAGTAAAAAAAAAAAACACCCATTAACCCCTTGGGGACCGAGCTCATTTTGACCCTAAGGACCAGAGAATTTTTTGCACATCTGACCAGTGTCACTTTAAACATTAATAACTCTGGAATGCTTGTACTTATGAATTTGCTTCAGAGATAGTTTTTTCGTGACATATACTACTTTATGTTAGTGGTAAATTTCTGTCGATACTTGCATCATTTCTTGGTGAAAAATTTGAAAGTTTCATGAAAAATGTGAACATTTCATGAAAAATTTGAACATGTTGCTTTTTTATAACTTTGAAGCTCTCTGCTTGTAAGGAAAATAGACATACCAAATAAATTACATATTGATTCACATATACAATATGTCTACTTTATATTTGCATCATAAAGTTGACATGTTTTTACTTTTTGAAGACATTAGAGGGCTTCAAAGTTCAGCAGCAATTTTCCAATTTTTCAAGTAAATTTCAAAATACAGTTCAGTTTTGAAGTGAATTTGATGGTCTTTATGTTAGAAATAACCCATAATGGACCCCATTATGAAAACTACACCCCTCAATGTATTCAAAATGAAATTCAGAAAGTTTGTTAACCCTTTAGGTGTTTCACAGGAATAGCAGCAAAGTGGAGGCAAAAAGTCAAAATCTTCATTTTTACACTAACATGTTCTTGTAGATCCATAATTTTTATTTTTAAAAGGGGTGAAAGGAGAAAAAGTCCTCCAAAATTTGTAACCCCATTTCTCTCGAGTAAGGAAATACCTCATATGTGGATGTAAAGGGCTTTGTGGGCGCACTAGAGGGCTCAGAAGAGAAGGAGCGACAATAGGATTTTGGAGAGCGAATTACATTTTTCATTTTCACAGACCACTGTTCCAAAAATCTGTCAGTCACCTGTGGTTAAGGCTCACTATACCCCTTAATATGTTCCGTGAGGGGTGTAGTTTCCAAAATGGGGTCACATGTTGGAATTTATTCATTTATTTAGCATTTATGTCAGAACTGCTGTAACCAGCAGTCACCCCTGTGAAATCACCAGTTTAGGCCTCAAATGTACATAGTGCATTCTCACTTCTGAGCCCTGTCGTGCGCCCGCAGAGAATTTTATGCCCACATATGGGGTATTTCTGTATTTGGGAGAAAATGTGTTACAAATTTTGGGGGTCTTTTTTTCCTTTTTACCTCTTATGAAAATGAAAAGCATGGGGCAACACCAGCATGTTAGTGTAAAAAATTAAAAAAATTATCTCTAACATGCTGGTGTAGACCCCAACTTTACCTTTTCATAAGGGGTAAAAGGAGAAAAAGCAACCAAAAATTTGTAGCACAATTTCTCGGAAATACCCTGTGTGTGGCCCTAAACTGTTGAAATACAACAGGGCTCTGAAGTGGGAGAGCGCCATGCGCATTTGAGGCCTAAATTAGGGATTTTCATAGGGGTGTACCCGGATGCAAGCGTTACACTTGCCTCCTCCACCAAAAATACTGTACATCAGTTTTCCCCAAACAGGGTGCCTCCAGCTGTTGCAAAACTCAGTGGCTGTCCGGCAATACTGGGAGTTTAGTTTGCAACAGCTGGAGGCTCCGTTTTGGAAAAACTGATGTACAAGACGTTTTTTGTTTTTATTGGGGTGGGGGGGCGACAGTGTAAGGGTGTAGTGTATATGTAGATATGTAGTGTTTTACTCTTTATTTAGGGTAAGTGTAGTGTAGTGTTTTTAGGGTACATTCACAGGGGCCGGGGTTTACAGTGAGTTTCCTGCTGCAGCGGAAAATTTGCCGCATCTCAAACTTGAAGTGGGAAACTTGCTGTAAACCCCTGCCCAACTGAAAGTACCCTGTACATTACAGTGTGTGTGTGGGGGGGGGGGGGGGGAACTACAACTCCTAGCATGCACTGACAGACCGTACATGCTGGGAGTTGTAGTTATGCAACAGCTAGAGGCACATGGGTTGGGATTAGGAAACACTGAGTTAGGTAACAGGCTACTGCAGTGTTTCCGCACCACTGTCTGCTTCCTAACTCAGTGTTTCCCAACCCATGTGCCTCCAGCTGTTGCAAAACTACAACTACCAGCATGCATGGTATGTCAGCGCATGCTGGGAGTTATAGTTTGTAACAGCAGGAGGCACACGGGTTGGAAAACACTGAGTTAGGAAACAGTCAATGTTTCCCAACCAGTGTGCCTCCAGTTGTTGCAATACTATAACTTCCAGCATGCCCAGACAGCCGAATGGCATGTTGGGAGTTGTAGTTATGCAACAACTGGGGGAGAAAAGTTTGGAGACCACTGTATAGTGGTCTCCAAACTGTAGCCCTCCAGATGTTGCAAGACTTCAACTCCAAGCATGCCCAGACTGCCCTGGCATGCTGGGAGTTGTAGTTCGGCAACATCTGAAGGGCCAGATGTTGCCAAACTACAACTCCCAGCATGCCTGGACTGTCTCGGCATGCTTAGAATTGGCATCTGGAGCGCTACAGTTTGGACACCACTGTATAGTGGTATCAAAACAGTGCCCTTCAGATGTTGCAAAACTACAACTTCCAGCATGCTGAGACTGTCCAGGCATGCTGGGAGTTGTATTTCTGCAACATCTGGAGGGCCAGATGTTACAGAACTACAACTCCTAGCATGCCTGCACAGTCTGGGCATGCTGAGAGTTGTAGTTTTGCAACATCTGGAATGACAGTGGTCTCCAAACTGTGGCCCTCCAGATGTTGCAAAACTACAAGGAGTTGTAGTTTTGAGACTCCTAGATTCAGCAGTGAAGATCACTTTACAGCGATCTCCACAGCTGTATCTAACACGGCCGCCGCCACTTGCCTGCCGCCTCCTGTCAGCCGCCAGTGTCCTCGTGCCGCTGAGGTAACTACCGCTGGTCCCCGCCGCACCATCACCGCCATCTTTCCCCCACTCTGCCCGACATCCAAGGGCGGGCAGAGCGGGGGAAATGAACTTTCACCCCTGCCATTCGATTCACCGGTCAGTTCTGGTCGGCATATCGCAGGGGATAGGAGGAGATGGTACCCCGGCCAACTCGCTCCTATCCTCTAGGATGATCGGGGCTGTCTCTGACTGCTCCAATCATTCCTATTTTCTGGGCTATCGGGTCATCAGAGACCTGATCAGCCTGGAATCGCCGTGAATCGCCGATCTAAATCGATCAGCGATTTGTGGCGATCACCGACATGGGGGGGGGGTCTCAGGAACCCCCCAGGCATTTGCATGGGATTCCTGCTAAATGATTTCAGCAGGCATCCCGTTCCGATCCCCGTCCAGCTAGCAGCGGGGATCAAAATTCCCACGGGCGTACAGGTGCGCCCTTGGTCCTTAAGTACCAGGACGCAAGGGCGTATCCATACGCCCGTGGTCCCCAACAGGTTAAAAGTTCAAATCACCCCCCTTTTTTCCAAATGCCATATAAAAAATATGTAACCATAATAAAAATAAACATATGTGGTATTGCCGTGTGTGTAAATGTCCAAACTATAAAAATATATTGTTAATTAAGTCAAGGACGTACACGCAAAAAAAAAAAAAAAAAGTCCAAAATAGCGTATTTTTGGTCACTTTGTATATCATAAAAAATGAATAAAAAGCAATCAAAAAGTCCAATCAATACAAAAATGGTACCGCTAAAACTACCCAGATGCTGTTTTCTTATGCATTTTCACCAAAAATAACCTTTCTTTTACATAACCAAATGTTATGTATCATGTATTTGTTCAAAACGTAATCATTGCAAAATTTGTGAAAGTTAGAAAACAAGGGGTGTAGAATTCACAATTTATGAAGATGTTGTTCTTTTCAGTCTGGCCTATTGTAAACCAAAATTAATGTAAATGTATAATATGTTTTATTGTATCCTGTGTGAGAAGAAAATATGGTAATAGCTAGTTCAATCAATCTTCTCATGTACAGTGAGATGTCATATTTGTGGAATCCCATTATCATGTGTGTTGAAGTTTCCATCTGCCGTGAATTTAAATGAAAATGAATGTTAATTAAATGTGACATGGAACGGTTAGTGAGGCTTTTCTGTAATTTAGGGCCTATATGAATTACCATAGATGTAGTGAAGTGATGTCACATTGAGTGAGGGTCAATGTGAAGAATATTGCTTGCTAAAAAAATATATTATATGTTTCCTCCACTTCAGGCTGAAGTATTGCACTGAGCCATTTAATATCCCAACTGCTGTGCTACCCAACTGGTTTGGCTTTCAGGCAAATCGAGGAGCAGACTCTAAGGCTAGGTTCAGACTACGGATTTTCTGCCGGAATTTTCGCTTTGAAATTTCCGGCAAAAATTCCGCTTACTTTAATGCATAGTGTAGTGAATGGTTTTCCATTCACAAATTCACACTTCGGAATTTGTGAAGCGGAAAATCCGGATGAAAAATCCGCTAGAAAATTTCCGCCTGAAGAAAGGGGTTGCTCTTTCTTCAGGCGGAAATCCTAGCGGAACACATAGCAGTCTATAGGAGACTGCAGTGTCCGCGCAGTCCTAGCGCCGACTAATTCAGTCGGCGCAGGCGGAACTCGGAATCTCCAGGCGGAAATTTTCTGCCCGGAGATTCCGTAGTCTGAACCTAGCCTAAGTGTTCTCTAGATTTTATCCCGTCACAGGATGTGGAGACTGGATTTCTGCAAGAGGGTACCAAGTCATTTCCTTAGAGTGGTCTGGGGCATTTTTGGTGCAGGGTGTCACATGTTAAGGGTGGGGTCACACGTAATGAATCCGCACAGATCCCCAGTGATCCGACTCATTTTGTGCCTCCAGTCGTCCCCTCCCCGTTCCCCCGCTTCACCCCTGGTCTGCTCACAGCAGCAATCCACAATGTCAGAGTGCACTCGCCGACTCGCAGGCCACCTGTTGGCTGCTCGTAGGGGAGGATTGCCACTGCAAGCAGGCCAGGGACAAGGCAGGAGAAGGGGGGGGGGGGCAACAGCTGCAGACACAAAATGGGTCGGGTCAACGGCGGATCTACAGAGTAAAATATGCTGCGAATCTGTTACCTGTGACCCCAACCTAAAGTGGTTTTCCAGATCAACTGGCTCCAGAAAGTTAAATAAATTTGTAAATTACTTCTATTAAAAATTTTTTATCCTATTTATCCTACCAGTACTTATCAGCTGCTGTAGTTGAGTTGTTATTTTCTGTGTGACAACAGGGCTCTCTGCTGACACCTCTGTCTGTCTCAGGAACTGTCCAGAGCAGGAGAGGTTTGCTATGGGGATTTGCTTCTATTCTGGTATTCACAGTTCCTGAGACAGACAGAGGTGTCAGCAGAGAGCACTGCTGTCAGACAGAAAAGAACAACTTAACTTCAGCAACTGATAAGTACTGGTAGGATTAAGATTATTCAATAGAAGTAATAACAAATCTGTTTAACTTTCTGGATCCAGTTGATATGGGAAAAAAAATGTGTTCACTGGAATACCCTTTTAAGCTTAGCAACCTAAGTACTAGCTAAGTTTCAGTTTCTATACTCAAATTATGACTTTTACCCTAGGCTTCTTCACTGGTCAAAGTGAAAGATCAGAGTAAGTGGTCAGATTCAAGTTTAAGAGTTAGATGTCAGCATCAGGAATCTCAGTCAGGTAACAGGGTCATTTGTTACTGTCACAAGTTAGGTATGTCAGAGTCAGGGGACTAAGTCAAATATCAACATCCAGTGTCACAGTTAGGAATCAAAGTCAGAGTTCAGAGTCAGATGTCAGGTTAGGTGTTAGGTTGACGATGATGTTTGACTCCTAATATGGACACTGCACCCCTGCAATACTGCATAACACCAACTATATAAAATAACCAAAATATTTAGATGTGTAAAATATATCCACCACTAAGGTACACAACATACAAAAAGATCCTCAGGAGTGGAGGGTGGTTGTTGGTAACAGCAAGGGCTGGTAGTCAACTGGAAGGGTCAAACCTGGGAGACTAAGCAAAGGCCTAGTCACAAGGATATCTGGGTAATAAGGGGGTAGACAGAACAGAGGATGGCCATACAAATGTGTTCTCAGAAACTGTCCTGATTCGTAAACATAGTAGGTAGCAATGCAGTTGAGGCACAGACAAACAAATGAATAGTCAGTCAAATAAAATTAAACACAGGACCGTATAGCAGGTAAATGAACTCAAACAGCCAGGTACAGGTCAACAACCACCATAACTTATAATGCAACCAAAGAGTTTTAAATTGTGTACCCTTCAGTGTGACTGGCCAAGTGTAGTGTGTATTGCAGCAATGGGCACCCCAGCTGACAATAGATAGAGAATTGAACAATAGACAAGGTGAGCTCAGGGGCGGACTGACCGGCCTGTCCGATCAGATGTCGTCCCAGGGCCCGGCCGGGTTAAGGGCCCGCCGCCGTTAAGGATCCGGGACACATGCACATACAGGTGAAGGTGTCCCCCTCTGTCTGAGCCGCACCTTCAGCTTACACAGAGGAGATGTGACCTCCGCCCCCACGCAGCATGCAGTACAGGCGCCGATGACATCACTCATCGGCGCCTGTACTGTGGAGGGGAGAAGACGCGGGCCCCTGCTGCTGAGGAGATCGCTGCGTGGGACATCAGGTGAGCATATTTTTTTTTAATTTCTTAACTATGCCTATACCCATACCTATGGGGAAGAGGAGGGGGTGGGGTAAGTCTGCCTATACCTATAGGGAAGAGGCAGGGTGGGTTACTCTGCCCATACATATGGGGAAGAGGGGGGGTAACTCTGCCTATACCTATGGGGAAAGGGGAGGGAAGGGGGGTAACTCTGCCTATACCTATGGGGAAAGGGGAGGGTAACTCTGCCTATACCCATGGGGAAGATCGGGGGTGTTGCTCTGCCTATACCTATGGGGAAGAGGGGGGGTAACTCTGCCTATACCTATGGGGAAGAGGGGGGATAACTTTGCCTATACCTATGGAGAGGAGGGGGGTGGGTAATTCTGCCTATACCTATGGGGAGGAGGGGGGGGCTCTGCCTATACCTATGGGGAAGAGGGGGGGTGGGTAACTCTGCCTATACCTATGGGGAAGAGGTGGGAGTAACTCTGCCTATACCTATGGAGAAGAGGGGGGTGGAGGACTCTGAATATACCAATGGGGAAGAGGGAGGGTGGATAACTCTGCCTATACCTATGGGGAAAGGGGAGGGAAGGGAGGGGTAACTCTGCCTATACCTATGGGGAAAAGGGGGGTTTCAACTCTGCCTATACCTTTGGGGAATGGGGGGATTAACTCTGCCTATACCTACGGGGAAAGGGGGGGGGGGACTCTGCTGCCTATACCTAAGGAGAAAGGGCGTTTAACTCTGTTCCTATACCTATTGGGAAGGGGTGTTAACTCTGTTCCTATACCTATTGGGAAGGGGGGTTAACTCTGCTGCCTATACCTATGGGGAAGGTGGGTTAAGTCTGTGGCCTATACCTATGGAGAAGGGTGGGGGGGCTAACTCTGCGGCCTATACCTTTGGGGAAGGGGGTTAACTCTTCTGCCTATATCTACAGGGAAGGGGAGGGGTTAACTCTGTTGTCTATACCTACAGGGTAGGGGGGGTTAACTCTGCTGCCTATACCTACAGGGAAGGGGGTTTAACTCTGCTTCCTATAACTACGGGAAAGGGGGGGCTACTCAACTATATACCTGGATGCCTAACTACTTACCTACATACCCAGCTACCTAACTATTTACATGCCTGGCCATACATGGCTGCCTAACTACCTAGCCATACATGGCTGCCTAACTACCTAGCTGGCCCTCTACCTACCTGGCTTGCCACCTACCTACATATATGGCTTCCTGATCTACCTACCTAGTTACCTATTTACCTGGCTACCTACCTACCTGCCCTTTTACTGTGCAGGACACCAAGGAGGGCATTATTTCAGTTTGTGGGCCTATAGATGGAAAGATTGTGTAGAGGAGTGGAGGGCACTGAAAAAATGCAGAGTCTGACATGTTTGTCCTGAAGATGTGAAGAGATCCACATGGACAGAGAAGAAAAGGACGCCGCTGATCAGAAAGTACGCAATTGTGAGTCCCAAAATGTAACTGTAATACTTATATAGTACACACATCCGGTGTCCAGCTGTTATCTACCGCCATATTGGCCTGTATATAATCACTTATATTGTATACAGATCCTGTATAGTATACTGGTCTGTGTATAGTGGTTTTATTCAGTACAGTATTGTGTGGTGGTATATTTACTGCTTGTATACCGGTATTATTGGTCATGGAAATTTACCTACGTTAAAGTGTTTCTTACATATATACATTTTAGTTTATTGTGTGTGGGATTTGGGTGGAATAGGGGCATGGCAGAAGATTGACGAGCTACAGAGCCTTGCAGGGGCCCTTGCCTTTTTCTGAGCTTGTTACAATGCATCGGAATACTGAGGTGGAAAACAAATGCGATCGTACAACAAAAGCAATATTTCAGTGTCGACTAGGAGGGTTCTTGAAATTGGAGCAATATAGGTAGCTATGATGAGAGTCCTAAAAAATTCTAGCTTCTGATATTGTACAACATAAACCAATACATTTTTATATCTATAATTGTAAAAAATTACTTAAACATGGAAACCATCTCTGTCTGTCTGAAAGAACCCTTTACATCTACTCTACACACACTGAAGATAAATCTTGAGTCATTCAGCTGTTTCTTAATGTAAAAACGCTACATTCTCTTTTACATCTCCACTGGCATATGTTTATGGCGCACATATAGGGCATAGATTGCACTATTGTAAGTGTAATTGGCATGGTTTAAGGCAGACTCACATGCCAATGACGTTGGCAATACAGACTTGTTACTGTTGTCTTCATTTCACAATGTCACTCCCAGCTGTTCTCATGCGTCAGCATTGCTTCACCATCCCCCTTAAAGGTCTGCATTTCTGTACTTTACACTTAGAGCTCTGACTTAAGTGTTTCACATGTACCCTGAACAATTAATGCAGCGTTTTATCACTATGGCTCTGCAATGAGAGTGATGTATCCAAGATCTGTCAGAAGACGACAGATGCAGATGTTCCATCACAGCATTGAAAGGCTCAGTTGAATAAAAAAAAAAAATTGTGGTTCCCGACTTTGCTCGCAGCTAAATGATATTGTCTGATAGGATAACTCGTGCACACATTATTTTTAATTGAAGCCATTTGGTGGATAATAGACTATTAATGAGGAAGATGAAAATAAGATAATATTATTACCGAATAGCATTCCCATGCTATCAGAAACCAGAATATAACTATTGAATGTATTATGTTAAATTAACAACATCATGGAAACATAGATAATATCTTAACCACCCTATTGAGATGTTAAAAGAAAACTGTAATAGGGAGACATCAAGTTCCCTGCCAGATCCTCTGACTTTTGCCAAGAGAACACAAATTACACAATATAAAATAAAATAAAAAAATGTAATAAAAATTATCCAGATATCCATACTTAAGTGCCCTTTATTTCTGCTTTGGAATAAGAGTGTTGGTAGTGTAGATCTACGTGTCCCTTGAAGGTCATGTGTTAATTTATTACGGTATATATTTTATCATATGTTGTCTAGATACGATCACTCAAGAATCTGACGCAAGACATACCCCTTTAATATAGGACATCTAAGGACTCACAATGCAAAGCAATCGTAGAGTCTATGGACACCAATAGTATAAAAGCAGGGGGTTGTGGATAAATCCTTAGCCATTTTGTAGGTTATCCACAGCAGAAAATCCACACTAAACAGTACTGACTTTCGGTTGGCTTTGTTGCAAATTTGCCATTGTGCATTTTAGTGAAGGAGAGTTTTAGGAAAAAAAGGAAATGCCAACATGTATTTATCTAATGAATGTATATATTTAATACCGGCAATAACTTGTGGTAACCTAAACCCACAGTGACATAGCGTGAGAACTCTTGTCATAATGTATCACTCAATAGCGTACCCTAAAAAGTTGGGAACCACAAAACACTCATTGCAGCACCCATTACAGATTCTCTCATTTAAAGCTTTATTCACACAATTGACATAACCACAGTTATCTACTACCTATTACACTAATGTAATGGAAGTCTTAGCCATAACAAGAAACTCACATTACCTATAGTACTTACCAAGGTATGAATACTAAGTATATGTGTAGCCTATACATTTTATTAATTTAATAAGAAAGACTTAATGTTAATACATACCGTATCTTAAATAATTACATCTCTATCTCACTATTACCGTATTTTTCGCCCTATAGGACGCACCGGCATATAAGACGCACCCTATTTTAAAGGTGCGCACCATGCAGGGGATCCCGGCACAGAGCAGACACTGAGGAGGCAGGTAAGATCCCCCCCCGGTGTCCTGTAAGCTGTTCGGGACGCCGAGGTGGTCCCGAACAGCCCGATTGAACAGCCGGGTTAATGTTATTTTCACTTCAGACGCGGCGATCAGCTTTGATCGCCGCATCTGAAGGGTTAATACAGGGCATCACCGCGATCGGTGGTGTCCTGTATTAGCCGCGGGTCCCGGCCGTTGATGGCCGCAGGTATTCGCCGTATAAGATGCACCAACTTTCCCCAGTTTTGGGAAGAAAAAGTGCGTCTTATACGGCGAAAAATACGGTAATCAGAAACTTTGGGGCAGATTTTAGACACTCTTTATACAGTTTTCCCCAGTGTCTGACATAAGGTTATGAACTTGGTGAAACGAAGATGGCTTCTGTGAAAAGGGACCTGACTCAAAATGTGCTACCTTGTGTCAAAAATGTGGCAAAATTCTGATGCAAATTTCTGGCAGAGTGGCACAAGATTTCTTATAGCATACATAAACCCAATTTTCAGACAAATGTGGTGCATCTGAACAGTTTTTCTAGTGCATGTTTACTCCTTTAAAGGGTTACTGTTACTATTAAAAATATTTGACATGTTTCCCAGACATGTCAAAACTTTTGATTGCACCGGGTCTTACTCTTGAGTCTCACTACGATGGCTAGTTATCAGCTGTGGAAGCAAGAGGAAGTGAGTGGCTTATTTCCTGGCTGTCCAGCAGATCCAGTCTATTTCTGTACAAGTGTGTATGCAAAACTAGACAGTCCAGTAATATGACAAATTTATCAAACAGCATGGGGTACATTTTGATGAATCTGGCATATTATTAGACTGTTTTAAGTTTATATTATCTAAGAATTTGACTTAGCCATTATGGTCTACAAACACATTCTATTAGCCAGAACTCAAAGCCACTACAGCTCTCACACTGGAAGATTCCATGTGATTTAGCACCATGTAATATGCTACTTTATCGGTTCCAAACCTGGGGTATGCATACCCCAGGGATACCTAGCAGTTCTCCTGAGGGTACACGAAAAAAAATCTGTAAGGGCGGCCGCAGCCACTGGTCTTTGCTTCTAAAGTGGCTGCTGCCTGTGCTGCTTGATCTTAAAGTGGCAGAGGGTGCGCAATCTGTTAGTTCACCCCCTGCATGCCACAATCACTATTGATCATGGCATGCAGAGGGTTAAGTTGCCAGTAGCTGCAGGCAGGTGTTGGCTGTAGAATACAACCAACACCTGCTGCATATAGAGCAGGTTCAGCTTGCAGTCATTAAAGGGGTATTCCAGGATTTCTTTTATTTGACTATGCTACAGGGGCTGTAAAGTTAGTGTAGTCCATATTATAGTGTCTGTACCTGTGTGTAACGGTGGTCTCACAACTTTTCTGTGATTTTCACCTTGACATTTTTTTTAACAGCTTACTTTACTCAGGTCTCAGGTTTTCCCAGATTGCAGTGTGGCTGATACATGACATCACTAGTCAGGTGTGCAAAGAGAGCCCGTCCTGCTTCAATGGGTGGAGCGTCCACTAGGTGGGAGAGAGATCAATCTGCAATTAATTGTATTTTTGCAACAGTTGAAGGCACCCTGGTCAGAAAACATTGGTCTTTTGAATGGAATGCAGCTCATTTATGTTTCAATGGGTGAGGTGGCTGATGTGTAGGATGGATGAAAGTGACCTCACACTTACAAACAAGGAACTATGGGATGTGTAGTTTAAGAGAACGAACTCCAACATGAAATGCCCAGTTCACTAAAAGATAGCCATAGCGTTATGGCAATCTCAGAACATAACCATTTAAGTCTAAGACAAGCACATATCCCTCCTAAGCATGTCCATTACTGTCTGGCAGGTACATACTAAAATCACCTTAAAGAGGTTATCCAGGAAAAACTTTTATATATCAACTGGCTCCAGAAAGTTAAACAGATTTGTAAATTACTTCTATTAAAAAATCTTAATCCTTTCAGTACTTATGAGCTGCTGAAGTTGAGTTGTTCTTTTCTTTCTAAGTGCTCTCTGATGACAGCTGTCTCGGGAACTGTCCAGAGTAGAAGCAAATCCCCATAGCAAAGGCTCTATTACTCTGTGCAGTTCCCGAGACAAGCAGAGATGTCAGCAGAGAGCACTGTTGCTAGACAAAAAAGAACAACTCAACTTCAGCAGCTGATAATTATTAGAAGGATACATTTTTTTTTTATAGAAGTAAGTTACAAATCTGTTTAACTTTCTGGAGCCAGTTGATGTAATAAAAAAAAAAAAAAAAAAGTTTTTTTCTTGGAATACCCCTTTAAGGTGGATAACCCCTTTAAGTGGTTAAATTACTAAAGCTTTTATATACTATTTTCAGAAATACAGTGGAAGATATTACTAGAAATCAAGTCATTCCTATAGTGAAGTGAGGAAATAAATGTGTTGAATATTTAGGGTAAATAGCCAGATAAATATATGAGTGCATCAATTGTAAGTGTCTTTAAATGCTTATTATAAAGAAAGAATATGGGAATTGCTCATTGCAAACCAGAACCCATAATCGGCCTATCATTAGGTCCTTCTCTAAATCTATCAAGCATTTTATCCAGCACGTGAGAAAAAGAGTAATTTTTTGTTTATTTAAACAATATTGTATAACACTAAAGAAAACACAATATAGAGGTGCCTAGTGATTAGATGATTTTTATTCAAATCTCATTACAAATAAAGCCTATAGTCATTTTATGAACATAGAAAGAAAAAAGAAAGAAATTAGCCTTCTATTTCATTTTTGCTGTGAGAAAACTGTGCAAGTGCTAAGAGTTTGTAGGTAATTAAATTAACACGTAATGTTCAGCACACATTGATGTACCAGACAATGTGAAATAGGAATGTAAAAGTGCACTTATAGAAATGTCAGATTGCTGCAAAACTCTGCATGTAAATTATTATGGGTGCAGTCTGAATAGGTACTGGGTTTTGCCATAAGAGAGTGTAATTGCTTCCCCCTTCGCCCTATAAAAAACACTCTGAGGCCACATTTAGGTAGTGTATCTCATGATGAGAGAAATTTGACTAATTGGCATGTCTCTACCACATACTTAAAGGCGTTCTCCGGTGCTTAGACATCTTATCCCCTATCCAAAGGATAGGGGATAAGATGCCTGATCGCGGGAGTCCCGCCGCTGAGGATCCCCTTGATCTTGCACGCGGCACCCCGTTTGTAATCAGTCCCTGGAACATGTTCGCTCCGGGTCTGATTACCGGCGACCATAGGGCCGGTGGCGTGTGACGCCACGCCTCCGCCCCGTGTGACATCACGCTCCGCCCCTCAATGCAAGCCTATGGGAGGAGGCAGTTGACAAGCTTTAAGAGGGGGCACATCATTGGAGATAAGCAAGGTGGCCCTTTTGGTGATTTGTCTGCCATCTAGGCCATTCTGACCAAGCTGTTAGGAGATGTTGGGATCAGTGGTCACTTGAGGACACCCACCCACAGCTGGATGGCCCAGATTGTTTGATCTTCCAAAAGTTCCCTGTTTCCTTGTCCATCATCCAGACACAGGGGGAACCCCTGTCTCTGTCCAGAATATTTCCAAACACTTACTAGAAGGAAATTTTGTTTCACAGCTCCCATTATGTGCCCTGCCATTGTCAATGAGCCACCATTGCCTTTGTTTGTAGTGGTGTCATGAATGAGAAACCTGGACAGCCACGGATTGGAACCATTTAATTTTGGACAACAAATCCAGGTTCTGTTTGGGATCTGATGATGGTTAGGTTAGAGTATGGAGACCTTGTAGTGAGTTTATTCCGGTCTTTGCCACAACTGCTCAGTCTCTCCTAGTAGTGATATGTGAGTAACTAACAGCTCAGTGCAACTTGCAAGGCATCCTGTACAGCAGGGCCGGCGTTAGGGTGGGGCAAACCAGGCAATTGCGTAGCGCCCCATCCCCCAGGGGGCCCCCTGGGGCGGAGCGTGACGTCACACGGGGGCAGAGGCGTGACATCACATGCCGCCGGCCCTGCGGTCGACCGTAATCAGACCCGGAGCGAACCCGCTTCGGGGACTGATTACAAACGGGGTGCCGCGTGCATGATCACAGGCGTCCCCAGTTGCGGGACTCCTGCGATCAGGCATCTTATCCCCTATCCTTTGGATAGGGGATAAGATGTGTAAGCACCAGAGTACCCCTTTAAATGCAATTTTCTCACACCGAAATACCCCTTCAACTTTTCTATCCCCTATCCAAAGGATCTCCCTGCTGCACATGGCGTTTGTTTAGAGCATCGGGTGCAGCGCTGGAGGCTCGTGACATCATGCCCCCTCAATGCAAGTCTATGGGAGGGGGGGGCGTAACGGCCATTGTGACATCACGAGTCTCCGCCCCACATCACCAGTCATCCGGCACAAAGCAAAGTTCGCTCCGTGCATCAGATGTCTTTGGTGGCGCAGCCAAGATTGCGGGGGTGCCCAGCGGCGGGACCCCCACGATCAGACATCTTATACCCTATCCTTTGGATAGGGGATAAGATGTCTAGGGGCAGAGTACCCCTTTAAGGAGCTACAACTCTTAACTAAGCAGCTACATGAAGGTTGTTTGACATACTGGAATGTACAAACTCCATAGGTTGCAATTCTTTCAATTATTCTCATCACACATTTAATGGGTCTAATGATAATGCTCTGTTCACACTGCTGTCACAGCTTGTTCTGTCTGGCTTCTGTTGCTCCTCATTGACAAAATAGGATAGTCTGCTGCTTTATGTTACCAGGTAGAAAAAAACTGACTTTCTTAGACTCTATCACAAAATGGATGAAATTGGTTACACCATTTCTGTCATGGATCATTTATAAACACACAATTCCCATGTGACAGCCTCAGGCATGTGTTTTGGGTCCTGTCTGCAGTTCTATTACTTTTTTTTACAAGAATAGTATTGCATGCAGCATTATTCTTGTCATCAGACAAGTCAATAGGTTCCATCAGGCTTTAGTTGGTTCTGTTGTTCTTTATATTTAGTACAGCACTGTAGCTTCTGCAAGGGTATGTGTATGTTTACACAATGTGAAATGTACAAAAAACATTTTTGGGGGGTAATCTTTCCCTGTGTGAACTTACCCTTATTGACAAAAGTCATGGTGCAGATGTTATCTACAGGATATGCCATAGATGTCTGATAGATGCGGGTCCCAGAAGGACCCCAACTCTGTCCTGTCTGAGTGCGGTGGCCAGAGGGGACCAGAATAATGAAAACCGGCAAGCAGGCTGTTTTTTACTATTTACGCAACTTTCATAGAGTAAATAAACAGTAAGTAAAGAAACCGCCTACACATCACTCCCAATCACATCTGTAGGAATTAGGGAAACTATGTAATACAGCCTACTCTGCTGTTTCCTGATTCCATTCACCTCTGTACATTGCAACAGGGCAAACCAGGATACGGAGAGATAAGGATCAGCACAGATAAGTGGGAGTCCTAGATATGGGACACACATCTATCAAACATTTGGCATATCCTGTGGCTATGCAATAAACCTTTGACATTGAAATACTCCTTTGAATGGTCCCTATCTTTGCAAACAACTTCCCTCTATTTGATTGATAACATATGTTCAAATCACTTCATTGACCAAAAATGACTCCTTACTTAAAAAAACAGCTTCAGGCTACTTTCACACTGCCGTTGTGCCCTGCCCTTAAACGGCCATTAAGCTTTTTTTTTTTTAAGCCTTTAACAACCTTTATTGGGACAGGGTTCAATGGGCAATAACGGATCCTGATGGGTCCCATTTACTATAATGGGGTCTGTCTGGCGCCGTTATTTTGTAGCGTCAGTAGCGGGAGAAGAAGACGGCACATGCAGTAATTTTTCTCCAGCTATTCTCCCTGGCTCCACTGATGGCCGTCACACTGCCGTGTCCTAACGGCAGTGCCAAAGAAGCCTTTGATGCGCATGATTTGATGTGCAGGATTTGAAGCTGTGTTCAGTCAATTAGTTTACATTGTCTGTAGCAGAAAATCCTGTGCATTAAATCTGCGCAGAATATTGCACATGTGAATAGACCATAAAAGTCTTTCAACTAAAATCGCCCTTCCCTGCAATCCTCTGTCCACTGCTTGTTGTTAGGGAAATTCGTTCCCTCAACCTGAGCAAGACAAATCACATGAAATATAGGCAATAAGTAAATCATAAGAATGAGTAAAGAAAAGTAGGTAGGCAATCCAGCAATTCCGTATAAAATAGTAGACTTTATTCCAAACGATAAAACATGTAGAACAACACTTCACCTAGTCAGCAACACACCCACAATGGAGGTATTTCGATGAGTAAATCATGGTTTCCTTCTCATCTTTCATAACCCATAAAGTTCACGTAAGCTGTACATTGTATCATCGTACCAATGTGCCAACTGTTTTATGATCACAGTGCTGCAGTGTGATCTTCCCCTTCCCTTTTCATTTAGCTTGTCAACAGCAGCAGAAACAGCTTAGTGCCTAGTGTAACTCATTCCTTGCTGTAATCCTGATGCTGCTTTTTTCATGGCTGCTGACATATTGCCTTGCAAAGCCATGGTATCGGTAACTCATTCTCCAAGGGGTGGACACTGACTAAAGAGGGCCCCCCTGTGTCTGTGCCCCCCCCCCCTAACTTACTTACATCCCCACCCTGTTACATGTAAACTTTATGATGTTACTGCATTAAAAATTATTTATCCTGTGTCAAGTCTTGAAGGGAGCAGGTCTGAAGTGCCTATATAATATTAACCCCTTAATGACCAAGCCCATTTTTACCTTAGGGACCAGGCCAAATTTATTTTTGCGTTTTTGTTTTTTCCTCCTAGAATTCTAAAATCCATAACTCTTTTATATTTCAATCTACAGACCCATATAAGGGCTTGTTTTTTGCGTGACCAATTGTACTTTGTAATGAAACCTCTCATTTTATCATAAAATGTACGGCGAACCCAAAAAAAATTTTTTTTAGGGAGGAAATTTAAATGAAAACCAAAATTTTGCACATTTTGGAGGGGTTCGTTTTCACACTGTACAGTTTGTGGTAAAAATGATATGTGTTCTTTATTCTGTGGATCAATATGATTAAAATTATACCCATGGCTAGATACTTTTATATTTTTGTACCGCTTAAAAAAAATCTAAAACTTTTTGTACAAAATCAGTAATCTAAAATCGCCCTATTTTGACCACCTATAACTTTTTCATTTTTCCGTATATAGGGCGGTATGAGGGCTCATTTTTTGCGCCGTCATCTGTACTTTTTTTTAGATACCACATTTGCATATATAAAATTTTTAGATCATTTTTTATAAATTTTTTTAAAATAAAATGTGACAAAAAAGCAGCATTTTTGGACTTTTTTTAAATTTTTTACGTTTACGCCATTCACCGTACGGGATCATTAACATTGTATTTTGATAGTTCGGACATTTATGCACGCGGTGATACCAAATATGTTTATTAAAAAAACTTACACTTTTTGGGGGTAAAATGGGAAAAACCGATAATTTTCATTTTTATTGGGGGATGGGATTTTTCACTTTTATTTTAATTTTTATTTTTACATTTTTCATTTTTTTACTTTTTATGTCCCCATAGGAGACTATCTATAGCAATCCTTTGATTGCTAATACTGTGCAGTGCTATGCATAGGACACAGCACCGCTCAGTATTAACGGTGATCTTCTGCTCTGATCTGCTCGATCTCAGACCAGAGCAGAAGACCCCGGGAGACGGCCGGAGCCAGGTGAGGGGACCTCCGGCCACCATGCTGGATGATCGGATCACCACGGCAGCGCTGCGGGCGATCCGATCATCCAATCAAAGTACCGCAATGCCGCAGATGAGGGGTTAATGGCTGACATCTGCGCGATCGCGGATGTCGGCCATTACGGGTGGGTCCTCGGCTGCTGCTAGCAGCCGGAACCTGCCGTGTATGACGCGAGAACCCTTCTGATGCTCACGGTCATACACAGGACGTAAATGTACTTCCTGGTGCGGGAAGTCCCGCCAAACCAGGACGTACATTTACGTCCGTGGTCGGTAAGGGGTTAAAGAGATACTCCTGTGGAAAACTTTTTTTTTTTTTTAATCAACTGGTGCAAGAAAGTTAAACAGATTTGTAAATTACTTCTACTGAAAAATCTTAATCTTTCCAGTACATTTTAGGGTCTGTATACTACAGAGGAAATGGTTTTCTTTTTGGAACACAATGCTCTGTGCTGACATCATGACCTCAGTGCTCTCTGCTGACATCTCTGTCCATTTTAGGAACTGTCCAGAGCAGCATATGTTTGCTATGGAGATTTTCTCCTACTCTGGACCGAGATGTCAGCAGAGAGCACTGCGGTCATGATGTCAGCAGAGAGCTCTTTGTTCCCCAAAAAAAAAACATTTCCTCTACAGTATTCAGCAGCTAAGAAGTACTGGAAGGATTAAGATTTTTTTAATAAAAGTAATTTACAAATCTGTTAACTTTCTGGCACCAGTTGATTTTTAAAAAAAAGTTTTCCACGGTATTACCCCTTTAAACTATAGCCATATCCTAAGGATGCTATCATAGGGAAAAGCAGGAAGGGCATAAAAGACATGCCCCCCAAAAACCATTTCAGCAAAATTTGCTTTTCAAAAGCCAAATGTGACTTTTTCCCTTCTGAGCATTGTAGTGCGCCCGCAGTGCACTTGACGTCCACACATGGGATATTTTCATACTCAGCTGAGATGGGGTTACAAATTTTGGGGGGAATTTTCTCCTATTGCCCCTTGTAAAAAAAAAAAAAGTAACATTTGGGGGAAAACCAGCATTTTAGTGAAAAAAAAAATTCACTTACACATCCAACTTTAACGAACACCTTGTTACATTCCTTGAGGGGTGTAGTTTCCAAAATAGTAGGCCATGTGTTTTCCTTTTTTTTTTTTTCTTGCTGTTCTGGCAGCATAGAGGCTTCCTAAATGTGACATGCCCCCCAAAAACCATTTCAGAAAAACTCACTCTACAAAACCCCTTGTTGGTCCTTCCCTTCTGAGCCTTGTAGTGCACCCACAGAGCACCTGACATACACATATGAGGTATTTCCTTACTCAAGAGAAATTGGGTTACAAATTTTAGGAAGATTTCTCTCCTTTTAGACATTGGAAAAATTCAAAAACTGGGTCTACAAGAACATGCCAGTGTAAAAAATGAACATTTTGAATTTTCTCCTTCACTTTGCTGCTAATCCTGAGAAACATCTAAAGGGTTAACACACTTACTGAATGTCATTTTGAATACTTTGAGGGGTGCAGTTTTTATACTGGTGTCATTTGTGGAGTATTTCTAATATGAATGCCCTTCAAATCCACTTCAAAACTGAACTGGTCCCTGAAAAATTCCGATTTTGAAAATTTTCTGAAAAATCTGAAAATTGCTGCTGAACTTTGAAGCCCTCTGATGCCTTCCAAAAGTAAAAACATGTCAACTTTATGATGCAAACATAAAGTAGACATATTGTATATGTGAATCAATATATCATTTATTTGGAATGTCTAGTTTCCTTATAAGCAGATAGCTTCAAAGTTCGAAAAATGCTAAATTTTCAATTTTTTCATCAAATTTGGAATTCTTCACCAAGAAATGATGCAAGTATCGATAAAAATGTACCACTAACATAAAGTAGAATATGTCATGAAAAAATTATCTCGGAATCAGAATGAAAAGTAAAAGCATCCCAGAGTTATTAATGCTTAAAGTGACAGTGGTCAGATGTGCAAAAAAACGGTCTGATCCTTAAGGTGAAAATAGGCTTGGTCCTTAAGGGGTTAATGCACCAGGAAGTACACTTACATCCTGAGCAGCAGACCAACTACGAAGCGACTGCCGGAGCTGTCAGTAGCCGTGCACTTACAGTCAATGACAGAGAACGGCGTTCTTGCTGTTTTCCTTCATTAACCCCTTAAAGGGGTACTCCACCCCTAGACATCTTATCCCCTATCCAAAGGATATGGGATAATATGTCTGATCGTGGGGATCACGCCACTGGGGACCCCCGCAATATAGCATGCAGCACCCACCTGTTTCTGCTCCGGAAGCGCTGGAGGGTCTGGGTCCCGACCACCGGAACGGAAGACTGTGACGTCACGACTTTGCCCCTGTGTGATGTAACGCCCCGTCCCCTCAATGCAAGTCTATGGGAGGGGGCGTGACGTGGCCTAAACATAACCAAGGGCTAGTGTCTATGTTTAGTACATTTTCTGCATATATATATGTTTACTTAGTGTGACTAAAAAGTGTGGTCTGCTGTGCTTTACAGTGCTGCAAAGTAAACATATACATGCAGGAAATGGACTAAAACTACGTTTAGGCCATTAAAGTGAAATAGACCACTGCCAGTACACCACAGTATGTGTTGGCAACCCTTTTTGTATATTCTAAGCATAAGTTTCTTTTTTTTTTTCAAGAATAATTTTTATTAAGTTTTAACATTACAAACAATCCGGGCATACCCGAAATAAAACAGTATAAAGTGGTGAGCCACCATAAACAGAGGCAAACAAGTGCAGTCCGTCAAACAAATCTATGACAATAGAATCTGAATAGTCCGCAAGCCTAATGAAATGAAAGGTTAGTTAATACAGTTGTACAGCAAAAGAAATAAATAGAATACCAATGGACATGAAAGAGATTACTTGACATTTCGCAGGATTCAAAACGGAGTCGATGTGTCGGCCACATTCACAGGACGAATGAGTGAGTAGCAGGGGGCAGCGATGAGGTAAAAGGGGAGTTGAGGTGCAAGAAAAGAGATGACATAGAAGAAGTAGTGAAAGGGGGGTAGGGAGAGAAGGGGAGTAATATAGGGGTTAAGGAGCTTGAGCGTATTGAGAGGACATCCAGCAGGACCAGGTTTTCTCAAACTTAGTGTAAGTACAGTTACCTAAGGAGATGATTTTTTCAAATGAGCATGTGAGATTAAGGGATGTTATGACATCCTGTACGGATGGAATCCTAGCCGATTTCCATTCCCTGGTTAAGACTGTCTTAGCAGTGGCAAACATGATACACAAAAGACCCCTAAGATCCCGATGATAGTGATCTATACCCATCAATAGTCATATTTGTTGTGGAGACCAGTGCTCATAGCCAGGTATTATTTCCTGGATTAAAGCCCTACAATCTCTCCAGAAATCCTGTATTAGTGGAGAAGACCATAAAATGTGGAATAATGTGCCTCTGTCCCCACACCCCCTCCAGCAATCACAAGAGACTGTGGGATATATGCGGGCTAATCTGTCCGGTGTATAGTACCATCGGCGAGTCATTTTTTTTAATCGTCTCAATGTGGGTGATACATTTCAAGTATTTCTGAGATGTCTGGAATGCGGACATCCATTCCTCATCTGTAAAGGTAAGGTTTAAATCTGATTCCCAACTTCTCAATGAATGGAACTTGTGGAAGTGAGCAGTGTGCATTAAAACATTATATAGTGGTTTCAAGCCCTTCTTCCCCCTAGATACGTGAATGAATGTGATCGGATCTCTGCATAGGGGCGAGGGTGTAAGAGAGTTCACGAGGTGTCGAAGTTGTCGTGTTGGTCACGTAGTTGTGAAAATGAGTGGAGTATATTGCCGTCCATCAAGTCTCCCACCATTGCTATCCCTCTATCTGTCCAGTGTCTGAGATCCGTATCAGGGAGCAGAGCACGTATGAAGGTAAATAGTAAAGCTTGTTTCAGGCAAGAGATATTAGATTGTGCCAGCTTGTGAAATTCAACCCATGCAGCCAACGATGCAGACACTATAGGGCCTAGATCAGTAGGCGTGTGTACGTGCCAGAATGGGGTGAGGAGAAGATCAGGTAGTGAGTAGGGTCGTGTCATGTAGCGCTCCAGGTGAATCCACGGAGTGGAGTCATCAAGGACAAACCAACGTGGATAAGGGGTGGACACCAACGTGGATAAGTAGTAGTAACGTAGGTCCGGTAAAGCTAGTCCACCCAGACGAACCCCTCTGGATAAAATGGATCCTGCTATACGGGGTTTTCCCTGTGCCCATATGAAAGTTGTTGTCACGATGCCGGCTGGCAGGTGGTGGATCCTCTGTGCCAGAGAGGGATTGGCGTGGACCGTGCTAGAGGATCGGTTCTAAGTCACTACTGGTTTTCACCAGAGCCCGCCGCAAAGCGGGATGGTCTTGCTGCGGCGGTAGTGACCAGGTCGTATCCCCTAGCAACGGCTCAACCTCTCTGGCTGCTGAAGATAGGCGCGGTACAAGGGAGTAGACAGAAGCAAGGTCGGACGTAGCAGAAGGTCGGGGCAGGCAGCAAGGATCGTAGTCAGGGGCAACGGCAGAAGGTCTGGAATCACAGGCAAGGAACACACAAGGAACGCTTTCTCTGGCACTAGGGCAACAAGATCCGGCGAGGGAGTGAAGGGGAAGTGAGGTGATATAGGGAAGTGCACAGGTGTAAACACTAATTGGAACCACTGCACCAATCAGCGGTGCAGTGGCCCTTTAAATCGCAAAGACCCGGCGCGCGCGCGCCCTAGGGAGCGGGGCCGCGCGCGCCGGGACAGAACTGACGGGGAGCGAGTAAGGTACGGGAGCCGGGGTGCGCATCGCGAGCGGGCGCTACCCGCATCGCGAATCGCATCCCGGCCGGAGGTGGTAACGCAGCGCCCCGGGTCCGTGGAACCGACCGGGGCGCTGCAGTGAGGGAAGTGTAGCGAGCGCTCCGGGGAGGAGCGGGGACCCGGAGCGCTCGGCGTAACAGTACCCCCCCCCTTGGGTCTCCCCCTCTTCTTGGGGCCTGAGAACCTGAGGATCAGACTTTTGTCCAGGATATTGTCCTCAGGTTCCCAGGACCTCTCTTCTGGACCACAACCCTCCCAATCCACTAAAAAAAAAGTTCTTCCCCTGACCTTTTTAGAGGCCAAAATCTCTTTGACAGAGAAGATGTCCGAGGAGCCGGAAACAGGAGTGGGAGGAACAGATTTAGGAGAAAAACGGTTGAGGATGAGAGGTTTAAGAAGAGAGACGTGAAAGGCATTAGGGATACGAAGAGAAGGAGGAAGAAGAAGTTTGTAAGAGACAGGATTAATTTGACACAAAACTTTAAAAGGACCAAGATAGCGTGGTCCCAACTTATAGCTCGGGACACGGAAACGGACATATTTAGCGGAGAGCCATACCTTGTCTCCAGGGGAAAAAATGGGAGGAGCTCTTCTTTTCTTATCTGCGAATCTCTTCATGCGAGAAGAAGCCTGTAAGAGAGAATTTTGGGTCTCTTTCCATATGGTGGAAAGATCACGAGAAATTTCATCCACAGCGGGCAGACCAGAGGGCAAGGGGGTAGGAAGGGGGGGAAGAGGGTGACGGCCGTACACCACGAAAAACGGAGATTTGGAGGAAGATTCAGAGATTCTGAAATTATACGAGAATTCGGCCCAAGGTAGAAGATCTGCCCAGTCATCCTGGCGGGAGGAAACAAAATGTCGTAAATAGTCACCCAAGATCTGGTTAATTCTCTCTACTTGTCCATTGGATTGAGGATGGTATGCAGAAGAAAAATTTAATTTAATCTTGAGTTGTTTACAGAGAGCCCTCCAGAATTTAGACACAAATTGGACGCCTCTATCCGAGACGATCTGTGTAGGCAACCCGTGAAGACGAAAAATGTGTACAAAAAATTGTTTAGCCAACTGAGGCGCTGAAGGAAGACCAGGAAGAGGGATGAAATGTGCCATTTTGGAGAATCGATCAACGACCACCCAAATAACAGTGTTGCCATGGGATGGGGGTAAGTCAGTAATAAAATCCATACCAATCAGAGACCAAGGTTGTTCGGGGACAGGTAGAGGATGAAGAAAACCAGCGGGCTTCTGGCGAGGAGTCTTATCCCGGGCACAGATAGTGCAGGCTCGCACAAAGTCCACCACATCAGTCTCTAGAGTCGGCCACCAATAGAAGCGAGAGATGAGTTGCACAGATTTCTTGATGCCCGCATGACCTGCGAGATGGGAGGAGTGACCCCATTTGAGGATCCCAAGGCGTTGGCGTGGAGAAACAAAGGTCTTTCCTGGAGGAGTTTGCCTGATGGAGGCTGGAGAAGTGGAAATCAGGCAGTCAGGAGGAATGATGTGTTGAGGAGAGAGTTCAATTTCAGAGGCATCTGAGGAACGAGAGAGAGCATCGGCCCTAATGTTCTTATCAGCAGGCCGAAAGTGAATTTCAAAATTAAATCGGGCAAAGAACAGAGACCACCTGGCCTGACGAGGATTCAGCCGTTGGGCAGACTGGAGGTAGGAGAGGTTCTTGTGATCGGTGTAAATAATAACTGGAAATCTTGATCCCTCCAGCAGATGCCTCCATTCCTCAAGTGCTAATTTAATGGCTAGAAGCTCTCGATCCCCGATGGAGTAGTTCCTCTCCGCCGGAGAGAAGGTCCTGGAAAAAAAACCACAAGTAACAGCATGCCCGGAAGAGTTTTTTTGTAGAAGGACAGCTCCAGCTCCCACTGAGGAGGCATCAACCTCCAATAGGAAGGGTTTAGATGGGTCAGGTCTGGAGAGCAAGGGAGCCGAAGAAAAGGCAGACTTGAGTCGTTTAAAGGCGTCTTCCGCTTGAGGAGGCCAAGACTTGGGATCGGCATTTTTTTTTGTTAAAGCCACAATAGGAGCCACAATGGTAGAAAAATGTGGAATAAATTGCCTGTAATAATTGGCGAACCCCAAAAAACGTTGGATGGCACGGAGTCCGGAGGGGCGTGGCCAATCTAAGACGGCAGAGAGTTTATCTGGGTCCATTTGTAGTCCCTGGCCAGAGACCAAGTATCCTAGAAAAGGAAGAGATTGGCATTCAAACAGACATTTCTCTATTTTGGCATAGAGTTGATTATCACGAAGTCTCTGAAGAACCATACGGACATGCTGGCGGTGTTCTTCAAGATTGGCAGAAAAAATCAGGATATCGTCCAGATATACAACAACACAGGAGTATAGGAGATCACGAAAAATTTCATTAACAAAGTCTTGGAAGACGGCAGGGGCGTTGCATAGACCAAAGGGCATGACCAGATACTCAAAGTGTCCATCTCTGGTGTTAAATGCCGTTTTCCATTCATCCCCCTCTCTGATGCGGATGAGATTATAAGCACCTCTTAAGTCCAGTTTGGTAAAAATATGGGCACCTTGGAGACGATCAAAGAGTTCAGAGATGAGGGGTAGGGGGTAGCGGTTCTTAACCGTGATTTTATTAAGACCGCGGTAGTCAATGCAAGGACGTAGAGAGCCATCTTTTTTGGACACAAAGAAAAATCCGGCTCCGGCAGGAGAGGAGGATTTACGGATAAAGCCCTTTTTTAAATTTTCTTGGACGTATTCAGACATGGCAAGAGTCTCTGGGACGGACAGAGGATAGATTCTGCCCCGGGGTGGAGTAGTGCCCGGGAGGAGGTCAATGGGACAATCATAAGGCCTGTGAGGAGGTAGAGTCTCAGCTTGTTTTTTGCAAAAAACGTCCGCAAAGTCCATATAGGCCTTAGGGAGACCGGTTACATGAGGAAGCACAGGGACACGGCAAGGTTTACTGGGAACCGGTTTTAAGCAGTCCTTGGAACAAGAGGGCCCCCAACTCTTGATCTCCCCAGTGGACCAATCCAGGATTGGGGAATGGAGTTGAAGCCAGGGAAGTCCAAGAAGGATTTCAGAAGTGCAATTGGGGAGGACCAACAGTTCAATCCTCTCGTGATGAGATCCGATGCACATTAGAAGGGGCTCCGTGCGGAAACGTATAGTACAGTCCAATCTTTCATTGTTTACACAATTGATGTAGAGGGGTCTGGCGAGACTGGTCACCGGGATGTTGAACCTGTTGACGAGGGAGGCTAAGATAAAATTTCCTGCAGATCCAGAGTCCAAGAAGGCCACAGCAGAGAAGGAGAAGGCAGAGGCAGACATCCGCACAGGCACAGTAAGACGTGGAGAAGCAGAGTAGACATCAAGGACTGTCTCACCTTTGTGCGGAGTCAGCGGACGTCTTTCCAGGCGGGGAGGACGGATAGGACAATCCTTCAGGAAGTGTTCGGTACTAGCACAGTACAGGCAGAGATTCTCCATGCGGCGTCGTGTCCTCTCTTGGGGTGTCAGGCGAGACCGGTCGACCTGCATAGCCTCCACGGCGGGAGGCACAGGAACAGATTGCAGGGGACCAGAGGAGAGAGGAGCCGGGGAGAAGAAACGCCTCGTGCGAACAGAGTCCATATCCTGGCGGAGCTCCTGACGCCGTTCGGAAAAACGCATGTCAATGCGAGTGGCAAGATGGATGAGTTCATGTAGGTTAGCAGGGATTTCTCGTGCGGCCAGAACATCTTTAATGTTGCTGGATAGGCCTTTTTTAAAGGTCGCGCAGAGTGCCTCATTATTCCAGGATAATTCTGAAGCAAGGGTACGGAACTGTACGGCATACTCGCCAACGGAAGAATTACCCTGGACCAGGTTCAACAGGGCAGTCTCAGCAGAAGAGGCTCGGGCAGGTTCCTCAAAGACACTTCGAATCTCCGAGAAGAAGGAGTGCACAGAGGCAGTGACGGGGTCATTGCGGTCCCAGAGCGGTGTGGCCCAAGCCAGGGCTTTTCCAGACAGCAGGCTGACTACGAAAGCCACCTTAGACCTTTCAGTGGGGAACTGGTCCGACATCATCTCCAAGTGTAATGAACATTGGGAAAGGAAGCCACGGCAAAACTTAGAGTCCCCATCAAATTTATCCGGCAAGGATAGTCGTATTCCAGAAGCGGCCACTCGCTGCGGAGGAGGTACAGGAGCTGGCGGAGGAGATGATTGCTGGAGCTGTGGTAGTAACTGTTGTAGCATAACAGTCAGTTGAGACAGCTGTTGGCCTTGTTGCGCAATCTGTTGTGACTGCTGGGCGACCACCGTGGTGAGGTCAGCGACAACTGGCAGAGGAACTTCAGCGGGATCCATGGCCGGATCTACTGTCACGATGCCGGCTGGCAGGTGGTGGATCCTCTGTGCCAGAGAGGGATTGGCGTGGACCGTGCTAGAGGATCGGTTCTAAGTCACTACTGGTTTTCACCAGAGCCCGCCGCAAAGCGGGATGGTCTTGCTGCGGCGGTAGTGACCAGGTCGTATCCCCTAGCAACGGCTCAACCTCTCTGGCTGCTGAAGATAGGCGCGGTACAAGGGAGTAGACAGAAGCAAGGTCGGACGTAGCAGAAGGTCGGGGCAGGCAGCAAGGATCGTAGTCAGGGGCAACGGCAGAAGGTCTGGAATCACAGGCAAGGAACACACAAGGAACGCTTTCTCTGGCACTAGGGCAACAAGATCCGGCGAGGGAGTGAAGGGGAAGTGAGGTGATATAGGGAAGTGCACAGGTGTAAACACTAATTGGAACCACTGCACCAATCAGCGGTGCAGTGGCCCTTTAAATCGCAAAGACCCGGCGCGCGCGCGCCCTAGGGAGCGGGGCCGCGCGCGCCGGGACAGAACTGACGGGGAGCGAGTAAGGTACGGGAGCCGGGGTGCGCATCGCGAGCGGGCGCTACCCGCATCGCGAATCGCATCCCGGCCGGAGGTGGTAACGCAGCGCCCCGGGTCCGTGGAACCGACCGGGGCGCTGCAGTGAGGGAAGTGTAGCGAGCGCTCCGGGGAGGAGCGGGGACCCGGAGCGCTCGGCGTAACAGTTGTAAGCAGTGAGTGTGCTTGTCGGAAAAATTCTGAGGGTAGGTGGATGGGAAATGAACGGAACAAGTACAGGAATCTTGGTAGGAGTAGCATTTTAAAAGTCGCTATGCGGCCTGTCCAGGAGATGTCATGCTGTTTAAGTCTAGTCATTTCTGTTTGGATTGAAGAAAGGAGGGGAAGGAAGTTTAATTTGTATAGGTATGTGGGGGACTGGGCGAGGGTGATACCTAAATATTTAATGCCTAATGTCTGCCAATCGAAGGAGTAAGTGTCTTTAAGTACCCTTAGTACTCAGGTGGGAAGATTTATAGGAAGGGCTTGGGTTTTGGAGGGATTGAGGTGGTAGTATGAGATGTATATATGTGCCGAATGTATCGATTAGGGACATGACTGCGGGCAGGGAACATTCAGGGTGGGTAAGGGTAAGGAGCACGTCATCTGCGTAGAGGGAAATTTTATGGGAGCGACCTCCTACTTCCATCCCAGTTATTTGTGGGTCTTCCATAATAGCTTGGGCTAGGGACTCCATGGCTAAAATGAATATTAAGGGAGAGAGGGGGCACCCTTGACGAGTGCCATTCGTAAGAGCGAAGTAAGGAGAGAGGGCACCATTAACATAGGCTCTGGCCAAGGGGTTGTTGTACAAGGCCGTTATGGCAGTTAGAATAGGACCACTGAACACCAATTTAGTTAGAACCGAGAAGGCATAGTCCCATCTAAGGCGATCAAACGCCTTCTCGGCGTCCAAAGCTAGGGCTAGGACTGGCAGCCCCCTGGCCACTGCCAAGTGTATAACCCCCAATGCTCGCCTAGTATTGTAGTAAGCTTGCCTGCCTGGGACAAAGCCCACTTGGTCCGCAGCTACAAGAAAGGGGATAGAGGGGATATTCTCGCCTAGTATTGTAGGGGATAGAGGGGATGCTCGCCTAGCATTGTAGTAAGCTTGCCTGCCTGTAGTAAGCTTGCCTGCCTGGGACAAAGCCCGCTTGGTCCGCAGCTACAAGAGAGGGGATAGAGGGGATATTCTATTGGAGATAATTTTGGCAAATATTTTTACTTCGACATTAAGGAGTGAAATTGGGTGGAAATTTTGGGGCCGGTCGGGGGGTTTACCAGGTTTGGGTATGGTCACAATGAGAGCTTGCATATTTTTGCTGGGGAAGGAGCCTGATTCTAGGGAGTGTTGAAAGAACCTGCAAAGGTGTGGGGAGAGGGTGGTGGAAAAGGTTTTATAGTAATGGTTAGCGAAGCCATCTGGGCCCGGTGCTTTATATGTGGGGAGTCGTTTAATAATCTGAGCAATCTACTGTGGCGTGATAGGAATATTCAGCGTGGAGACCTGTTGGGGGGGGGGGGGGGGTAAGAGAAGGGAGATGTATGGAGGACAGGAAGTTGTCGATTATATTCAATATATTAGGGGGAGCAGGGACAGAGTCCTTCAAGTTATAAAGGTCTGCATAGTAATCTCGGAACCCGTTGGCGATTTCAGAGGGCGTATATATTTTGGTGTGAGGGTGAATGAGGTGAGGGATCCTCGATTTAGTGTGATTAGCTTTCAGTCGAACAGCTAACAATTTACCTGCCTTGTTGCTAGACGAAAAATAAGTCGCTCTGGTTTTGCGGTGCGCTTTCTCATAAGAGATCAATAGGAGGGATCTAAGTTTTTGTTTAAGCTCGGTCAGTTTAGTAGCCAAAGAAGGGGAGGGGTTGTCTATGTTTTCTCTCTCTCTACTGTCTTCAGTTCGGCTAGAGTCGCTTCAATTTGGCTATTTCGCTGTTGTTTTAGCTGAGCCCCTAGTTTAATGAACGTGCCCCGAATACATGCTTTATGAGCATTCCATATAGTGCTCGCTGTCACTGGGGTAGATTCATTCAGTGTGAAATATTCAGACACAGCTTTTTATATCTGACACCGAGAGAGGGGGTGGGAGAGAAGGAAAGGATTGCTCCTCCAAAGGTATGTGGGTGGGGAGTTGAGATGTTCATCTAATGTAAGAGTGATGGCCGCATGGTCTGACCACTGTATTGTCTCAATAGATGAGGTAAGAGACAAAGGAACTACCATTCTATCAGTCAAAAACAAGTCTATTCGGGAGTACACATTATGCACCCCCGAGTGGAACGTATAGTCCCGTTCAAGCGCATGATGAGAGCACCAGATGTCGTATAAGTCTTCAGTCCAGAGCTGTTCCGCCAGTGGTGCGAGATGTCGGGTGCTAGAGGACGTGGAGTCCACTTGTGGATCTACTGTGGTGTTAAAATCCCCACACATGATTAGTGTCCCCTCCCTTATAGGACGAAGTGTAGGTATGAGGGATTTCAGGAAGCGTATCTGGAGAGTATTGGGGGCGTACAGGGCCACCAATGTGTATTGTATGTTGTTCATAGTACAGCCCAAGATCACGTATCTACCCATGGGATCAGAGATCTGGTTGGTGATGGTGAGGGCAACAGTATTTCGTATCGCTATCGCCACTCCCCTCGTCTTGTTGTGAGAGTGAGAATGAAAGATGTGGGGGTATAGCCTATGTGAAAGTCTGAATGCATCACTAGATAAGAGGTGGGTTTCTTGTATGCATACAACATCACCCTGTAAAGCAATAGCTTGTCGCCACATATGGGAGCGTTTCATTGGGCTATTCAGGCCGTTGGCATTCATACTAACAAATTTCGGTACTATTATATTCCAGCAAAAACAGCAGAATGCAAGAAAGTAATAGGTAGTAACAGCGTAAGGAGAAGACACCTCCCAGCGAGAGCGCTCCTCCAGGTGTGACACAGGTCAAGCGGTGTGGATTATTAAGTAGACGGTCAGCATAAATTGGTGGGAGAAAAAGAAAGTTAAACAGAAAAACAACAATTAAACAAATTGCAAAGTAAAGGATACATGTTAAGGAAACAAGAGATGGGAGGCCATCTCTCAAATTGGGGTTAGAGTCCCGTCTGCAGCCTTTTACTGCTATCATTGGAGCGAATCAGCAGTGAGCGGACTCCCGGAAGAAGTAAATCAATATGTCCTATCCAGCCAGTTTCGGGCAGTGGACCAGTCACCAAAAAATTTTTCAGGAGCTTATCCTTGTGGACCAGGGACAGCGATATTCCATCTTGACAGAAGTTGCTTGCCTTCCTCAACAGATTTGATAATATGCAGGTCTTCCTTGTAGCGCACTAAGAGTCGGACTGGCGGAGAGCGGAGGTGATGGGATTCAGGTCCCTACGCATCTGGAGAGTAGCAGCGGATAAATCCGCAAATAATAGGATTTTATGGAACGGCGCAGGCAAGCCCTCATTTTTCCTGGATAGGGACTTGAGTTCCTCCTTTACTCTGAAGAAGTGTATGCGAGCTAGCACATCCCTTGGCACCGTGTCTGAAAGGTGTTAGGGTCTGGGGACCCTGTGAGCTCTGTCAATTTCCAGATCGGCTTCAGGAAGGTCAGGCCGGGAGGCTTTAAGGAGTGCACGTACATATTGAGGAACGTCTTGGGATGGACTGATTCCAGAATGCCGCGGAGCTTTATATTGTTTCGTCTCCCCCTGTCTTCTAGGTTCGCCATTTTAGCTCTCAACCCGGAGAGTTCATCCTCTAGGGAATTGTGGGCGTCAATTAGCTCGTTGTGTGAGTTAGCAAAGTCCTCAAACTTATGTTCCAGATGGTCGACCCTGTTCCCCAACTCCCCCATTTCTGTGCGGAGGGGGTGGATAAGGGATTGTATATCAGACAGAAGAGACTTGCGTTGCAGTAGCATCATCTCTTTCATGGTGGTATCAGTCAGCGTGACATTAGCCACCTGCAGGGCCATAAGTGCATCTCCTCCCTCATCAGGCTGGTCGGTGGCAAGGGGCAGGGGGAATAAGCATAAGTTTATATGGTGAGGTGAACAGCCCCCTTTGTAGGATAACACAGAGGGTTGACCTAAAAAAAATATGTATACAGTTAAAAAAAAAAAATTATTATTAGAATATTAGAAATATTGATTGACTTCCTACACTTTTTTTTTCTGCAGATTTGCTAATAGGAAAGGAAAAAGATCCTTACATTATTTCAATTTAAAGGGACCTAATCAGCATATTTTAGCATATATATAACGCTTGATAACATGTTACATATGCATAAATCATTATCCTCATCATCCCCGGCCGCTTGGCGAATAGTCCCCTGGGCGGGGACTTCCACTTACCAGCTCGATTGTTCCCAATGGCTTGAATGACGGCTCGTGTCACCGCTCTGCTCCGTCTGCTTAGGGAGCAGAGCGATGATGCGAGCCATCATTCAAGCAGTCTGGGTGGGGCCACGGCCGCAGCAAGCGGAGCTGGTAAGTGGAAGTCCCCGCCCAGGGGACTACTTCCCGGGAGGCCGGGCGGTAACTTTATAACTTAATATCTTCACTATCCCTGGGGGCACAAACATCCCCCGGGGATGGTGAGGATAATGATTTTAGCATTGCCAAGCATTATATATGCTAAAATCTGCTGATTGATTCCCTTTAAGAAATGTATGGCATGTCAACAAAATAATGTCTAATAAATCCAGGTCCATCTTCTTGGACTTGCACTTATCTACAAAAGTAATGAGTCTCAACCTTCATTCCACCTGGCATGGCTGCTTCTGTCTGCCACATCCACACAGGGACTAAAAAGAAGTGGAGGAGTCAGGGAAACAGCATAGCTCGCAATACAATGCAATTTCCATAGCTCTAAGATGACGGATTCAGTATAGCTCTGATTCATGTGTATGTGAACTAAGTGTGAAGACTATAGGGAAGATTTATTAAAAACCTGTCAAGAGGAAAAGTTGCTCATAGCAACCAATCAGATTGTTTCTTTCATTTCTCAGAGGCCTTATCAAAATGAAAGAAAGAATATGATTGGTTGCAATGGGAAACTTAACTACTTTTTCTCTGGACCGGTTTTTATAAATCTTTCCCTATGCATGCAAGCTACAGTATGTGGGGATTACTATGTGTACTACTGCACATTCCTTCACCTTATTATACTTTAGCATCCCCCACTCCCAGTGAAATACCAGGCAGACTCTACTAACAGATCAACAATCACACTGAGCAATAGTATACAATAGCATAGCAATGTTTATTATAAGCAATGTAATGATTGCTCGTAAAAGTTCCCTAGGGGGACTTAAACAGTGCAACAATTAAAAAACAAGTAACGTATATACTCGAGTATAAGCCAAGTTTTTCAGCATGATTTTTCTTGCTGAAAACGTCCCCCTCGGCTTATACTCGAGTGAAGAAAAAAAATCGCAAGCATACTGGTGGGGGTGGCGAGGGGGATGGGCCAGGCCGTCCATCTCACCCAACTACGCTGCGGGGACCGTCCGAATTCCAGTGGGGAGGGTGAGCCAGTCCGGGCTGTCCATCTTGACCGGGAGGCCCTCTTCACCGTTACGGGCCAGCCCCAGACTAGTAACGCTGCATTGACGCAGCCGCACAGGGATGTCCATGAGCAGCAGACGTCCGTGACATCAGGGGCGTCCCTGTGCAAGGACGTCCCTCCGCAGCATTATCAATGCAGCATCACTAGTATGGGGGAGGCCTGGACGGGGGAAAGAGGGCCTCCCGGTCAAGAAGGACAGCCTGGACCGGCTCAACTCTCCCCTTGGAATTCGAACAGTCCCTGCAGCTTAGATGGGCGACGATGGATGGCTGCTAGGGAAGGACCAATAGAGCTACAACTGGGGAAGTGAGAAGAGAACAAGAGAGGGGGGTATTTCTGATGACGAAGGTCTAGATGATGACAGGGGGGATGAGGGGGGTCTGGATGATGACAGGGGGGGGGGAAATGGGGGTCTGGATGATAACAGGGGGTCGGGACGATGACAGAGGGGGTTGGGATGATGACGGGGGGGGGGGATGATGGATGACAGGGGGAGGGGGGATGATGTATTTTCCACCCTAGACTTATACTTGAGTCAATACGTTTTTCCCAGGTTTTTGGGGTGAAATTAGAGGCCTCGACATATATTAGGGTCGGCTTATACTGGGGTATGTACATAAAAAAAAAAACAATTATAAACATAAAAAAGCCCTCCCCTTTATAACTGTCAAATCGCCCCCCCCCCCCCCCCTTTTCAAAATTTTTTAAATAAAAATAAACATATTTGGTATTACCCTTTTGGCTGGTAATGTTAGTTTTCCTCTCGCTATCGTCACTTCCTCCTTCCTAGGCCTTCATAAAGACTTTGGTCTGACATTCTACTACGTCTTAATTTATTTCTATAAGTGATCTAAAGACAGTTTACTCCAGTAAGCTCTCTGCTACAAAACCTCTTTTTCATGTAAAACTCAAGAGACGACCCAAAAATACTTACAAGATGGTAAAGAGTTCCAACTCTTCTCTCTCATATTTACCCTATTGTTTCTGACAGTTGTTGGCGATGTGGCCACACTGGGCTTACCTGTCTCACCCTTCAATCCTTCTGGACTGGTCTTGGATGCTATTCAATGTATCTCTTCCATACTACGCTTCCCAGACCCAACCTCCCTTCTGCTTCCTATATTGCCCCCCCCCCCCTCCCTTGCTGGACAGCAACCCTTCTAAGATTTCTCCCCCTAGCTATCAGTATGTGCCAAGCTAAATGTTACTATTTCAGACTCAGCGATATAGAACAAATTGTTACTACATCACTGTCCATGTAAATCACTTTCAGTTTGCAGATAACTCTCTGTAGCAATAGCCTCGGTTGCAGGTGCTGGTAAATAACAACTCAAGGCGATAATACTTATCAATGTACAAATTGAAGAGGATAGAATAAGAACATCAGCTCTCTGGAAGTCTAATTTCAGTGGTGGTGACGAATTTAACGGAACATTGGTAGCTTGTGCTTGTTTGCGTTGGCTCTCGGTTTGTTTAAAGTGGCATGTTCACAAGGTTTTATCGTAAAGCTTTTCCCTTCTGCTGTATAAATTCATGCCCTCAGATAACTTTGACTAAGAGGATTAGTCTGTAGAAGGTAATCCAGATAGGGATGGCAAACAAATATTTGGTGATACATTTTCTGCTAAGAGTCCAAAAGATTTAAATTATGTTTTTGCTAATATTTTGGTCAAGTTTTTGTTCAATACCAAATAATTTTTATACCATGTCTCTTTGAATATTAAAAAAATATTAAATCTTAAACTGATATACATACTGCACATACACATCACAACTAGTGATAATTGAATTCATTTGGAATTAATGAGATTTATTCTGAATTGTAGAAGTAGCGTTAATAAGATATTTGGTTTTCCGTTAGTTCTAACAGCAGCACAATGATGGGGTACAGATGGAATTTCAAATAATACAATTAAACTTAAAGGGGTGCTCAGCCCCTAGACATCTTATCCCCTATCCAAAGGATAGGGGATAAGAAGTCTGATCGCAGGGGTCCTGGCACTGGGGACCCCCGTGATATCTCCACAGCACCCTGTTTCTCAGCTGCACGGAGCGAGAATCGCTCCATGGCTGATGACGGGCGCTACAGGGGACAGAGTATCGTGATGTCACAGCTCCGCCCCCTTGTGCCGTCACGCTCTGCCCCCTCAATGCAAGCCTATGGGAATGGGGTGATGGCCGCCACGCCCCCTCCCATAGGCTTGCATTGAGGGGGCGGGTGTGACCGTCATCAGCCATGGAGCAGCTGAGGAACCGGTTGCTGCAGGAGAGATCACGGGGGTCCCCAGCAGTGGTAGCCTGGCGATTAGACCTTTGGATAATAGAAAAGATGTCTAGGGGCGAAGTACCCATTTAAACCTAGCCACCCATAAAAGGAGATCAGGTGTGTTGTAGCAAGAAAAAACAAACCCCAATATGTGGTGGAAAATGTGTGTGCTGCTGTTAGGACCAAAGGAAAATAAAATTAGCATTAGAAATTAAGGCGTCCGATAAATTTATATTGGTCCAAATTTATTTGCGGCAAATCACTATTAAAAACGGCTATTTCTAGCCTACAGAAATGCTTAATAGGGGTGTGGAACACTTTGCTTTGTCCTAACACACATAGGGAGGGTGCTGTGTTAGTGAAATAATACTGTTATTCAGTATGACATGCAGATTACAGGCATCGCTATTAGAATCACTGCCTCAGAGCGTCTGGATGTGGCAGATTTATTTATGTCATTTGAATTTATTTTAATTTTTGATTACCCATTCTGGTGAGCATAGAGCTGGCAGTGCGCCGCGAGGCAAGCTACCACCTGTTCCAGCCCTGCCTCTCAGCGTACCCCCATACTCTGAGTGTCCACTTGAAAAGGGAGGGACTGCAGTACCAGCAACTTGGACAGGAGCACATTCAGCTTCTGTGCCATTAGATAAGTGGGTGCATAAAGGTAGAAGTGGCTGCAGTGAAAAAGCTTGTATCTTAAAATTGAGCTGGCGGTCCTCTGCCAGACGAAATACCACCTGTTCCAGCCCCTGCCTCTCAGCACCCATCTGACTGTGAAAGTGTGAATGTTTCATTTAATCTGTTAAAGTTCATTATTATTGCACCAAGCTGTTTCATTGGATTCTTATGATAATTCCACAGGTAATATGACAGTGACAATATAGGACTTCAGTATTGAAAAGATTGCATCGATTTTTTTAAATTTAGGATTTATATTAAATTCCCAAGTGTAATGTTCCGGTGTTTACCATAATCTGGCAGAATGACACAGCCTGGAATTGGAGGCAGCAAGAGGAGACCATATAGTGGCTGAATGACACAGCCTGCAGCTCGCGGAAGCATGAGGAGACCATAGGGCCTCACAATCCCTAAGATTAAAAGATGAATTTTAAAATTTAAATTTTATGGTAGCTAGTGCTACCATAAAAATTTGAAGGTAATGTCCCAGGCCCAGTAGCATCAGTAAACCCTATAGTGGCTGAATGACAAAGCCTGCAGCTCGCGGCAGCATGAGGAGACCAGAGGGCCTCACAATCCCTAAGATTAAAAGATGAAGTTTAAAATTGATATTTAAGTTTTATGGTAGCTAGTGCTACCATATAAATTTGTAGGCAAGGTACCAGGCCCAGCAGCATCAGTAAACCATATAGTAGCTGAATGACACAGCCTGCAGCTTGCAGCAGCATGAGGAGACCATAGGGCCTCACAATCCCTAAGATTAAAAGATGAAGTTTAAAATTGAAATTGAAGATTTATAGTAGCTAGTGCTACCATAAAAATTTGTAGGTAATGTCCCAGGCCCAGCAGCATCATTGAACCATATAGTGGCTGAATGGCACAGCCTGGAGTTTGTGGCAGCATGAGTAGAACATATAGTGGCTGAATGGCACAGCCTGGAGTTGGCAGCAGCATGAGTAGAACATATAGTGGCTGAATCACACAGCCTGGAGTTGGCGGCAGATTAGGAGACCATATAGTGGCTGAATGGCACAGCCTGGAGTTGGCAGCAGCATGAGTACAACATATAGTGGCTGAATGGCACAGCTTGGAGCTGGTGGCAGAATGAGTAGAACATATAATGGCTGAATGGCACAGCCTGGAGGAGTTGGCGGCAGATGAGGAGACCATATAGTGGCTGAATGGCACAGCCTGGAGTTGGCGGCAGCATGAGTAGAGCATATAGTGGCTGCATGGTACAGCCTGGAGTTGGCTGCAGATGAGGAGACCATATAGTGGCTGAATGGCACAGCCTGGAGATGGCGGCAGCATGAGGAGAACATATAGTGGCTAAATGGCACAGCCTGGAGTTGGCGACAGCATGAGTAGAACACATAGTGGCTAAATGGCACAGCCTGGAGTTGGCGGCAGCATGAGCAGAACATATAGTGGCTAAAGGGCTCAGCCTGGAGTTGGCGGCAGCATGAGTAGAACATATAGTGGCTAAATAGCACAGCTTGGAGTTGGCAGCAGCATGAGCAAAACATTCAGTGGCTGAATGGCACAGTCTGAAGTTGGCGGCAGCATGAGTAGATGAGTAGAACATATAGTGGCTGAATAGCACAGCCTGGAGTGGGCGGTAGCCTGGGTAGAACATATAGTGGCTGAATGGCACAGCCTGGAGTTGGCGGCAGATGAGGAGACCATTTAGTGGCTGAATGGCACAGCCGGGAGTTGGCCGAGGCATGTGGAGACCGTATGGTGGCAGAATGAGACAGCCTGGAGATGGCAGCAGCAGCATCAGGAGTCCTGAAAGTGACCCGTGACAAAGTGGTGCGGTGGGTGGCAATACCAGTACCTGGTGACAAAGCTGGAGGAAAAAAGTCTGATGCGGAGGAATGTTTATAACTGGGTAGCAGCACCTTAAAGGGGTACTCCGCCCGAGGACATCTTATCCCCTATCCAAAGGATAGTGGATAAGATGTCAGATCGCGGACATCCCGCTACTGGGGACCCCTGAGATCTTGGCTTCAGCACCCCACTTTTATTACTGCACAGAGCAAACTCGCTCTGTGCGTAATGACGGGCAATACAGGGGCCGGAGCATCGTGATGTCACAACTCCGCCCCCTTGTTACGTCACGGCTCGCCCCTCAATACAAGTCTATGGGAGGGGGCGTGGTGGCCGTGTGTCTGGGTCCTCTGTCTCACCTTCCTCATAACCCTCTAGCTCCTCTGGCTGCTCCTGCTCCTCCTCTTCTGTCAGATGACTAGAAAAAAATTCCCATTTTGCGAAACCTAAACTGTGCTCCACTGTGCCCCTCCTCCTCCTTCTCCAGTTCAGCTCCCACAGGGCTCAAGTGGCCGTGAGATGTAGGCGCTACGTCTCCATTGCCCTGACCAGCCATTCTTTCCAATATGTGTTGTAGGATATGAAGCAGTGGAAGGATGTCATTCATCCCGAAATCCTGGCAACTGACTAATAATGTGTCTTCCTCAAAGGGCCTGAGCAAACGGCAGGTGTCACGTATGAGCTGCCACTGGTTGACATTGAAGTTACACACGAGAATACCCCTATCCGCTTGGATCATCAAGAAATCGGTGATGGCTTTTCTCTGTTCATATAGTCCAACATATGGAGGGTGAAATTCCAACATGTGGAAACGTCGCAAATAAGACTATGCTGGGGGGATATTGTTCTGATGCTGCAGATCAAGGACGGTGTGCTTTGCGGTGTACCAGTGGCATGCAAATGCATGCAAATTTTCCCTCCCATTGTTAGGATGTCTTGCAAATGGGGGGAACACTTCAGGAACAGCTTTACAACCTGACTGAACACGTGTGCCATTCAGGGCGCATGGCCCAGCCTTCCTTGTCGCAGCGCAGACAAGATGTTCTTCTCGTTGTCATTCACCATGGTTCCCATTTCCAGTTTTCATGGAGCATGCCATGCTCCGATTTCTTTATGAATTACTTTTAGCAGTTCCTCCCCTGTGTTACTCCATTCGCCAAAGCAAACCATGTGAAGAACAGCGTGACACCGCTGTGCCCTGCACTCATGGTATGCTGATGTGGCACTGAGACTTGTCTGTGCAGTGGAGGCTGAGGACACGGTGGAGGATGAGGAGGCAGAGTTGCACACTGTCACAGGATCAACAGCCTGAGAGCGTGGAGGAGGAAGCGGCATGACCTGTTGGTGTTGTAGCTTTGCAGGAACATCATTCACCCAGTGGCCCGTAAAGGACATGTATTGTCCCTGACCATAGTTACAGCTTCAGACATCAGCGCTGCTGTGCACTTTGGTACAAACCGACAGGCTCAAGGACTGGCCCACCTTCTCTTCTACAAAATTGCGCAGGGCTGGTACTGCCTTCTTTGCAAAGAAATGACGGCTTGGCACTCTCCACCTCAGCTCGGCACAAGCCATCAGTTCTCCGAAAGGTGCAGAGTCCACCACTTGAAAAGGGATGGACTGCAGCACCAGCATCTTGGACAGGAGCACATTCAGCTTCTGATGAGTCTCTTGGACATGGCTTCGCCGATGGATTGTTGGCGGAATGATTGACTAAAAGTAGGAGGAGCAAGAGCCTCTGGAGCAACAGAAGGAGGGTATGACACATAGCTCCCTTCGGCTGAGGTGGTGGAGCGTTGGCTGGCTGAAAGAGGGAGCGGCATGCCACTGGGTGATGCAGCAGGCCGGACCACTACATCAGAGCCATGGTTCTCCCAGGCTGCTTTATGGTGGCGCAGCATATGTTGATACAGGGCCTTGGTGCCAACATGGGGACCCTGGCCATGCTTCACCTTCTGCCGACACATCTTGCATGTGGCTATGTTAACCTCCTCAGATGCTTGATGAAAAACTGCCACACTGCCGAGTAACTGATTTTTCCCACCAACAATACACACTAATTGATTGCTTCTGCCACCGTCTCCAGGAACCCCTGTTCCACTGCCTCCCGGGAAGGTAGGCTGCCACGAAGCAGGTGGTCTCCCCCGGGCACGTTTGGCTCCAGAATTTCCACTTCTGCCAACCATGCTACCACCTTTGGTGCTCAGCTGCTGTCTCACAAGCAACCTGTAACCCTCTTCTCTTAATGATGAGGAAGCCCTTTCTGCACCCGGCTCCCAATTGTGATCAGCTTCATCATCATCAACAAGTGTCTGCTTCAGGACCCTGAATGCTGACAACACCGCCCCCACATCACTCTCCTCATCACTATTTGCCCACCTAGCGGAGGAAGCGGTGGATGTCTCCTCCACTTTTTGGCTGGGCAGTAGCTGCTGACTGTCCTCTATTAGATCGACCCCACAGCAAAATATACTTCTGTAGGGGAAGGAACAGCTTAGGACAGAGGCAATGGGAGGACATGGACTGCTCCCAGGCCATGCCAACTGAGGGTTGTGTCTGAGGAACCCTCCGACTGTTGACTTGGGGTATCAGATGTCGCGGAGTTTAGAGTAATTTCAGGGAACGGGAAACCAGTACCCAGGCATGGCTACTGGGAGCCCACGGTGCAGGTGGGAAACCATGTCTTAGAAAGGCAGGGTGTGATTGTCACCAATGTTAGGGATGAAGGAGCAGCTGATTTCATCTTAGGCATGAATATTATGAGGCACTGTTTTGATTATATTGTCTGTGCACTGCATGCATCTCTCCCTCACTTGTCACCCCCAGGCCGGCGAGCTGCCCAACACCACCTCAAAATGCTCCAAGCAGAACAGAAGTTCATGAGTCATCAAGGAGAAATCTGTCGAGTAAGGATTCAAGATATATGAGCCGTTAGTCTACAGCCACAGACGGAGACAGTTATTTGGTGTCGTGCCCGACCCGGGGTGGAGAATCAAAATTATCAAGCGCTCTTGGAGCCCATCCTACTGGAAGATTGCCCCTTGGTGTAAATTTAGGATTTATATTAAATTCCCAAGTGTAATGTTCCGGTGTTTACCATAATCTGGCAGAATGACACAGCCTGGAATTGGAGGCAGCAAGAGGAGACCATATAGTGGCTGAATGACACAGCCTGCAGCTCGCGGAAGCATGAGGAGACCATAGGGCCTCACAATCCCTAAGATTAAAAGATGAATTTTAAAATTTAAATTTTATGGTAGCTAGTGCTACCATAAAAATTTGAAGGTAATGTCCCAGGCCCAGTAGCATCAGTAAACCCTATAGTGGCTGAATGACAAAGCCTGCAGCTCGCGGCAGCATGAGGAGACCAGAGGGCCTCACAATCCCTAAGATTAAAAGATGAAGTTTAAAATTGATATTTAAGTTTTATGGTAGCTAGTGCTACCATATAAATTTGTAGGCAAGGTACCAGGCCCAGCAGCATCAGTAAACCATATAGTAGCTGAATGACACAGCCTGCAGCTTGCAGCAGCATGAGGAGACCATAGGGCCTCACAATCCCTAAGATTAAAAGATGAAGTTTAAAATTGAAATTGAAGATTTATAGTAGCTAGTGCTACCATAAAAATTTGTAGGTAATGTCCCAGGCCCAGCAGCATCATTGAACCATATAGTGGCTGAATGGCACAGCCTGGAGTTTGTGGCAGCATGAGTAGAACATATAGTGGCTGAATGGCACAGCCTGGAGTTGGCAGCAGCATGAGTAGAACATATAGTGGCTGAATCACACAGCCTGGAGTTGGCGGCAGATTAGGAGACCATATAGTGGCTGAATGGCACAGCCTGGAGTTGGCAGCAGCATGAGTACAACATATAGTGGCTGAATGGCACAGCTTGGAGCTGGTGGCAGAATGAGTAGAACATATAATGGCTGAATGGCACAGCCTGGAGGAGTTGGCGGCAGATGAGGAGACCATATAGTGGCTGAATGGCACAGCCTGGAGTTGGCGGCAGCATGAGTAGAGCATATAGTGGCTGCATGGTACAGCCTGGAGTTGGCTGCAGATGAGGAGACCATATAGTGGCTGAATGGCACAGCCTGGAGATGGCGGCAGCATGAGGAGAACATATAGTGGCTAAATGGCACAGCCTGGAGTTGGCGACAGCATGAGTAGAACACATAGTGGCTAAATGGCACAGCCTGGAGTTGGCGGCAGCATGAGCAGAACATATAGTGGCTAAAGGGCTCAGCCTGGAGTTGGCGGCAGCATGAGTAGAACATATAGTGGCTAAATAGCACAGCTTGGAGTTGGCAGCAGCATGAGCAAAACATTCAGTGGCTGAATGGCACAGTCTGAAGTTGGCGGCAGCATGAGTAGATGAGTAGAACATATAGTGGCTGAATAGCACAGCCTGGAGTGGGCGGTAGCCTGGGTAGAACATATAGTGGCTGAATGGCACAGCCTGGAGTTGGCGGCAGATGAGGAGACCATTTAGTGGCTGAATGGCACAGCCGGGAGTTGGCCGAGGCATGTGGAGACCGTATGGTGGCAGAATGAGACAGCCTGGAGATGGCAGCAGCAGCATCAGGAGTCCTGAAAGTGACCCGTGACAAAGTGGTGCGGTGGGTGGCAATACCAGTACCTGGTGACAAAGCTGGAGGAAAAAAGTCTGATGCGGAGGAATGTTTATAACTGGGTAGCAGCACCTTAAAGGGGTACTCCGCCCGAGGACATCTTATCCCCTATCCAAAGGATAGTGGATAAGATGTCAGATCGCGGACATCCCGCTACTGGGGACCCCTGAGATCTTGGCTTCAGCACCCCACTTTTATTACTGCACAGAGCAAACTCGCTCTGTGCGTAATGACGGGCAATACAGGGGCCGGAGCATCGTGATGTCACAACTCCGCCCCCTTGTTACGTCACGGCTCGCCCCTCAATACAAGTCTATGGGAGGGGGCGTGGTGGCCGTGTGTCTGGGTCCTCTGTCTCACCTTCCTCATAACCCTCTAGCTCCTCTGGCTGCTCCTGCTCCTCCTCTTCTGTCAGATGACTAGAAAAAAATTCCCATTTTGCGAAACCTAAACTGTGCTCCACTGTGCCCCTCCTCCTCCTTCTCCAGTTCAGCTCCCACAGGGCTCAAGTGGCCGTGAGATGTAGGCGCTACGTCTCCATTGCCCTGACCAGCCATTCTTTCCAATATGTGTTGTAGGATATGAAGCAGTGGAAGGATGTCATTCATCCCGAAATCCTGGCAACTGACTAATAATGTGTCTTCCTCAAAGGGCCTGAGCAAACGGCAGGTGTCACGTATGAGCTGCCACTGGTTGACATTGAAGTTACACACGAGAATACCCCTATCCGCTTGGATCATCAAGAAATCGGTGATGGCTTTTCTCTGTTCATATAGTCCAACATATGGAGGGTGAAATTCCAACATGTGGAAACGTCGCAAATAAGACTATGCTGGGGGGATATTGTTCTGATGCTGCAGATCAAGGACGGTGTGCTTTGCGGTGTACCAGTGGCATGCAAATGCATGCAAATTTTCCCTCCCATTGTTAGGATGTCTTGCAAATGGGGGGAACACTTCAGGAACAGCTTTACAACCTGACTGAACACGTGTGCCATTCAGGGCGCATGGCCCAGCCTTCCTTGTCGCAGCGCAGACAAGATGTTCTTCTCGTTGTCATTCACCATGGTTCCCATTTCCAGTTTTCATGGAGCATGCCATGCTCCGATTTCTTTATGAATTACTTTTAGCAGTTCCTCCCCTGTGTTACTCCATTCGCCAAAGCAAACCATGTGAAGAACAGCGTGACACCGCTGTGCCCTGCACTCATGGTATGCTGATGTGGCACTGAGACTTGTCTGTGCAGTGGAGGCTGAGGACACGGTGGAGGATGAGGAGGCAGAGTTGCACACTGTCACAGGATCAACAGCCTGAGAGCGTGGAGGAGGAAGCGGCATGACCTGTTGGTGTTGTAGCTTTGCAGGAACATCATTCACCCAGTGGCCCGTAAAGGACATGTATTGTCCCTGACCATAGTTACAGCTTCAGACATCAGCGCTGCTGTGCACTTTGGTACAAACCGACAGGCTCAAGGACTGGCCCACCTTCTCTTCTACAAAATTGCGCAGGGCTGGTACTGCCTTCTTTGCAAAGAAATGACGGCTTGGCACTCTCCACCTCAGCTCGGCACAAGCCATCAGTTCTCCGAAAGGTGCAGAGTCCACCACTTGAAAAGGGATGGACTGCAGCACCAGCATCTTGGACAGGAGCACATTCAGCTTCTGATGAGTCTCTTGGACATGGCTTCGCCGATGGATTGTTGGCGGAATGATTGACTAAAAGTAGGAGGAGCAAGAGCCTCTGGAGCAACAGAAGGAGGGTATGACACATAGCTCCCTTCGGCTGAGGTGGTGGAGCGTTGGCTGGCTGAAAGAGGGAGCGGCATGCCACTGGGTGATGCAGCAGGCCGGACCACTACATCAGAGCCATGGTTCTCCCAGGCTGCTTTATGGTGGCGCAGCATATGTTGATACAGGGCCTTGGTGCCAACATGGGGACCCTGGCCATGCTTCACCTTCTGCCGACACATCTTGCATGTGGCTATGTTAACCTCCTCAGATGCTTGATGAAAAACTGCCACACTGCCGAGTAACTGATTTTTCCCACCAACAATACACACTAATTGATTGCTTCTGCCACCGTCTCCAGGAACCCCTGTTCCACTGCCTCCCGGGAAGGTAGGCTGCCACGAAGCAGGTGGTCTCCCCCGGGCACGTTTGGCTCCAGAATTTCCACTTCTGCCAACCATGCTACCACCTTTGGTGCTCAGCTGCTGTCTCACAAGCAACCTGTAACCCTCTTCTCTTAATGATGAGGAAGCCCTTTCTGCACCCGGCTCCCAATTGTGATCAGCTTCATCATCATCAACAAGTGTCTGCTTCAGGACCCTGAATGCTGACAACACCGCCCCCACATCACTCTCCTCATCACTATTTGCCCACCTAGCGGAGGAAGCGGTGGATGTCTCCTCCACTTTTTGGCTGGGCAGTAGCTGCTGACTGTCCTCTATTAGATCGACCCCACAGCAAAATATACTTCTGTAGGGGAAGGAACAGCTTAGGACAGAGGCAATGGGAGGACATGGACTGCTCCCAGGCCATGCCAACTGAGGGTTGTGTCTGAGGAACCCTCCGACTGTTGACTTGGGGTATCAGATGTCGCGGAGTTTAGAGTAATTTCAGGGAACGGGAAACCAGTACCCAGGCATGGCTACTGGGAGCCCACGGTGCAGGTGGGAAACCATGTCTTAGAAAGGCAGGGTGTGATTGTCACCAATGTTAGGGATGAAGGAGCAGCTGATTTCATCTTAGGCATGAATATTATGAGGCACTGTTTTGATTATATTGTCTGTGCACTGCATGCATCTCTCCCTCACTTGTCACCCCCAGGCCGGCGAGCTGCCCAACACCACCTCAAAATGCTCCAAGCAGAACAGAAGTTCATGAGTCATCAAGGAGAAATCTGTCGAGTAAGGATTCAAGATATATGAGCCGTTAGTCTACAGCCACAGACGGAGACAGTTATTTGGTGTCGTGCCCGACCCGGGGTGGAGAATCAAAATTATCAAGCGCTCTTGGAGCCCATCCTACTGGAAGATTGCCCCTTGGTGTGAGCAGCTAGAAGCCTGGTAACAGTACGTAATGGGAAAGTTCCGGTGAGACTTATTAATCACTCTCAAGTTGCCGTCCGACTACCCAAGTATACCCCGGTGGCTACCCTGCACCATTTAGATGTCAGAGATGTGGTCTCGAAGTCACAAGTGGCTCAACGAGGACCTGACAAGAATCCTGTGGAACCTTGGTGCAACCAGCTACAAATAGGAGGTGAAGATACCCCCAAGGAACAAGTGGAAGGAGTCAGCCAGGTAGCTAAGAAATATCAAGAAGCTTTCAGCAAGTTCCCCACAGACTTTGGCAGGACCACCATGATCAAACATAGGATTCTCACAGGGGAAAGTCCACCCATTAAGGAGAGACATCACCCTGTGGCTCCTGGGATTTATTAGACCATAAAGAAGATGCTTGTGGTGGTGAAAGAGGCTGATGTCATCCAAGAAAGCCAGAGTCCTTGGGCTGCACCTTTGGTCCTGGTGAAAAAAAAAGATGGGACTATCTGCTTTTGTGTAGATTACCGGAAATTGAACGGCATAACTCATAAGGATGCCTATCCTCTTCCTCGTATATAAGAATCCTTGACTGCATTGGGGTCTGCCGCCTACTGTCACGATTCCGGCTGGCAGGTAGTGGATCCTCTGTGTCAGCGAGGGATTGGCGGGGACCGTGCTAGTGGACCGGTTCTAAGAGGCTACTGGTTTTCGCCAGAGCCCGCCGCAAAGCGGGATGGTCTTGCTGCGGCAGTAGCAACCAGGTCGTATCCACTAGCAACGGCTCACCTCGCTGACTGCTGAGAAGGCGTGGGACAGAAGGACTAGGCAGAGGCAAGGTCAGACGTAGCAGAAGGTCGGGGGCAGGCGGCAAGGTTTGTAGTCAGGAAGGGTAGCAGAAGATCAGGTACACAGGCTTTGGACACACAAAACGCTTTCACTGGCACAAGGCAACAAGATCCGGCAAGGGAGTGCAAGGGAGGAGACTAGATATAGCCAGGGAACAGGTGGGAGCCAATTAAGCTAATTGGGCCAGGCACCAATCATTGGTGCACTGGCCCTTTAAGTCTCAGAGAGCTGGCGCGCGCGCGCCCTAGAGAGCGGAGCCGCGCGCGCCAGCACATGACAGCAGGGGACCGGGACGGGTAAGTGACCTGGGATGCGATTCGCGAGCGGGCGCGTCCCGCTGTGCGAATCGCATCCCCAACGGCCATGACAGTGCGGCGCTCTCGGTCAGCGGGACCGACCGGAGCGCTGCAGGGAGAAAGACGCCGTGAGCGCTCCGGGGAGGAGCGGGGACCCGGAGCGCTAGGCGTAACAGTACCCCCCCCTTAGGTCTCCCCTTCTCTTTGTCCAGTAACTGCCTCCCCTGGGATGAGGACACCGGGAAAGAATGGAGGGTTTCCTCAACGGCAGGCAGTACAGCAGGAGTGGGAATAGGGAGGGAGGGCAGAGGGCGAGGCCTGGCACGGGGCAGTGTGACACCAGGACGGGGGCCATGAGGAGGCACAGAGGCTTGCCTGACGGGACTGGGAGGGGGGGAGAGGCACTTCCTGTGGCAGGCAGAGTCCCAGTTCCTGATCTCCCCGGTGGTCCAATCAATGGTGGGGGAATGAAGCCGGAGCCAAGGCAGACCGAGGAGAACCTCAGAGGTACAGTTGGGGAGAATGAAGAATTCAATCCTCTCAAGGTGGGGTCCAATAGACATGAGGAGGGGCTCTGTGTGGTAACGCACGGTGCAGTCCAATCTGGCTCCGTTGACCGCGGAAATGTAGAGCGGCTTGACGAGACGGGTCACCGGGATGCTGAATTTATTAACAAACGACTCCAAAATAAAATTTCCTGAGGCACCGGAGTCCAAGCAGGCCACGGCTGAGAGGGAGGAGCTGGCTGAAGAAGAAATCCGCACGGGTACCGTGAGACGTGGAGGAGCAGACTTGGAACCAAGAGACGCCACACCCACGTGAGCTGGGTGCGTGCGTGCGTTTCCCAGGCGTGGAGGACGGATAGGGCAATCCACCAAGAAATGCTCGGTACTGGCACAGTAAAGACAGAGATTTTCTTCCCTGCGGCGATTCCTCTCTTCCTGGGTCAGGCGAGACTTATCCACTTGCATGGCCTCCTCGGCGGGAGGCCCAGGCGTAGATTGCAACGGATACTGTGGGAGAGGTGCCCAGAGATCTAAGTCTTTTTCCTGGCGGAGCTCTTGGTGTCGCTCAGAAAAACGCATGTCAATGCGGGTAGCTAGATGGATGAGTTCTTGCAGATTGGCAGGAATCTCTCGTGCGGCCAGCACATCCTTGATGCGACTGGATAGGCCTTTTTTAAAGGTCGCGCAGAGAGCCTCGTTATTCCAGGATAATTCTGAAGCAAGAGTACGGAATTGTACGGCATACTCGCCAACGGAAGAATTACCCTGGACCAGGTTCAACAGGGCAGTCTCGGCAGAAGAAGCTCGGGCTGGCTCCTCGAAGACACTCCGGAGTTCAGTGAAGAAGGCCTGGACTGTGGCTGTGGCAGGATCATTGCGGTCCCAGAGCGGTGTGGCCCAAGACAAGGCCTTTCCTGAAAGAAGGCTTACTACGAACGCCACCTTAGACCGTTCTGAAGGAAACAAGTCCGACATCATCTCCATATGCAGGGAACACTGAGACAAAAATCCACGGCAGAGTCTGGAGTCCCCATCAAATTTGTCCGGCAGGGACAAGCGGAGGCTAGGAGCGGCCACTCGCTGCGGAGGAGGTGCAGGAGCTGGCGGAGGAGATGGTTGCTGCTGTAGCAGGGGCAGAAGTTGCTGTAACGTGGCGGTCAACTGCGACAGCTGCTGTCCTTGTTGGGCAATCTGCTGCGATTGCTGAGCGACCACCGTGGTAAGGTCAGCGAGACTTGGCAGGGGCACCTCAGCGGGATCCATGGCCGGATCTACTGTCACGATTCCGGCTGGCAGGTAGTGGATCCTCTGTGTCAGCGAGGGATTGGCGGGGACCGTGCTAGTGGACCGGTTCTAAGAGGCTACTGGTTTTCGCCAGAGCCCGCCGCAAAGCGGGATGGTCTTGCTGCGGCAGTAGCAACCAGGTCGTATCCACTAGCAACGGCTCACCTCGCTGACTGCTGAGAAGGCGTGGGACAGAAGGACTAGGCAGAGGCAAGGTCAGACGTAGCAGAAGGTCGGGGGCAGGCGGCAAGGTTCGTAGTCAGGAAGGGTAGCAGAAGATCAGGTACACAGGCTTTGGACACACAAAACGCTTTCACTGGCACAAGGCAACAAGATCCGGCAAGGGAGTGCAAGGGAGGAGACTAGATATAGCCAGGGAACAGGTGGGAGCCAATTAAGCTAATTGGGCCAGGCACCAATCATTGGTGCACTGGCCCTTTAAGTCTCAGAGAGCTGGCGCGCGCGCGCCCTAGAGAGCGGAGCCGCGCGCGCCAGCACATGACAGCAGGGGACCGGGACGGGTAAGTGACCTGGGATGCGATTCGCGAGCGGGCGCGTCCCGCTGTGCGAATCGCATCCCCAACGGCCATGACAGTGCGGCGCTCCCGGTCAGCGGGACCGACCGGAGCGCTGCAGGGAGAAAGACGCCGTGAGCGCTCCGGGGAGGAGCGGGGACCCGGAGCGCTAGGCGTAACACCTACTTTTCCACACTGGATTTGACGAGCGGTTACTGGCAGGTGCCAATGGCGGAAGAGGATAGAGAGAAGACCGCATTTGTGACCCCTATGGGACTCTTTGAGTTCAAAAGTATGCCCTTTGGACTGTGCAATGCACCGGCCACTTTCCAAGGCTTAATGGAACGATTCTTGGGGCATCTTAACTTCCAGAGTGTTCTGTTGTATTTAGATGACGTCATCATCTATTCCCGGACATATCAGGAACACCTGGACCACCTGAAAGAAGTTTTCCAAGTCCTTATCCAACAAGGGCTCAAGGTTAAACCTTCCAAATGTCACTTGCTAAAGCCACAAGTTCACTATCTGGGACATGTCGTCAGTGCTCAAGGAGTCCAGCATGATCCGGACAAAGTGAATGCTGTGAAAGAGTGGCCTACACCCAGGACGGTGCGAGACGTCCGAAGTTTCCTGGGATTTGCTGGTTATTACTGACGCTTCATCCCCCATTTTGCTCAAATTGCTGGGCCCTTAACCGAGTTACTGAGAGGGACTGCCCGGGAGAACTATAATGGGAGGCTACCCATACAGTGGGCTGAAGAACACGAAGATGCCTTTCGAGCCCTGAAGTACCTCCTCACGGAACCCCCCATTTTGGCGTATCCTGACTACAGCCTGCCGTTCCGTTTGTATACAGACGCTAGCTTCGAAGGTCTGGGGGCAGTCTTATCTCAGGTGCAAGATGGCAAAGAGAGGGTGATTGCCTATGCCAGCCGACATCTCCGAGGTGCTGAGAAGAATGACATCAACTATAGCTCCTTCAAACTGGAGCTCCTGGCCCTGGTCTGGGCCATTACGGAGAAGTTTAAGGACTATCTGACTGCTACTGCCTTCACGGTCCACACTGATAACAACCCCTTGGCCCATTTGAACACTGCTAAGTTGGGAGCTCTTGAACAGCGCTGGGTCTCTCGGTTGGCCAACTATGATTTCAACATTAAGTACCGCAGCGGAAAAACCAATGTTAATGCGAATGTACTTTCTCGCATGGCCCCGGGAGAAGCACCTCCTGCTGAAGATGTGTGGGAAGATGTGGAAATGCCTCCCTTCTACCGAAGGTTTGTGAGCCAGAGTGCTCTAACTGCCCAGGCGGGTGACGGACCTGAATCTCCTAAAGTCCCTGAAGATTTGTCTACATGGAAGATGCTTCAGGATGAAAGCCGGGTCATCGGAGACCTCTTAGACTATTGCCTCCACAAGAAAGTGCCCACTCGGGTACACAAGACACAGGGGGACTTTAAATTGAAGCGGCTGTGGCGGCAGAGGAATCGCCTGTTCCTGCACAAGGGGTTGGTCTACCGAAATTCCCTGGACCCAGTCTCCGGAGACCGCATACATCAGATTGTGGTTCCCAGAAGAGATGCAGCCATTGTCCTGAATGCCTATCATGATCAATCCGGACACTTCAGGGTCCATAAGACAGAGGCCACTGTCAGAAGGAGATTTTACTGGATTGTGATGTGGGGAGACATCGAGAAATGGTGTGCTGAATGCTCCATGTGCAATGTGATCAAGAATCCCTGAAGGGACGCAAGAGCCCCTTTACATTCCACCTGTACGGAGAGGCCGAACCAGATTGTTGCCTTGGATCATGTGAAGCTGGCCCCCACTCGATCTGTCTACTGTCATGCTCTAACCATGGTGGATTATTATTCCAAGTGGGTGGTCATGGTCACTGCCAAGACTGCTACTCAGCTCTTCTATCGTCATTGGATCCAATCTCTGGGGTGTCCCGAATCGGTCCTCACGAATCGGCGAACCGCCTTTGAAGCCCAGTTGTTCCAAGAACTTTGTCGGTTGCATGACTGCAAGAAGCTCTGGACGACGGCCTACCATCCCCAAGGGAATGGGCTCTGCGAGAGGATCAATCAAGTGTTCATCCAAATGCTCAGAGCTGCCTCTGTCTCAAAGCATGAAGAGTGGCCTCAGCTGTTGCCTGAACTCCTAGAAATTTACAACAACACTGTCCACTGCTCTAAGGGGTATACGTCTTTTTTCCTGATGATGGGCCGACACGGCCAATTGCCAAAGGATCGGACCTGCAGGCACCTTTCAACAATTCCCCTCAGGTTTCCCATGGTTTGGTGTCAGAACATCAACGAAGAATTGAGGAAGCCAAAAACATTGTTGAGAAGAAAATGGGTGAAGTTCATGAGCGCCAGCAGAAAGATTATAATCAACATGCTTCGGCTCTGCCCTTACAACTTGGAGATAAAGTGTGGCTCCGAAAATTCCCTAGAACCCATAAATTGGACTCATTGTGGGAAAAGGAACCATACACCATTACTGCAGTCCCTTACCCCGAAATGGACGCATACAAGATACAGAAAGACGGGTTTGAGCCACAGGTGGTCCACAGGAACAGAATAAAAGTGTGCCTGAAAGAAGACATGCTTGGCCCAACTCCTTCTACCCCTTCTGCCCCTTCTACTCCACCTCCAACAAGGCCAGTGAGAGAATACATGCCGGGAGAAGGAATTTATCCCACTATGGACATTTCTTTGTTCCCATCTCAGCAGCCTACCATGTATTGGGGTACACCGGTTCCAGCTCCATCCAGCCAGCCACCACTGGTTGCTCCACCCAGACAGTTGCCAGTAGCTGTTCCACCTAGCCAGTGGCCAATAGCTGTTGCTCCCTGTCAACCACCATTGGTTGCTACACCAAACATCAGTCCTGCTCCTGTGACTGCTCCAAGTCTTGATGCACCTACTCCACCTGTCTTCAGAGAACCCCCCAGTCCAACCGAAGATATTGCTTCTGTTTCCAGCCCTCCAGCTGGTCCCTCGGGGACTGAAGTTCTTGCAGAATCCCCAAGTAAAGGAACTCCTGATGACTCAGAGGTGGTGTTGCGGCGGTCTCAAAGGACTACACAGGGCAAATTACCCGTAAGGTACCAAGATTCATATTTAGTACCTGCACACATAGTCCCTTTGATAACCCATTTCAATGCTTTGCCTATAACTTTTCAGTACTCTAGACTACTCACTTAAATGTACTACTTCAAGTTTCTCTAGTACATACACCAAAGTAAATGTCTCACTTAAGGAAACACTTTAGGGATTGTAGCCTATTGTAATGCAATTCCTGCCACTGTTAGGTACACTTCTTCTTCTCCTTCTTTGCGTGTGTGAGGTGCTCTACCTGGCCAGTAGGTGCTCTTGCGAGCTAACAAATGAAACACGTAATTCTTAAAGTAGCCTAGGTAGGTTATGTGAAGTGCTCTAGGGGTAAGTAGCATGTAGCCAATGGACCCTAGCAGCCAATCTTACTGTGACCTAGCTTCCGGCTAGCCAGTATACCTTATGTGTACTAACAGGAAACTCATTGTTGGCGAATAAAATGTGTGAGATAATAAAATTGTTTAGTCAGCTTGAAACTAAAGGTATAAAGAGCTGTGCTAATGTTTAGTATGCCTCATAAAGATGTGTAGAGAGCTAATAAAATGTCTTAGGAGCTAGCAAATACATGTTAGATAGCTGCCTAATTGTCTACTAAGCTTTAAAATGTATAGTAAGCTGAATAAAAATGTTTTAGAAGCTAGAAACTAAAGGTCTAGATAGCTTCATAATTATCTAGATAGCTTCATAATTGCTTAGATAACTTCATAAGTGTCTTAGAAGCCTTCTTAGATGTCTAATAGGATTACTAGTCTACAAAATGTTTAGAATGCCTAGAAAATGTCTAGTAGGTTTAAAAGTACCTAATGTGTATAAAAGTTTGTCAGGATATAGATTCTGTCTAGTTAGAGATCCTGCTTAAGTCTGTCCTAGTTCCTCTGCCTTAGGGGACAGGCATCGGGCTCGACTTATTTTAAGTAAGGGGGTCTGTGGTGTCCCGGCACCGGATTGCATCCGTTGCCTTGTGGTGAGGTCCCCAAAGTCAGAGTCCCTAGGAGTAGGTGGGGTCCTCATCCTTAGTTAACCCCTTGTCACCCCTTTTGTAATTAAAATTATTTAAATTTAATGTATATATTTATTTAGTAAGTTTACTTACCTAGTTAGCGTCGCAGGACCTGGGGGTCACGTGATGCGTTCCAAAGACTCTATGGTTTGTAGTTCAAAGACCTTTGGAGGAAGTCAGGTGGTTACCCATCAGGCTTTGTAACAGTGAGTGACAGCTGATTTGGACCAATCCAAAACGGCCCTGGCCCTGCCCATATAAGGGAGCGGCGGCCATTACTCTCTCTCTTTCCTCGTGGGCTGTTGACGGATGAGGATCTGTGCTGCTGTCATCAGTGAGTTAGGCCCGAGCCTTGCGGCGACGGCTGTTCATTACTAAACTGTGAGTGTATAAATCGCTAAGCACTCTGCAAGATCACCGGACCGTATTTAACCCCTAAATCCAGACGGATCTTCGCAAATAACCCTAAGTTCAGAGACTTATATCAAAAGTCAAGGTCCGCAACAACTATCACTGGAGTGTATGGAGACTGTATTAATATGGTAGATGTATACAATGACATTGGCTATCCCTCAACACTGATGTTAAAATTGAGACATTTGCCAGTGTATCCTTATATGAAGGACACACCAGAGCCTGCACACCAACGCCAAGGTTTCTCAAATGGCGCGGGACCTAACGCTAACCTACCTGTGCGTAATAAGCAAAAACCAGGGGCCAGTGGGCAATTACAGAAGCACTAGGCCGACATGCAGCCTGCTCCCAGTTCCTTCCGGTGTGACTGAGCACACATACAATGGGAGGAGGGAGAGACAGGCTACAAGCCCCACTCAAGTTGGCTGATATAGGTGCATGGCCTCACAGGTGCAACCTTAATGCTGCCTGGAAAATGTTCAAGGCGCATTAACACATGGAGTTTACACACCTCCAAGTATAAATTTTTAAACAACAACAAAAAAAAAGGGGTCTCAAATGGCTGGAAGTGTTCAACCCCAAATGCAGTTGTGCATTTATACTGGGGGAGCAGATCCTGCCCTTGTAGTCCGTTGCTAGGGGCGAGCCCCAGCATAAAAATGCATACAATGGAGGATGCCTGCAGCGGACTACAAGTGCCACAATAGAATCCTACACCAGATAAACAGTGTGGATGTGTAACAATTAGAATAATACAATACAGGAATATGGGTGCACTACTGTGGTAGGTGTATACAATGGCATTGGCTATCCCTCAGAGACTGCTGTATAGCTACCGAAAGCAAACCGAAACATCGCCTCATGTTGTGTGAATAAAGGACACATTTTTGCATCTTAAATGGAGTTGCTGCTGCCTATTCGCTGCTATATATATATATATATATATATATATATATATTGTATATAGACTGCACACCAACAACCACAGTGAAGAATTCTAGCTATGTATAGAGAGGAGGGGGGGGGGGGGGGAGGGACTTCCAGCTTAGTAAAGCGGACCTTATGATTCTTAATGCAACACAGTAAACTATGCACCTTACTGTAGGTGCATAATATTTATTGATTGCAGTACAGCTAAAATGAAGTAAATGAGACTGTGCTGAGATATGAAAAACGACCCAACAAGAGGTTGTTGTTATCGGCTATATCACTGATATATATTTATTTTAGGTACATGAATTGGCTGAATATAAGCAGAAAGAGCATAGTTCAAAGTTCCTGCTCAAGTGTGTATCTGTCTTTCATGCACAATATTACTAAAAGGTTGTTTTCACAGTACATCAGACATTGAAGGATGATACACTAGCTCCAAGGTAGATTTAGAATTATAAAAACTTACCTTTTACATGCATAATGAGCATCACCATATCCTGCCCCTGAGGACTGAATAAGATACGAGAAACTCATTCATGCCTCTAGAAGTAGAAAACATGCTTGAATAACCCTGTTGGACACAATTATCTCCTATGACTTGACTTTCTCTCTAGACTGGACATTTGGTAGATTTTCTGGGACCTGTAAATCAATTTGATACATAACTTGTGACATTCAAGATAAATACATTGGATCACCCTGTGGTGTTTAGCGTTTATGTCTTTTTACATGATTTGTGAAGGGATCCTTTACATAAATGTGGCTTGACTTAACGCAAAATTGCATGTAATGACTTTAATCATTATAAATGAGAGAGAACATCTATTATTAGCTGTCTGTTATATGAAGTGATTGCCCAGTGCTGGGAAAAATATATTTTTGGAGGGCTCAGGCTGCATTAGAAAATAAAAAAAATCATACCTACCTACAGTGGCAGGGGGATTGAACAGTTTAGTATGGCTTGGTTCTAACTTTTAAGAGAATGTGGCTTTTCATTTCATTTCATTTTCTTCCAGAACTGGGTAATTTTTATAACAGTACCACAGTCAGGCTAGGTTTCCACTTGATTTTTTTATTTTTTATTGCAAAAACGCCAATAAAAACGTCCATTCTGCGGCATGGCGTTTTTTTGGTGGAAAAGCGCTGCGGCCAGATGTTAGCTGCAAGTCAATTGCGAACTGCAAAATGCCATATCCACTTGGCGTTTTTCAGATTGGCGTTTTTCAGCTATTTTTGGCTCCTTGGCAGTTTTGGTACTCCTCTGTGCTCTCTCCTGTCTGAAAGCACTCCTATGTGCTCTCTCCTGTCTGATAGGACTCCTCTGTGCTCTCTACTGTCTGATAGTACTCCTCTGTGCTCTCTCCTGTCTGATAGCACTCCTATGTGCTCTCTCCTGTCTGATAGGACTCCTTTGTGCTCTCTTCTGTCTGATAGGACTCCTATGTGCTCTCTTCTGTCTGATAGGACTCCTTTGTGCTCTCTCCTGTCTGATAGCACTCCTCTGTGCCCTCTCCTGTCTGATAACACTTCTCTTTGCTCTCTCCTGTCTGGCAGTACTCCTCTGTGCTCTCTCCTGTCTGATAGTACTCCTCTGTTCTCTCACCTGTTTGATAGTACTCCGCTGTGCTCTTTCCTGTCTGATAGTACTCTGCTGTGCTCTCTCCTGACTCATAAGACTCCTCTGTGCTGTCTCTTGTCTAATATTACTCCTCTGTGCTCTCTCCTGTCTGATAGAACTCCTCTGTGCCCTCTCGGGTCTGATAGTAGTCCTCTGTGCTCTCTCCTGTCTGATAGTACTCCTCTGGGCTCTCTCCTGTCTGATAGTACTCCTCTGTGCTCTCTCCTGTCTGATAGCACTCTTTTGTGCTCTCTCCTGTCTGATAGTACTCCTCTGTGCTCTCTCCTGTCTGATAATACTCCTCTGTGCTCTCTTCTGTCTGATAGCACTCCTTTGTGCTCTCTCCTGTCTGATAGTCCTCCTCTGTTCTCTCTTCTATCTGATAGTACTCCTTTGTTCTCTCTCCTGTCTGATAGCACTCCTCTGTGCTCTCTCCTGTCTGATAGTACTCCACTGTGCTCTCTCCTGTCTGATAGTACTCCGCTGTGCTCTCTCCTGTCTGATAGTACTCCGCTGTGCTCTCTCCTGTCTGATAGCACTCTTTTGTGCGCTCTCCTGTCTGATAATACTCCTTTGTTCTCTCTCCTGTCTGATAGTACTCCTCTGTGCTCTCTTCTGTCTGATAGCACTCCTTTGTGCTCTCTCCTGTCTGATAGTACTCCTCTGTTCTCTCTTCTGTCTGATAGTACTCCTTTGTTCTCTCTCCTGTCTGATAGCACTCCTCTGTGCTCTCTCCTGTCTGATAGTACTCCTCTGTGCTCTCTCCTGTCTGATAGTACTCCTCTGTGCTCCCTCCTGTCTGATAGCACTCCTTTTGCTCTCTCCTGTCTGATAGTACTCTTCTGTGCTCTCTCCTGTCTGAGCACTTCTCTGTGCTCTCTCCTTTCTGATAGTACTCCTCTGTGCTCTCTCCTGTCTGATAGTACTCCTCTGTAGTGTTGAGCGGCATAGGCCATATTCGAATTCGTGATATTTCGCGAATATATGGCCGAGTATTCGTCATATATTCCCTAAATTCGCATATTCCTAATATTCGCGTTTTTTTTGCATATGTGAAAATTTGCATGTGCGAAAATTTGCATATGTGAAAATGTTTTAACTTTATAGCAAGTATACCAGTGTAACTTGATAGAAGCAGCAGAAGGGAGGGATCAATATTCGCGAATATTCGCATATGCAAATATTTGCATATGCGAATATTCGCCCGGCGGTCTCACACCGTAGTAATAGAGCCTTCTTTAGACCACACAAGCTGGAAGCAGAGAGGGATGATCACTGTGATGTGTACTGTGAAAAAAAAACGAATATTTGTAATTTCGAATATATAGTGCTATATTTGCGAATATATATAAAATTCGGATTGTGAATATTCGCAAGCAACACTACTCCTCTGTGCTTTCTCCTGTCTGATGGTACTCCTCTGTGCTCTCTCCTGTCTGATAGTACTCCTCTGTGTCTGATAGGACTCCTATGTGCTTTCTCCTGTCTGATAGTACTCCTCTGTGTCTGATAGGACTCCTCTGTGCTCTCTCCTGTCTGATTAGCACTCCTCTGTGCTCTCTCCTGCCTGATAGTACTCCTCTGTGTCTGATAGGACTCCTCTGTGCTCTCTCCTGTCTGATTAGTACTCCTCTGTGCTCTATCCTGTCTGATATTACTCCTCTGTGCTCTCTCCTGTCTGATAGTACTCCTCTGTGCTCTCTCCTGTCTGATATTACTCCTCTGTGCTCTCTCCTGTCTGATAGTACTCCTCTGTGCTCTCTCCTGTCTGATATTACTCCTCTGTGCTCTCTCCTGTCTGATAGTACTCCTCTGTGCTCTCTCCTGTCTGATATTACTCCTCTGTGCTCTCTCCTGTTTGATAGTACTCCTATGTGCTCACTCCTGTCTAATAGTACTCCTCTGTGTCTGATAGGACTCCTCTGTGCTCTCTCCTGTCTGAGAGGACTCCTCTGTGCTCTCTCCTATCTGATAGTATTCTTCTGTACTCTTTCCTTTCCTATTAGACAAAGGAGTCCTATCAGACAGGAGAGAGCACAGAGGAGTCCTATCAGACAGAAGAGAGCACATAGGAGTCCTATCAGACAGAAGAGAGCACAAAGGAGTCCTATCAGACAGGAGAGAGCACAAAGGAGTCCTATCAGACAGGAGAGAGCACATAGGAGTGCTATCAGACAGGAGAGAGCACAGAGGAGTACTATCAGACAGTAGAGAGCACAGAGGAGTCCTATCAGACAGGAGAGAGCACATAGGAGTGCTTTCAGACAGGAGAGAGCACAGAGGAGTACCAAAACTGCCAAGGAGCCAAAAATAGCTGAAAAACGCCAATCTGAAAAACGCCAAGTGGATATGGCATTTTGCAGTTCGCAATTGACTTGCAGCTAGCATCTGGCCGCAGCGCTTTTTCACCAAGCCATGATTTTATGAGCCATGATTTCTATAAAAAGGAACTAACATTTTCTTATGGAGTATGTTAAAAGGTTAATGTTTTGCCAAGATGTACAACATATAAAACATTTTTGAATTTGAGAGTTCCCATTTAAAGTTCTCTCTCCTGCTGGATCCATTTCTGACTTTGGCTCAAAAACTGCAGTGGCAGTTTTAAAAAAACAAACAAACAAAAACTTCCAAGTAGAAACACAGCCTCAATGGCCCTCATTTAATATTGCAAACCCGACATGTTCTGTCAGGTTGTGTGCCAGATTCTGTCGCATTGCGCCAGAAATTCTGTCTGTGCCAGATTTTGCACTGGGAAAAGGGGGCGTGTCCTCCAAAAGGGGGCGTGTTCCTGACATTTTCACAAAAACCCAACATATTTACTAAGGTTTCCACATAAAATGTGGTGGATTTGAGCTGAGGAAAACCAGACAGATCAGAGCATGCGTTAAAAAAGCAAAGTGTAGGGAAAGTGGAAAATGTAGGGAAACCTTAGTAAATACCGTGGTAAATAAATTGTAGATAATTAAAACCCACAAAGAAACCTACACAAGGGCCATTGTATTTTGTAAATGCCATCTTGCCAAAAACAATCAGTGTATTTGTGGATGTTTTGAACCCTTTTCATGGAAATTTCCATAGCCGAGTATTTAGTTTGTAGTGCCATGTTCTTTGCATTTTCAGTTGTGCCAACCACCCAGAAATTCCTGGACAATCTGTAAAAATAGTTTATTTTTTTCCACTGTTCTGATACAAATAATGTGGATACGTTCATGTTTTTTTTCTATTTTTATAAGTGTGAAGCCTAATTAGGCTGTATTTGTGAGAGGGGCGGTAACATTTCCACTCCCCTGCATGTCAAGGCGGCACATAAGGGGTTGTGGGCAGGGCAGGGGTATATAACGCCCCTGCCTCCTATCGTGGGGCGTTCGTGACGTTTTGCGGAAGGGGCAGGTCACAGTGTGCTGCGGCGATATCCAGCGTTCATATCTCCCGCCAACAGTGAGCTCCTCCGTTCATGGGATGTTTTCTGGCAGTTTGATCGGGCCACAGAGGTACAGTTTAGTTATAATGTATGCCGGTGTCTGGGTCGCTAAGGCTCCAGATCGGCAGCTGGCGCACAGTGTTTTTAGGGTTACACATGAGGGCTGCCGCTTCTTACTTGGTAAGTGTCAGACTCCAGCTCAAGTGGTGGTGGGGGGTTGGGCGGTGTGTAATTAGCTGATGGCTTCTGAGTCGGACTCTGTACTCACCGGGCGCATTGAAGTTGTCATTATACGGATCACTCCTACGGCAGGCATTCAAGTTTCCCGTCACTCTGGGAGCTCCACAGGCCACGCTCTCTCTGCTTGGTTGGTCATAATATGCCGCAGGTGCACTAGCTTAATCAATCAGTGGTATGGGTTTGGCTGATATTGTTCATCTTTAGTATCTGCATCATGCACTAGATCACTGCGTTTTGCCATGCATTTCCATTTCAGGGAAGTTGCACTGGGCATTAATACTATTTCATTCACTCACAGGGGCATATATGCTAACAGCAACGTCCCATTACAGCCTCATTTCCCTATTCCATCCAGGTACTGGTTTTATATCCAGCAAAACTGCTTTCTGAGGTATACTGTACTGTAGGGTGCCTATATTAAGTCAATGGCCAAAGCTGTGCATCATGACTATATGTGGTGTACTGTTTCATAGTGTGTCTGATGTTTGAATAGCATAGTGTGGTAGGTAACAGCTCATGCACAATCAATCTATTACACTCAAACTATTCAAGAGAGTCACATTAGGGCACACTCTTTTTCTACGCAAGCCACAAACAGAGGCACAAACGAGAAATGTTCGTGCATACAGCAATTATACTACACGCACGCTCATAGCATTCACACTGCACGTGGGCTTATAGTGGTGACACTGCACATATGCTCATATTTACACGGCACGCATGCTCATAACATTATTCCACACCTTTTTCACTATTACTTCCACACTGCAACTACGATCCTAGCTTCACATTGCACGTACACTTATTGGTGTACACTTCACATACACTCATAGTCACTGTTCATATATTTTGGCACGTCATACTGTTCATGCGCTCATGGCTTTTACACGGTTAATATGCTTATAATATTTATTTTATACTGTTTATACACTCATGACATTTGTACTGTTCAGACATTCATGGTTTTCATACTGTTCACACACTCATGGCAACTATACTGGTTACATCCTCATGGTATTTCAAACTGCTCACACGCTCATGGCATTTATACTGGTACACACACATGGGTTATTACTGTTCATACGTTCATGACACTTATGCTGGTTCATACGCTTGTGGCATTGTACTCTTCATACGTGCATGGCATCCATATGCCCACCACTTTCATACTGTTCTGTGCTCATGGCATTCACACTGTTCTCAGGCTTGTGACACTTACACGGTTAACACCCTCACGGCAGTTATACTGCTCACGGTATTTATACTGTTCATACGCTCATGGTGTTATGCCGTTTTTACGCTCATGGCATCTATACTGATCATACGCGGCCAGTTCGGCGGCTGGAGCACAGTGTTACGGGGGTTACATGGCATTTATACTGATCATACGCTCATGACATTTATACTGGGCATGCGCTTACGGCTTTTATTCTGTTCATACGTTCAGGGCAGCTATACTGTTCAGTCGCTCATGGCAGCCATACTGGTGTTTACACGCCCATGGCATTTATACTGTTTATACACCCATGGCATCTATATGGTTATACACGTACGATATTTATACTGTTCATACACCCATGGCATTCATTCTGCTCATGGCAGTTATTCAAATCATGCGCTCACGGTATTTATACTGTTCACACATTGATGGTTTCACTGTCCACATGCTCATAGCATCTACACTGTTCCCACGCTTATGGCATTTCATAAATGTTCATGCACTTATGGCATTTGTACTGTTCATGGCATTTATACTGTTCAGACGCTCATGGCATTTATACTGTTCAGACGCTCATGGCATTTATACGCTCATGGTATTAATATTGTTCATACGCTCAGGGCTTTTATACCGTGCACTCACTCATGGCATTTTACCGCTCATGCGTTTACGGCATTTATACTGCTCATATGCTCACGCCATTTACATGGTTCATACGCTCAGGATTTCATATGTTTATGACTTACTGGCCATAGGCACATGGCTTTTGTACTATCATACACTAATGGCATTTACACTGTTCATACGTCCTCGACGTTGTACTGTTCTTACGCACATAGCATTTATACTGTTATATGCTCATAATATTTTATTATTCATACGCTCTCATGGTTCATACGTTCATAGCAAATGGGTGGGCGCTTGTTACATGCATATAGGTTTGGGTACGTACGATCATAGCTTTTCATCCTGTGCATATGGTGGCAGCACCCTGTCCGCATATGCTTATAGCACTTAGACTATGCTTATGGTAAGTAATTTGGTGGTGCAAGACTTTAAATTGTTACACTGTGCAGCCATGCAGTGTTTAATGTACGCAGGTTACTAGTTTCGCATCAGTCTCACGTCCATGACCAGGTATTGGGCATAGGTCACTTACAGAAGTTTGATGCCGGATTTCACAAGTATACTCCTGATGGCTTCATTACATCGATTCATCCAATAGTTCACTCGCACCACATACCCGTCACTCCACGCATGGGTTAGACACTTTGCAATCTAACATGCATCATACAGTTGTACTACATGTCTGTTTATTCAGCGCAAGCTTCAGTCATTAATTACTTCACGGAGGAGCAATTCTAATTGTGGTGATACTGGCTTTCTATCTTGCAATTGACAGGCCTTACAAGTCACTGTAGTAGTTGCACAACTCGGTAGTCACTAAGTCAGAATCACGGTAACAATCCACACTGTAAGTTGACATCTGGTAAGTCTCATCCTTTCAAATCTGTGGCCAAAGACACGCACCATGTTATTGTTGTAGACACGTCTGCAGCAAACAACACCATGACACATAAGCGATTTTCCAACATACCTGCCACATCTGCAGGGGGGCTTCCAGTGCGCAGCTGTTACTGAATTCTCTGAGCAACAACACCACAACAAATAGGCATTCATATACCCTTCTCACCTGCCTTGCCTGCAGGCAGATACACTGCATAGGTGTTGTCACTGGCACGGTTCCTTATGAGCTACACATCACGATACATAGGTGGGGGTACACCGGTCCAATGCCACGTCTGCAGAGGGATGCACTGCGTAGTTGTTGTCACGGACACACCTTCAGAGCAACAACATCACGACACACAGATGGTTGTTACCCATTTTTGCCTGCCACGTCCGCAGGGGGGGGGCATCACACAGTTAATTGCTACTGACACGTCTTCAGAGAAATAACTATATGATACACAGGTGGTTGTTACCCGTTATGCCTGCCACGGCTGCAGGGGGAGGCACTACATAAGATATTGTTATGACATGTTTTTTCAGAGCAATGACATCACGACACATAGGTGGTTGTTCACCCGTTCTGCCTGCCACGTCTGCAGAGGGAGGCGCCACACAGGTTGATGTTACTGTCACGTCTTCAGAGCAATAACATTTCGACATAGGTGGTTCACCCATTATGCCTGCCACGTCTGCAGGGGGGGTGCCACACAGGTTATTGTTACTGACACGTCTTCAGAGCAATAACATTTTGACATAGGTGGTTGTTTACCTGTTATGCCTGCCATGTCTGTAGGGGGAGACATCACATAGGTTATTGTTACTGACATGTCTTCAGAGCAATAACATTTCAACATAGGTGGTTGTTTACCTGTTATGCCTGCCACGTTTGCAGGGGGGGCACCACACAGGTTATTATTACTGACACGTCTTAAGAGCAATAACGTTTCAACATAGGTGGTGGTTACCCGTTATGCCTTTCACGTCTGCAGGAGGAGACATCACATAGGCTATTGTTACTGACACGTCTTCAGAGCAAAACATTTCAACATAGGTGGTTGTTTACCCATTATGCCTGCCACGTCTGCAGGGGGAGGCACCACACACACGTCTTCAGAGCAATAACATTTTCGAACATAGGTGGTGGTTACCCGTTATGCCTGCCAAGTCTGCAGGGGGAGACATCACATAGGCTATTGTTACTGACACGTCTTCAGAGCAATAGCATTTCAACATAGGAGGTGGTTACCCGTTATGCCTGCCACGTCTGCAGTTGGAGACATCACATAGGCTATTGTTACTGACACGTCTTCAGAGCAAAACATTTCGACATAGGTGGTTGTTTACTCGTTATGCCTGCCAAGTCTGCAGGGGGGGGGCACCAGACAGGTTATTGTTACTGACACTACTTCAGAGCAATAACATTTCAACATAGGTTACTCTTCATGCCTGCCACGTCTACAGGGTAAGGCTCACGCAGGTCTACATTACTGACACAGTCTCAAAGCAATGGACCACGGCATAGGCGGTCAGATATCCTGGGTGCCTACCATATTGGCAAGAGGAGGCAGCACAGGTTCTGGTCACTGACACTTGTCAGAACAAGAGCAACTCGTCACGTATATGGGGTCACCATTTACGACAACACGTCTGCCGGGGGACGTACCACGCAGGTTTGTCACTGACATCATTCCACAGCTAGAGTCCGTCACACTATTAGCACCTGCTTCATCGGCATTATCATATGCACAATGGTCCCGCTTGAAGGCATGATGGCTCAGGCATGGAGCGGCAGTGTTTGCAGGTACATTGGGTAGGCAAATTATAGACATGATGGCATTAAATGGGTGGGTCACTCGTAGTGGGACACCACTCCTAAAGCTAGGGCATTGGCATTGGGTTTGTCTTAGTTTTAAGGTAAGGTGTTCGGGTATTGTTTGATCTACAGGCAATAAGGCTGTTACCGCCAAGGTCAGTCGGATGGTGATGGTTGTGCCTATCTTGCTAACAGTTTCTATTTTGCCACTCATTAGCGGGACCATGATGGGATTTATTAGGCCTGACAGGTCACAGTGTTTCACTCTTGCACTGATATTAGGCAACAAGCCACATGCAGATATCAGCTTGGGTTTAGCATGACCCTGCTCAAGGGCCAACTCTGGTTTCGGTTAAGAGTGGGCATGACTACACAACTCTTCAGTTTCCAGGCATCAATTCCTAGGCCAGTCAGTTAGCTTTCACCTAACTCCTGTCTTAATGACAGAGCAATATCTTGGGTTTGTGCTAATGTAGGGGCATCGGTTCATGATTACAACATTTAATTCCCTACCAGATTGACTTTTTGACCTCTAAAGGCGTGGCCTCCATCGCAGTCATTGGGCACAATTCAGACTGATATGTTAAGTTAAAATGTGTTATACAACAGGTAAGTATATATAATTTTTATCATGAGCACGAATGTGTAGCCCCGATCACATTTGTGAAGCCTAATTGGGCTGTATTTGTGAGAGGGGCGGTAACATTTACACCCCCCTGCACGTCAAGGCGGCACATAAGGGGTTGTGGGCGGGGGCAGGGGTATATAACGCCCCTGCCTCCTATCGTGGGGCGTTCGTGACATTTTGCGGACCCCTCCCAACCCTCCCTTTCTTTTTTTCTTTTCATTTTTTCATTTCATCCATTACAGGGTTTGCCCTCTAAAGGCGTAGCCTCCGTCGCGGTCAATGGGCACAATTCAGACCGATATGTTAAGTTAAAATGTGTTAAACAACAGGTAAGTATATATCATTGTTATCACGAGCACGAATGTGTAGCCCCGATCACAAGCTAAAAAATCGTGTACAGGTTAGCATTGTTTTAACTATGATCATTTCACAGATCACAGTTTTTAATATCAATGTTCTATGCAGTATGCATAATTTTACTTATTTTTAAGATTCGTTATGCTTTTCCAGTCTGTATGTAAAAATTTTAATCTTTCCATGATTTTTTATAAATTTGTCCATAAAATAAATAAGATGAAAAGAAAATAACTTGATTTACACATACCATGATAAATTCCCTCTATTGAGTTTACTCATCTAAGCAGATTACTTCCTTTGAAATTAAGTGTGTTCCTCCTAGCGAGACAAGAGAACGCTAGTAACATTAAAAGTGTCCATTTTGGCTCCATCAGATCTCCTAGACCCCTAAGGGCATGTGCACACTAAGAAAGCTTCGCTCACGGAATTCTGATCAGGAATTCTGCTCGGAGATTCCATCTGCCAGCTTCCATCAGTAGGACTGTGCAGACCTGTGCCATCATCATTGATTGCAATGCAGTCTGTGCGTAATTCCACCGAAAGAATGAATAGGTTAATTCTTTTGGCAAATCAGTTTTAGTGGCGGAATGTTAAGATTTATACAGCAGAATCCCGGAGCACAATTCCGCTCATGGAAGTTCCATAGTGTGAACATACCCTTACACAGAAGGCAAATAAACAACAAAAGACCACAGCCAGCCACCTTGGACTGAATATATCCAGCACCAAGAAAGGATGTTAAAATCAGTGAATTGTATAACACTTTAAAAACCTATTGCTGGTGATGCAAATGGTTCTGCTTACATGTCTATGTGACCAGAAATACATTTTTATCAATAATTGTGTAATTGCAGCATGCTTTTCACAGTGCTGGACATCCACCAAACAATCTGCACATCCTTCAAGTTTATCATACCATCAATGCATAGTTGAGTAGATGCTGGCTGGCTGTAGGTGCATTTATACCATGTTTTTGCAATTTGACTGCCAGATCCGGCAGGGGAATAAAAAATTGTCTGCTGCCGTATCCCCGCCAGACCCAGATCTCATTTATTTGAATAAGGCGGACGGAGTCAGATAGTGACTCTGGTCGGCTCATTTTCAGAGTGAAAACCAATTTTCAGACCAAAAACCAATTTTTTTTAATAAAGCCTTTCCCCAATAAAACATAAAATCACCCCTCCCATTTTACCCATACCCCCCATCCAAAAAAAAAAACAACTTAAAAATACTAAACATATTTGGTATTGCCGTATGCGTAATTGTCCAATCTATTAAACTATAATGTTTAAACATAAAAAATACTAAACAAAGTAGATTTTTTTATCACACCATATATCAGAAAAAAATAAATAGAAAGTGATCAATAAGTCCCATCAAAACAAAAATGGTACCAATAAAAACTAAGGAAAATCCGGCTCCCAAGACTGGATAAAAATTAGTAGCTTTAATGAATCATATTAAAATCCAATGTAATTACCTACTTTTCTGGACCAATAAAAACTACAGATCACAGTACAAAAATGAGCCCTCACACATCCCATTATATGTAAAAAAAAAAAAATTATAGGGGTCAGAAAAGGACCATTTTAGGCATACTGAATACGGTGATATGGCTCTTTTATATTTGACTACATTGGGTGTTAGGTATGTGTAAGTGTTAGTATTCGGCAGGCTGGATGTGGATCCTCTGTGTCAGCGAGGGATTGGTGTGGACCGTACCGGTGGACCGGTTCTAGGTTGCTACTGGTATTCACCAGAGCCCGCCGCAAAGTGGGATGGTCTTGCTGCGGCGGTAGCAACCAGGTCGTATCCACCGGCAACGGCTCAACCTCGCTGACTGCTGAGAAGGCATGGGACAGAAGGACTAGACAGAGGCGAGGTCAGACGTAGCAGAAGGTCAGGGCAGACGGCAAGGTTCATAGTCAATGGTGATAGCAGAAGGTCTGGAAACACTGGTATGGCAAAGACAGGAAACGCTTTCTCTAGGCACAAGGGCAACATGATCCGGCAATGCTGGGAAGGGGAAGTGAGGTTATATGAGCAAGGAGCAGGTGGAAGCTAATTACAGTGATTGGGCCAGGCACCAATCAGTGGTGCACTGGCCCTTTAAATCTTAGAGAGCTGGCGCACACGCCCTAGAGAGCGGAGCCATGCCAGGACGTGACAGCCGGGGACCGGGACAGATGAGTAGCTTGGGATGCGATTCGCGAGCGGGAGCGTCCCGTTATGCGAATCGCATCCCCGCCGGCAGTGTCAGTGTAGCACTCCCGGACAGCGGGTCTGACCGGGGCGCTGCAGAGAGGGGAATGCCGCGAGGAGCAGGGACCCGGAGCGCTCGGCGTAACAGTAAGCTCTCCCAAAGACACCGATATTGGCACTATACAGTCAGAAAGTCACAATGAATGGAAATCTGAACCTAACTAAATAGCAACAACCTTTTCTTTGAGTTACTGAGACACTATGATTCTCAGTACAGCAGCCCATGTAAATTCTTAAATGATGAAAAGATGACATTTTAGGGGACTAAAAATTTTAAAAGAGAAAGAAATCTGCTTGATCTGTATATCTAATTGAAAGTACTTAACAGTAAAATAACATTTCACATATGTTATTGAAATTAAAATCAGCAGCATTTGTAAAGTGTCATTCTTTCCCCTACAGATTTCAATATGCCATTACAAGTATATCTTTATATGAGCCCTGTTAAACGCTTCTAATCCTATTCAGGTAGAACTCTGGGCTCTCATGTGCAAATTTTCAGGCGGAATCTTTTTTTAAAAAATGTCCTTTCGAACAGAAAAGTTTTTTGTCACTTGGATCAGTTTAATTACGGCGCAGATGCTTGGAACAAAAGCTTTGCTCCGTTTTTATTCCCTGATCAATCTGCAGTTGATAGGAGAATGATTTTGTAAATGATGTTGTGGACTTTATTCAATAACCTTGTTCATATACAGCACCACACAAATATGCAGCTGCCAGGAGTAAGATAGCTCGCAAATCACATGAAATTGTGCCGCTTTATGTCAGCATTTATTGATAATCTTCATTATGCCCATCATATACCCGTACTGAGAAGACAAATGTAATTGTTAGCATTCTGGGTTTCAGTTAGAGACATTTATGTTTGTTAAAGTGATCTAGGGAATACTTTTTACGCTGAAATGGGCTCAGACATGGGGAAAAAGAAAGCCAAGATATATATATACACCTGCTCCAATCCCACACTGCCGCCATTGTGACGCCATTGTGAGTTGGTCCAGTTATCCAGTTAATCAATAAGTGGCTGCAGCATTGACTCACCTCATCCACTGATTGCTCAGTACTTCCTTGTGTCGAAACCAAGACCAGGAATTGCTGTGCAATGTGACCAGGCTCAATTGCAATGACAGTAGTGAAAGATTGGGACAGGTGTGTACACTTTTTTTGTAGAACCTTCTCAGTATAAATAAAGTCTGCAGTACTCACTATTTTCAGAGTATTTCTTTTATTAAAAAATCCGGTCACACAATGTGGCAACAGCCGTTTTACATTCCTAAGCTTCTTCCAGACTTGGAAGCAAAATGGCTATTGCCGGTATTCTGTGACCTGATGTTTAAATAAAAGTAAGACTCCATAAGTGGTGAGTGCTGAAGTTCTGCAGACTATTTATACTGAAAAGATTAACATCTATCCTGTGTTTTACTGAGTGGTATACCACCTAACCAAGTAGCTACTGTCACGATGCCGGCTGGCAGGTAGTGGATCCTCTGTGCCAGAGAGGGATTGGCGTGGACCGTGCTAGTGGACCGGTTCTAAGCCACTACTGGTTTTCACCAGAGCCCGCCGCAAAGCGGGATGGTCTTGCTGCGGCGGTAGTGACCAGGTCGTATCCACTAGCAACGGCTCACCTCTCTGGCTGCTGAAGATAGGCGCGGTACAAGGGAGTAGGCAAAAGCAAGGTCGGACGTAGCAGAAGGTCGGGGCAGGCAGCAAGGATCGTAGTCAGGGGCAACGGCAGAAGGTCTGGAAACACAGGCAAGGAACACACAAGGAACGCTTTCACTGGCACTAAGGCAACAAGATCCGGCGAGGGAGTGAAGGGGAAGTGAGGTGATATAGGGAAGTGCACAGGTGTAAACACTAATTGGAACCACTGCGCCAATCAGCGGCGCAGTGGCCCTTTAAATCGCAGAGACCCGGCGCGCGCGCGCCCTAGGGAGCGGGGCCGCGCGCGCCGGGACAGAACAGACGGAGAGCGAGTCAGGTAGGGGAGCCGGGGTGCGCATCGCGAGCGGGCGCTACCCGCATCGCGAATCGCATCCCGGCTGGCAGCGGAATCGCAGCGCCCCGGGTCAGAGGACGTGACCGGGGCGCTGCCGCGGGGAGAGTGAAGCGAGCGCTCCGGGGAGGAGCGGGGACCCGGAGCGCTCGGCGTAACAGTACCCCCCCCCCTTGGGTCTCCCCCTCTTCTTAGAGCCTGAGAACCTGAGGAGCAGACTTTTGTCTAGGATGTTGTCCTCAGGTTCCCAGGATCTCTCTTCAGGACCACAACCCTCCCAGTCCACTAAAAAAAAATTTCTCCCTCTGACCTTTTTGGCAGCTAAAATTTCTTTGACCGAGAAGATGTCCGAGGAGCCGGAAACAGGAGTGGGAGGAACAGATTTGGGAGAAAAACGGTTGAGGATGAGTGGTTTGAGAAGAGAGACGTGAAAGGCATTAGGGATACGGAGAGAGGGAGGAAGAAGAAGTTTATAAGAGACAGGATTAATTTGACACAAAATTTTGAAAGGACCAAGATAGCGTGGTCCCAACTTGTAGCTAGGGACACGGAAGCGGACATATTTAGCGGAGAGCCATACCTTGTCTCCAGGGGAAAAAACGGGGGGAGCTCTTCTTTTTTTATCCGCGAACTTCTTCATGCGTGATGAAGCCTGTAAGAGAGAATTTTGGGTCTCTCTCCATATGATGGAAAGGTCACGAGAAATTTCATCCACAGCGGGCAGACCAGAGGGCAAGGGAGTAGGGAGGGGGGGAAGAGGGTGACGGCCGTACACCACGAAAAATGGGGATTTGGAGGAAGACTCAGAGACCCTGAAGTTATACGAGAATTCGGCCCATGGGAGGAGATCTGCCCAGTCATCCTGGCGGGAGGAAACAAAATGTCGCAAATAATCACCCAAGATCTGGTTAATCCTTTCTACTTGTCCATTGGACTGGGGATGATATGCAGAAGAAAAATTTAATTTAATCTTGAGTTGTTTACAGAGAGCCCTCCAGAATTTAGACACGAATTGGACGCCTCTATCCGAGACAATCTGCGTAGGCAACCCGTGAAGACGAAAAATGTGTACAAAAAATTGTTTAGCCAACTGAGGCGCAGAAGGAAGACCAGGAAGAGGGATGAAATGTGCCATTTTGGAAAATCGATCAACGACCACCCAAATAACAGTGTTGCCACGGGAAGGGGGTAAATCAGTAATAAAATCCATACCAATCAGAGACCAAGGCTGTTCGGGGACAGGCAGAGGATGAAGAAAACCAGCGGGCTTCTGGCGAGGAGTCTTATCCCGGGCACAGATAGTGCAGGCTCGCACAAAGTCCACAACATCCGTCTCCAGAGTCGGCCACCAATAGAAGCGGGAGATGAGTTGCACAGATTTCTTGATACCCGCATGACCTGCGAGATGGGAGGAGTGACCCCATTTGAGGATTCCGAGGCGTTGGCGAGGAGAAACAAAGGTCTTTCCTGGAGGAGTCTGCCTGATGGAGGCAGGAGAAGTGGAGATCAGGCAGTCAGGTGGAATGATGTGCTGCGGAGAGAGTTCAACTTCTGAGGCATCCGAGGAACGAGAGAGAGCATCGGCCCTAATGTTCTTATCGGCAGGACGAAAGTGAATCTCAAAATTAAATCGGGCAAAGAACAGAGACCACCGGGCCTGGCGAGGATTCAGCCGTTGGGCAGACTGGAGGTAGGAGAGGTTCTTGTGGTCGGTGTAGATAATAACAGGAGAACTTGATCCCTCCAGCAGATGCCTCCATTCCTCAAGTGCTAATTTAATGGCTAGAAGCTCTCGATCCCCGATGGAGTAGTTCCTCTCCGCTGGAGAGAAGGTCCTAGAGAAAAAACCACAAGTGACAGCATGCCCGGAAGAATTTTTTTGTAGAAGAACAGCTCCAGCTCCCACTGAGGAGGCATCAACCTCCAATAGGAAGGGTTTGGAAGGGTCAGGTCTGGAGAGGACGGGAGCCGAAGAAAAGGCAGACTTGAGTCGTTTAAAGGCGTCTTCTGCTTGAGGAGGCCAGGACTTGGGATCAGCATTTTTTTTGGTTAAAGCCACGATAGGAGCCACAATGGTAGAAAAATGTGGAATAAATTGCCTGTAATAATTGGCGAACCCCAAAAAGCGTTGGATAGCACGGAGTCCGGAGGGGCGTGGCCAATCTAAGACGGCAGAGAGTTTGTCTGGATCCATCTGTAGTCCCTGGCCAGAGACCAAATATCCTAGAAAAGGAAGAGATTGGCATTCAAACAGACATTTCTCAATTTTGGCATAGAGTTGGTTGTCACGAAGTCTCTGAAGAACCATACGGACATGCTGGCGGTGTTCTTCTAGATTGGCAGAAAAAATTAGGATATCGTCCAGATATACAACAACACAGGAGTATAACAGATCACGAAAAATTTCATTGACAAAGTCTTGGAAGACGGCAGGGGCGTTGCACAGTCCAAAGGGCATGACCAGATACTCAAAGTGTCCATCTCTGGTGTTAAATGCCGTTTTCCACTCGTCCCCCTCTCTGATGCGAATGAGGTTATAGGCGCCTCTTAAGTCCAATTTAGTGAAGATGTGGGCACCTTGGAGGCGATCAAAGAGTTCAGAGATGAGGGGTAAGGGGTAGCGGTTCTTAACCGTGATTTTATTAAGACCGCGGTAGTCAATGCAAGGACGTAAGGAGCCATCTTTTTTGGACACAAAGAAAAATCCGGCTCCGGCAGGAGAGGAGGATTTACGGATAAAGCCCTTTTTTAGATTCTCCTGGACGTATTCGGACATGGCAAGAGTCTCTGGGGCAGAGAGAGGATAAATTCTGCCCCGGGGTGGAGTAGTGCCCGGGAGGAGGTCGATAGGGCAATCATAAGGCCTGTGAGGAGGTAGAGTCTCAGCTTGTTTTTTGCAGAAAACATCCGCGAAGTCCATATAGGCCTTAGGGAGACCGGTTACTGGAGGAACCACAGAGTTACGGCAAGGGTTACTGGGGACCGGTTTTAGACAGTTCTTGGAACAAGAGGACCCCCAACTCTTGATCTCCCCAGTGGACCAATCCAGGGTAGGGGAATGAAGTTGAAGCCAGGGAAGTCCAAGGAGAATTTCCGAGGTGCAATTGGGGAGGACCAAAAGTTCAATCCTCTCATGATGAGATCCGATGCTCATAAGAAGGGGCTCCGTGCGGAAACGTATGGTACAGTCCAATCTTTCATTATTTACACAATTGATGTAGAGGGGTCTGGCGAGACTGGTCACCGGAATGTTGAACCTGTTGACGAGAGAGGCCAAAATAAAATTTCCTGCAGATCCAGAGTCCAAGAAGGCCACTGTAGAGAAGGAGAAGGCAGAGGCAGACATCCGCACAGGCACAGTAAGACGTGGAGAAGCAGAGTAGACATCAAGGACTGTCTCACTTTTGTGCGGAGTCAGCGTACGTCTTTCCAGGCGGGGAGGACGGATAGGACAATCTCTCAGGAAGTGTTCGGTACTAGCACAGTACAGGCAGAGGTTCTCCATACGGCGTCGTGTCCTCTCTTGAGGTGTCAGGCGAGACCGGTCGACCTGCATAGCCTCCACGGCGGGAGGCACAGGAACAGATTGCAGGGGACCAGAGGAGAGAGGAGCCGAGGAGGAGAAACGCCTCGTGCGAACAGAGTCCATATCTTGGCGGAGTTCCTGACGCCTTTCGGAAAAACGCATGTCAATGCGAGTGGCTAGGTGAATAAGTTCATGTAGATTAGCAGGAATTTCTCGTGCGGCCAGAACATCTTTAATGTTGCTGGATAGGCCTTTTTTGAAGGTCGCGCAGAGGGCCTCATTATTCCAGGACAATTCTGAAGCAAGAGTACGGAATTGTACGGCATACTCGCCAACGGAAGAATTACCCTGGACCAGGTTCAACAGGGCAGTCTCAGCAGAAGAGGCTCGGGCAGGTTCCTCAAAGACACTTCGGATTTCCGAGAAGAAGGAGTGTACAGAGGCAGTGACGGGGTCATTGCGGTCCCAGAGCGGTGTGGCCCATGACAGGGCTTTTCCGGACAGAAGGCTGACTACGAAAGCCACCTTAGACCTTTCAGTGGGAAACAGGTCCGACATCATCTCCAGATGCAGGGAACATTGGGAAAGAAAGCCACGGCAAAACTTAGAGTCCCCATCAAATTTATCCGGCAAGGATAAGCGTATCCCAGGAGCGGCCACTCGCTGCGGAGGAGGTGCAGGAGCTGGCGGAGGAGATGACTGCTGAAGCTGTGGTAGTAACTGTTGTAGCATAACGGTCAGTTGAGACAGCTGTTGGCCTTGTTGCGCTATCTGTTGTGACTGCTGGGCGACCACCGTGGTGAGGTCAGCGACAACTGGCAGAGGAACTTCAGCGGGATCCATGGCCGGATCTACTGTCACGATGCCGGCTGGCAGGTAGTGGATCCTCTGTGCCAGAGAGGGATTGGCGTGGACCGTGCTAGTGGACCGGTTCTAAGCCACTACTGGTTTTCACCAGAGCCCGCCGCAAAGCGGGATGGTCTTGCTGCGGCGGTAGTGACCAGGTCGTATCCACTAGCAACGGCTCACCTCTCTGGCTGCTGAAGATAGGCGCGGTACAAGGGAGTAGGCAAAAGCAAGGTCGGACGTAGCAGAAGGTCGGGGCAGGCAGCAAGGATCGTAGTCAGGGGCAACGGCAGAAGGTCTGGAAACACAGGCAAGGAACACACAAGGAACGCTTTCACTGGCACTAAGGCAACAAGATCCGGCGAGGGAGTGAAGGGGAAGTGAGGTGATATAGGGAAGTGCACAGGTGTAAACACTAATTGGAACCACTGCGCCAATCAGCGGCGCAGTGGCCCTTTAAATCGCAGAGACCCGGCGCGCGCGCGCCCTAGGGAGCGGGGCCGCGCGCGCCGGGACAGAACAGACGGAGAGCGAGTCAGGTAGGGGAGCCGGGGTGCGCATCGCGAGCGGGCGCTACCCGCATCGCGAATCGCATCCCGGCTGGCAGCGGAATCGCAGCGCCCCGGGTCAGAGGACGTGACCGGGGCGCTGCCGCGGGGAGAGTGAAGCGAGCGCTCCGGGGAGGAGCGGGGACCCGGAGCGCTCGGCGTAACAGCTACATAGAAACATAGAATGTGTAGACAGATAAGGACCTTTCCACCCATTTAATATGCCCAATAATAGTGGCCAATTCAGAAGAATAGTCAGATAGTAGCCAGTTCAGAATTAAGAGAGAGCAATCTACAAGTGCATAAGGTAGTTAGTATACAAGACACAATAAAGGAGGAAGAGGCAGGGTAAACTAGGCTCAAAGACTGGCTGCACTATTCTAATTCCTCACTGGTCCACTGACCTAATTTGCTAGCCATTCAGATGCCGCCCAGTCCTAACGTCACTGATAAGCGTGGCAGGTGAGAATATTCCAGTAAGTCTGTAAGACTTGAGCTTGACAATTGTCTTGATTCTAGAAAGACATCCATTTTTTAGGATTAGAAAAATGGGTAGGAAAAGATCAGCAACAGAATAGGTTTCTAGTAAAATATTTAAAGCGTATCTATCATATCACAGAAAAAAACTATAAAAAGTTTTATATGTTGCTCAGTACCTCATCCTGATCATGTACATATAACTTTTACATGTCTAGCTTCTTTATTTCTTTTAAAATGAGCTTATATCAGATCACACTGAATTTTCATCTTCTCACAGGCAGGGGGCGTGTCCCTCTCTTGCCCTCACTGTACATGAATAAACTTCCTCCCTCACTGTGTCTCACTGAGCTGTCCGCTGTCCTCCTCATGTAATCTCCTTAATACTGGGCTGGCACAATGTAACAAACCTCCTCCCCATCTCCTTACTACTGGGGTACATGTTGCTGTATGAGGGTGAACATGCAATCACACTGCTCCTTCTCCTCTATGCTATGGACAGAGCTCTGCACTGAATCCTTCTCTCACTCAATGCTGCTGAGAGCTGAGGAGGTGTGAGGGGGTGTGTCCTCCTCTCAGCCAATCACAGCAGCTCACACTGCCAGCTCTCCTATGCTCTCTGTGTTTGGAGATCTTCACACAGGGAGCACACAGAGGCTTGTAAAGCCCCCCCTCACTTCCTGTACTCCGACATAGATGCTGATGTTGCTAAAGTCGGAAAGACCATAGTAACAGGTGGGGGACATTTTATGAGGACCTCTAGTGGCCACTTTTATAGGAGCAGTTTTCTAAGGGAAACTGTGGAAAAAATAATGAAATAGTATTAGAGATATACTTATTTTCTATGGCTCTATTGTTTTTAAAAATATAGTTTTGTTGATAGTGGCCATCTATTACATCTAAATATAATACTCCTTTGTGCCAAGTATCTTGTTATTCTTACCTCACTTTGGCACAGTGCCTTCACCTGAATCTTTCTGGGAGCTCTGCAGGAATGCTGAATGGTCATCTTCTACCATAGGGGTCAACTCATAAAAAACTCTCCTCAGCTGAGTACAAAGTACAGTATTGTATGGTTACATGGCTAGTGGTATAGATTGGTGTTTTAGACCGAGCCTGGCATGGGTAACAATATACAAAAGCCCCCTCTGGGTTTAACATCCTATGACACTGAGTATATCCACTCCTAAGTAGCGATAGTGCCTATTAAGTATATGACAGGAAAGGATCACACCTCTCTTCTGTGGAACTCACTCTGGACTTTATTCAGCACATCAGATATGTAGAAGGGGAGGACAAGATGTTAACATGATGAACAAAGTGGGCAACAATTGTTTCGTACTGCACACATACTTCCATTGGCCCGGCCAGCTTCTTTATTATGCCACTAATAAACAAATTACATTGATTTAATTACAACTTAAATTGGTGTGGTTTTGCTTATTATTAACCTTAAAGGAGTACTGCAGTCTTAGACACTTATCCTCTATCTCCAGAATAGGGGATAATTGTCTGACGCGGGGGGTCAACCGCTTGGCCTCCCACGATCTCCCGTATGGGGTTCCGGCATTGCCGCGACTCTGCGCAGCAAATGAGTGTGTCGTCGAGCCTATGCCTTGTTCCAGAAAGTTAAACAGATTTGTAAATTACTTCTAGTAAAAAATCTTAATCCTTCCAGTACTTATCTGCTTTTGTATGCTCCATAGGAAGGTCTTTTCTTTTTGAATTTCTTTTCTGTCTGACCACAGTGCTCTCTGCTGACACCTTTGTCCATGTCAGGAACTGTCTAGAGCAGGAGCAAATACACATAGCAAACCTCTCCTGCTCTGGACAGTTCCTGACATGGACAGAGGTGTCAGCAGAAAACAGTGGTCAGACAGAAAAGAAATTCAAAAAGAAAAAACTTCCTGTGAAGCATACAGCAGCTGATAAGTACTGGAAGGATTAAGATTTTTATATAGAAGTAATTTACAAATCTGTCTTAACTTTCTGGCACCAGTTAATTTGAAAATAATTGTTTTCCACCGGAGTAGCCATTTAACTATTGATAATCAGTAGAGATGTTGCAAATTTCGCATGTTCGCGTTCGCATCGCCGGGCGAACATATGTGAAGTTCGATCCGCCACCTATACTTTAACATTGCAGTAAACTTTGACCCTGTGAGTCAAAGTCAGCAGACACATTACAGCCAATCGGCATCAGTCCCTCCCTTCCAGACCCTCCTACCTCTTGCATGGATGCCATTTTACCCTCATTCAGCATGCTGCAGGCTTAGGAAGTGGAGGGTCAGAGAAGCTGCTCCTGCTGTATAGGGAAAGCGATAGCTAGGTTGCTGCTAGGTGGTGTATTCAGGGTCCAGTTACTTCTAAAGCACTAGTGTAACATCTGCTTTAAGGACAGCACCCAAAAAAGCCCTTTTTAGGGCTGAAAGATATCAGGCCTGGTTGGGAGGGAACTGCTGGTTAAAAGGGGTACTCCAGAATCAAACTTAGGTTCCTTCAAGCAACTATCTACTACAGTATTAAAAGGGCTGAAAGATATCAGTCCATTAGTCTTGCAACAGCTGGAGGCAACCTGGTTGGGAGGGAACCACTGGTTAAAAGGGGTACTCCAGAATCAAACTTAAGTTCCTTCAAGCAACTAACTACTACAGTATTCAAAGGGCTGAAAGATATCAGTCCGTTAGTCTTGCAACAGCTGGAGGCACCCTGGTTGGGAGGGAACCGCTGGTTAAAAGGGGTACTCCAGAATCAAACTTAAGTTCCTTCAAGCAACTATCTACTACAGTATTTAAAGGGCTGAAAGATATCGGTCCATTAGTCTTGCAACAGCTGGAGGCACCCTGGTTGGGAGGGAACCGCTGGTTAAAAGGGGTACTCCAGAATGAAACTTAAGTTCCTTCAAGCAACTATCTACTACAGTATTTAAAGGGCTGAAAGATATCGGTCCATTAGTCTTGCAACAGCTGGAGGCACCCTGGTTGGGAGGGAACCGCTGGTTAAAAGGGGTACTCCAGAATGAAACTTAAGTTCCTTCAAGCAACTAACTACTACAGTATTCAAAGGGCTGAAAGATATCAGTCCGTGTGTTTTGCAACAGCTGTACCCTGGTTGGGGACCACTGCTTTAAAGGGGAACTCCGCTGGCAAGATTTTTTCTTTAAAGCAACTAACTACTACAGTATTCAAAGAGCTGAAATATATCAGTCCGTGTGTTTTGCAACAGCTGGGGGCACCCTGGTTGGAGACCACTGCATAAAAGGGGAACGCTGCTTGCAAGTTTTTTTGCTCATTGTCACACTAGTGCAAATCCCATTAGGTGTGACAGTTGTGCAAATAAAAAAAAATACCTTTTTTGGCTGTTAAATAAAATCAGCCGTCACTGTTAGTTCACGTCACAGTTGCCATTTTTCCTGCCTGCAGGGCAAATTGTGCCACCCTAGTGCAAATCACATTAGGTGTGACAGTTGCGCAAATTAAAAAAAAATACTTTTTTGGGCTGTTAAATAAAATCAGCGGTCATTGTTAGTTCACCTCACAGTTGCCATTTTTCCTGCCTGCAGGGCAAATTGTGCCACCCTAGTGCAAATCACATTAGGTGTGACAGTTGCGCAAATAAAAAAAAAATACTTTTTTGGGCTGTTAAATAAAATCAGCCGTCACTGTTAGTTCACGTCACAGTTGCCATTTTTCCTGCCTGCAGGGCAAATTGTGTCACCCTAATGCAAATCACATTAGGTGCGACAGTTGCGCAAATTAAATAAAAATACCTTTTTTGGCTGTCTAATAAAATCAGCCGTCACTGTTAGTTCATGTCACAGTTGCCATTTTTCCTGCCTGCAGGGCAAATTGTGTCACCCTAGTGCAAATCACATTAGGTGTGACAGTTGCGCAACTTAAAAAAAAAAATACCTTTTTTGGCTGTTAAATTAAATCAGCCGTCACTGTTAGTTCAGGTCACAGTTGCCATTTTTCTTGCCTGCAGGGCAAATTGTGTCACCCTAGTGCAAATCACATTAGGTGTGACACTTGTGTAAATTTAACCAAAAAAATGACAGGCAGAGGAAGGCCACCCCGCAGGGGCCGTCGTGGTGCTGGGATTCCCTTTGGCCCTAGAATGGCCAGTGTTTAGAGGCCACGTACCCTGAACCCCCAAAGTTCTGAGGACTTAGTTGACTGGCTATCACAAGACACCCAATCTACTACTAAAGCTTCCGCTCGTAACCTTGACACACTGTCCTTCTCCTCCTCTAGCTTAGCTTCGGACACCTCTCATGCTACCACTTGCCCGCCTGCCGCCACCACCAACACTAGCACCACAGCAGCTTTACTTGATCCGTCAGAGGAGTTATTTACACATCAGTTTGAAGACATGAGTGATGCACAACCATTATTGCCAGAGGATGTAGTTAACAGGGATATGTCTCAGTAAGGCAGCATTACACACATGGACGTACGATGTGATGATGATGTTGTACCCGCTGCTGCTTCCTTTCTTGAGGTGTCAGATAGCGGTGAAGGTGTTGATGATGACGATGTGTCCGTGCATGCATCGGCACTCGTGGTCATCCAGACGGGACGCCAATCAACGCATGCTGTTGCCACCACCAGAATGCCGTCATCGCAGAGCTCAGCAGTGTGGCATTTTTTTTGTGTGTCTGCCTCTGACAACAGCGAGGACATTTGCAACCTGTGCCAGAAGAAACTGAGTCGTGGGAAGTCCAACACCCACCTAGGCACAGCTGCTTTGCGAAGGCACATGATGTCCCATCACAAACTCCTATGGGATCAACACGTCAGTACAAGCAGCACACAAAGTCAAAGCTGCCATCCTCCTCCTGGTCCAGCATCTTCAGCCAGGTCAACCACTGCTGCCCTCCTTGCCCCCTCTCAACCATCCGCCTCTCCATCTCTCGCAATGAGCAGTTCCTGCTCATCTGCCCACAGTCAGGTGTTTGTCAAGGAGATGTTTCAGCGCAAGAAGACAATGTCTCAAAGTCACCCCCTAGCCCGGCGTCTGACAGCTGGCTTGTCGGAACTGCTAGCCCGCCAGCTTTTACCATACAAGCGGGTGGAGTCTGAGGCCTTTAAAAAATTTCTAGCCATTGGGACACAGCAGTGGAAGGTACCCGGACGAAATTTTTTTGCACAAAAGGCAATCCCCAACCTTTACTCCATTGCGCAAAAGGAAATTATGGCATGTCTGGCACACAGTGTAGGGGCAAGGGTCCATCTGACCACTGATACCTGGTCTGCAAAGCATGGTCAGGGCAGGTATATCACCTACACTGCTCATTGGGTAAACCTGGTGACGGCTCTGCAGAGGAGTTGGTGACACCGCCACGACTTGCAGGCAGTCCTGCTGCCACCTCCTCTACTCCTCCTATTCCATCCTCTTCCATAACATCCTCGGCCGAGTCCTCTTCCACTGCTGCATCTTGCTCCACATCCCCGGCACCCCGCCAGCTCCCCAGGTGCTATTCCACATCCCGGATACGGCAGTGTCACGCCATCTTGGGGTTGACTTGCCTCAAAGCGGAGAGTCACACCACACCAGCGCTCCTGTAGGCCCTGAACGCACAGGTGCACCAGTGGCTGACTCCGCACCAACTGGAGATTGGCAAGGTGGTTTGTGACAACGGAACAAATTTGTTTGCGGCATTGAGGTTGGGCAAGTTGACACATGTGCTGTGCATGGCACATTTGTGTAAACTGATTGTACAACGCTTGGTGCTCAAGTACCCAGGCTTACAGGATGTCCTGAAGCAGTCCAGGAAGGTGTGTGGCCATTTCAGGCGTTCCTACACGTCCATGGCGCACTTGTCAGATATCCAGTGGCGAAACAATATGCCAGTGAGGTGCTTGATTTGCGACAGCCCGACACGTTGGAATTCAACACTCCTAATGTTCGACTGCCTGCTCCAACAAGAAAAAGCCGTCAACGAATATTTGTATGACCGGGGTGCTAGGACATCATCTGCGGAGCTGGGAATTTTTTTTGCCACGTTACTGGAGGCTCATGCGCAATGCATGTAGGCTCATGCGTCCTTTTGAGGAGGTGACAAACCTGGTCAGTCGCACCGAAGGCACCATCAGCGACATCATACCGTTTGTTTTCTTCCTGTAGTGTGCCCTGCGAAGAGTGCTGGATCAGGCAGTAGCGTAAAGAGGAAGAGTTGTGGACACCATCACCACGAGAAACCGCCTTATCAGCATCGCTTGCTGGACCTGCGGCAATGCTGGAAGAGGATTGTGAGGAAGAGGAGTCAGAGGAGGAAAGTGGCTTTGAAGAGGAGGAGGAAGACCAACCACAGCAGGCATCCCAGGGTGCTCCTTGTCACCTATCTGGTTCCCGTGGTGTTGTACGTGGCTGGGGGGAAGAAGATTATACCTTCCCTGACATCACTGAGGACGAGGAACGGGACATGAGTAGCTCGGCATCTGTCCTTGTGCAAATGGGGTCTTTCATGCTGCCGTGCCTGTTGAAGGACCCTCGTATAAAAAGGATGAAGGAGAACGACCTGTACTGGGTGTCCACGCTACTAGACCCCGGTATAAACATAAAGTGCCTGACATGTTACTGCATTACAGCAAGATGGAAAGGATTCAGCAGGTCCAAAATAAATTAAGAAGTATGTTGTGCACAGCATATAAGGTTCATGTCAAAGCACAACAGGGATCTAACAGGGGAAGAGGTGAAAGTAATCCTCCTCCTCCCACGAACACGCCGGCAAGGACAGGAAGCTGTACAGACATGCTGTTGATGGAGGACATGCAGAGCTTTTTAAGTTCTACGCATCGCCACAGCCCTTCGGGGTCCACCATCAGAGAACGACTTGACCGACAGGTAGCAGATTACCTGGCCTTAACCGCAGATATCGACACTCTGAGGAACGATGAACCCCTTGACTACTGGGTGTGCCGGCTTGACCTGTGGCCTGAGCTATCCCAATTTGCGCTCAAACTTCTGGCCTGTCCCGCTTCAAGTGTCCTGTCAGAAAGGACCTTCAGTGCAGCAGGAGGTATTGTCACTGAGAAGAGGAGTTGCCTTGGTCAAAAAAGTCTGGATTACCTCACCTTTCTTAAGATGAATGAGGGATGGATCCCGAAGGGACTGACACTGGGCGATACATTTGACTGAACAAGGCCTGATCAGATGACCTGCCTTGGCCTAAAAATGGTCCACACGCTGCTGTATTTGAACTCTGAATGCCAGATGACTTGCGTGACTTATCTGTCACCAACTAGGGTTCAAGCCGCAATGTTTTAGGGCACTTTCTGCCTGACAAAACAAACAGAAATTTTTCAAGCCACTGCTACAGCAGCGGCTGCGACAATACCAAATTTTCCAGCCAGGTGTACATGCCTAATTTTTCTGGCCTCTGCTGCTGCACTTGTTATGGTGCTGCAATTTTTATGGCCGCTGCTACAGCTGCGGCTGCGACAATACCCAATTTTTCATCCATGTGTACATGCCTACTTTTTCTGGCCTCTGCTGTTGCACTTGTTATGGTGCTGCAATTTTTATGGCCGCTGCTACAGCTGCGACAATACCAAATTTTCCAGCCAGGTGTACATGCCTAATTTTTCTGGCCTCTGCTGCTGCAATTGTTATGGTGCTACAATTTTTATGGCCGCTGCTACAGAAGCGGCTGCAACAATACCAAATTTTTCAGGCATGTGTACATGCCTAATTTTTCAGGTACTCTCTGCTGACATCTCTGTCCATTTTTGCAACCGTGGATATTAGATGTATGCTAAGGGTAGCATGGTGGCTCAGAGGTTAGCACTGCTGCCTTGCAGCGCTTGGGCCTTGTGTTCAAATCCTACTATGTGCTGCCTCAAGGGGGGCTCTAACTATGTGCTGCCTAACATGGGGGAATCTATGTGCTGCCTAAAGGGGGAATCTAACTATGTGCTGCCTAAAGGGGGTCTCTAACTATGTTCTGCCTAAAGGGGGGCTCTAACTATGTGCTGCCTAATATGGGGGAATCTTATGTGCTGCCTAAAGGGGAGCTCTAACTATGTGCTGCCTAACATGGGGGAATCTATGTGCTGTCTAAAGGGGGAATCTAACTATGTGCTGCCTAAAGGGGGCTAAAGCACGTTATTCCAAACCATTTAGGAATAATAGGTGATTTATGCCCTTTATGGATTAAAACCAGACTCTGCATCAACTATGTAATTTTCCATGGCAGTTTTGCCATGGATCCCACTCCGGCACGCCACAGTCCAGGTGTTAGCCCCCTTGAAACAACTTTTAAATCCCTATTGTGGCCAGAAAGAGTCCCTGTGGGTTTAAAAATTTGCCTGCCCATTGAAGTCAATGGTGGTTCGCCCGGTTCCCAGTTCGCGAACTTTTGCGGACGTTCGCGAACCGAAAATTTTATGTTCGCGACATCACTAATAATCAGCAATACTTTATAACATTTTTAATGAATTGCCATTACAACTTGTGGAAGTACTATAGTCTCTATGGGGGTAATGTACCATGTTGTGAGTGATGTAAATGTTTTTTTACCCTGTTTTCCTTGCAGTGTGTATGATGGTGCTGGAACTACTTTATCAAAAATTCACACGCCCTTTTTAGAAATTGTGTGTGGAAGCATCAGTGAAAATGATGACTGAAAATATTGTGTAACACTTTTTAATGTGTGATCAGACTTGGCGTGCATAAATGTCGTTTATTGTGCTGAAATAAGCAACTTTTTACAAAAGTCACAAATAATAAATCGATGACTAGTGCAGAAAAACTTCTACAGCACACACAAATGCAGTGGTGTATGAAAATTGTTCTATGTGAAAAGTCGCTAAAAAAGGACAATTGTACACACACAAAAAAGGATAAGGAGCATGATAAATATCCTCCAATGCCCTTACAGAAAATAAAAATCAGGATGTCCTTTGTATGTATGAAAAGATACATAGTAAGTAAGATCTCTGTGCTGGTCTATACTGATATACAGAGTATATACAGTAGTTGTACAGAGTTATTAAACTAGTATTCCTATAACTACATCGATGTGGTCTAAAATGGCAGACGATCCTCAACCCCAAGTACAGTTGTGCACTTACGCTGGGGTGGAGGTCCTACATTTTTGTATATTTAGTATTCCTATATAACCAGGGGCTCTTGCCTTTTGAACCCCCATTCACCAACTCCTGGCTTATCCAGACAAGAGTTAGAGCCCTTCTAGACACGTCATTCTTGTTCCTCATACTAGCACCAATCTCATAGATCTGCGCTTGTTTAATTAGTCTTTACAGTCTTTACAGAATTGGACTGTCCTGCACGGGAATTTCCAAGCAGAATTTTTCCACTGGTTTCTGCTCGGAAATTCCACTATGTGAGGAGCCCTTACTTTCATCATTCTTTAAAGGGGTACTCCGGCGCTTAGACATCTTATCCCCTATCCAAAGGATAGGGGATAAGATGTCTGATCGTGGGGGTCCCGCCACTGGGGACCTCCGTGATCTTGCACGCAGCATCCCAGTTAAAATCAGTCCCCGGAGCATGTTCGCTCCGGGTCTGATTACCGGCGACCACAGGGCGGGCGGCGTGTGACGTCACGCCTCTGCCCCGTGTGACGTCACGCTCTGCCCCTCAATGCAAACCTATGGGAGGGGGCGTGACAGCTGTCCTTTGGATAGGGGATAAGATGTCTAAGCGCCGAAGTACCCCTTTAACAGCACGTCCACTATTACACAAGTATTTGCCATTCATCAGCTGATCTCTCGGCCTATCACACAGGACAACATCAGCCTATTCATCAAATAAACCCCCTGTGTAATAGACCCTTTTAGGAAGATTTCAGTCCATATTGTTTGTGGGGTTCAGCTGTAAAATGTATGTTATTATACAGCTACATTATGGCTGCATTAAAACCAGCTTCATACTAAGGTAATGTAATGTCATCTACAAGGAAACATTTTAATCCTAAAATTAAGTACAACTAATTTCCTAGACAAATTGTAATAAGTAAAATAATTTGTTCTGGATTAGTCTCTGGTTCACTTGTACAAAGCATGTTAATGGATTTCATTATAACATTTATTAAAATCAAATTAAGATACAGTCCAAGCGTTCAGTCATTCAGCTCTATATCTTTTAATGGATAATAATAAGTATGTTAAGTGAGTACTTTACTTTGTATAAAGTTATTTTATTTTAAGCATTTACATGTTAGTTTAAAGGGGTTTTCCAGGAAAAACTATTGATATCCTATCCACAGGTATATATACACCAATAATAGATATGTGGGATCTGGTCAGCTGTTCAGAACCAACGCTACACTGAGAATGAAGCCAGAACCAGATGGCTCTGTAGTCTGTATAGCAGCGGTGTCGGGGTACTTCAGCCTCAGCTCCCATTAACTTCAATAGGTGCTGAGGCTGAACTAACCCGACACTGTCACTACACAGAGTAAAGAGCCAGTGATGCGGAAGTGATTTTACCCATAATCACAATTGAGGTGTTTCATAAAGATTTGACATCCTCAGACGTTTTTACAGCATGTTTTAAACATTTTTATTGCTTCTTTGTTGGCTGCTTCTGCTGTGATTTTCCAATATCATGGTAAAATTACCAATTTTTACCTTGATTTGCACAATTGTGGTAAAACAGCAATTTTTTGGTTGTGATTTTGGGAGAATCATGGCAAAAGCAGGAACAAGCTGTCACGATGCCGGCTGGCAGGTAGTGGATCCTCTGTGCCAGAGAGGGATTGGCGTGGACCGTGCTAGTGGACCGGTTCTAAGCCACTACTGGTTTTCACCAGAGCCCGCCGCAAAGCGGGATGGTCTTGCTGCGGCGGTAGTGACCAGGTCGTATCCACTAGCAACGGCTCACCTCTCTGGCTGCTGAAGGTAGGCGCGGTACAAGGGAGTAGGCAAAAGCAAGGTCGGACGTAGCAGAAGGTCGGGGCAGGCAGCAAGGATCGTAGTCAGGGGCAACGGCAGAAGGTCTGGAAACACAGGCAAGGAACACACAAGGAACGCTTTCACTGGCACTAAGGCAACAAGATCCGGCGAGGGAGTGAAGGGGAAGTGAGGTGATATAGGGAAGTGCACAGGTGTAAACACTAATTGGAACCACTGCGCCAATCAGCGGCGCAGTGGCCCTTTAAATCGCAGAGACCCGGCGCGCGCGCGCCCTAGGGAGCGGGGCCGCGCGCGCCGGGACAGAACAGACGGAGAGCGAGTCAGGTAGGGGAGCCGGGGTGCGCATCGCGAGCGGGCGCTACCCGCATCGCGAATCGCATCCCGGCTGGCAGCGGAATCGCAGCGCCCCGGGTCAGAGGACGTGACCGGAGCGCTGCCGCGGGGAGAGTGAAGCGAGCGCTCCGGGGAGGAGCGGGGACCCGGAGCGCTCGGCGTAACAGTACCCCCCCCTTGGGTCTCCCCCTCTTCTTAGAGCCTGAGAACCTGAGGAGCAGACTTTTGTCTAGGATGTTGTCCTCAGGTTCCCAGGATCTCTCTTCAGGACCACAACCCTCCCAGTCCACTAAAAAAAAATTTTTCCCTCTGACCTTTTTGGCAGCTAAAATTTCTTTGACCGAGAAGATGTCCGAGGAGCCGGAAACAGGAGTGGGAGGAACAGACTTGGGAGAAAAACGGTTGAGGATGAGAGGTTTGAGAAGAGAGACGTGAAAGGCATTAGGGATACGAAGAGAGGGAGGAAGAAGAAGTTTATAAGAGACAGGATTAATTTGACACAAAATTTTGAAAGGACCAAGATAGCGTGGTCCCAACTTGTAGCTAGGGACACGGAAGCGGACATATTTAGCGGAGAGCCATACCTTGTCTCCAGGGGAAAAAACGGGGGGAGCTCTTCTTTTCTTATCCGCGAACTTCTTCATGCGTGATGAAGCCTGTAAGAGAGAATTTTGGGTCTCTCTCCATATGATGGAAAGGTCACGAGAAATTTCATCCACAGCGGGCAGACCAGAGGGCAAGGGAGTAGGGAGGGGGGGAAGAGGGTGACGGCCGTACACTACGAAAAATGGGGATTTGGAGGAAGACTCAGAGACCCTGAAGTTATACGAGAATTCGGCCCATGGGAGGAGATCTGCCCAGTCATCCTGGCGGGAGGAAACAAAATGTCGCAAATAATCACCCAAGATCTGGTTAATCCTTTCTACTTGTCCATTGGACTGGGGATGATATGCAGAAGAAAAATTTAATTTAATCTTGAGTTGTTTACAGAGAGCCCTCCAGAATTTAGACACGAATTGGACGCCTCTATCCGAGACAATCTGCGTAGGCAATCCGTGAAGACGAAAAATGTGTACAAAAAATTGTTTAGCCAACTGAGGCGCAGAAGGAAGACCAGGAAGAGGGATGAAATGTGCCATTTTGGAGAATCGATCAACGACCACCCAAATAACAGTGTTGCCACGGGAAGGGGGTAAATCAGTAATAAAATCCATACCAATCAGAGACCAAGGCTGTTCGGGGACAGGCAGAGGATGAAGAAAACCAGCGGGCTTCTGGCGAGGAGTCTTATCCCGGGCACAGATAGTGCAGGCACGCACAAAGTCCACAACATCCGTCTCCAGAGTCGGCCACCAATAGAAGCGGGAGATGAGTTGCACAGATTTCTTGATACCCGCATGACCTGCGAGATGGGAGGAGTGACCCCATTTGAGGATTCCGAGGCGTTGGCGAGGAGAAACAAAGGTCTTTCCTGGAGGAGTCTGCCTGATGGAGGCAGGAGAAGTGGAGATCAGGCAGTCAGGTGGAATGATGTGTTGCGGAGAGAGTTCAACTTCTGAGGCATCCGAGGAACGAGAGAGAGCATCGGCCCTAATGTTCTTATCGGCAGGACGAAAGTGAATCTCAAAATTAAATCGGGCAAAGAACAGAGACCACCGGGCCTGGCGAGGATTCAGCCGTTGGGCAGACTGGAGGTAGGAGAGGTTCTTGTGGTCGGTGTAGATAATAACAGGAGAACTTGATCCCTCCAGCAGATGTCTCCATTCCTCAAGTGCTAATTTAATGGCTAGAAGCTCTCGATCCCCGATGGAGTAGTTCCTCTCCGCTGGAGAGAAGGTCCTAGAGAAAAAACCACAAGTGACAGCATGCCCGGAAGAATTTTTTTGTAGAAGAACAGCTCCAGCTCCCACTGAGGAGGCATCAACCTCCAATAGGAAGGGTTTGGAAGGGTCAGGTCTGGAGAGGACGGGAGCCGAAGAAAAGGCAGACTTGAGTCGTTTAAAGGCGTCTTCTGCTTGAGGAGGCCAGGACTTGGGATCAGCATTTTTTTTGGTTAAAGCCACGATAGGAGCCACAATGGTAGAAAAATGTGGAATAAATTGCCTGTAATAATTGGCGAACCCCAAAAAGCGTTGGATAGCACGGAGTCCGGAGGGGCGTGGCCAATCTAGGACGGCAGAGAGTTTGTCTGGATCCATCTGTAGTCCCTGGCCAGAGACCAAATATCCTAGAAAAGGAAGAGATTGGCATTCAAACAGACATTTCTCAATTTTGGCATAGAGTTGGTTGTCACGAAGTCTCTGAAGAACCATACGGACATGCTGGCGGTGTTCTTCTAGATTGGCAGAAAAAATTAGGATATCGTCCAGATATACAACAACACAGGAGTATAACAGATCACGAAAAATTTCATTGACAAAGTCTTGGAAGACGGCAGGGGCGTTGCACAGTCCAAAGGGCATGACCAGATACTCAAAGTGTCCATCTCTGGTGTTAAATGCCGTTTTCCACTCGTCCCCCTCTCTGATGCGGATGAGGTTATAGGCGCCTCTTAAGTCCAATTTAGTGAAGATGTGGGCACCTTGGAGGCGATCAAAGAGTTCAGAGATGAGGGGTAAGGGGTAGCGGTTCTTAACCGTGATTTTATTAAGACCGCGGTAGTCAATGCAAGGACGTAGGGAGCCATCCTTTTTGGACACAAAGAAAAATCCGGCTCCGGCAGGAGAGGAGGATTTACGGATAAAGCCCTTTTTTAGATTCTCCTGGACGTATTCGGACATGGCAAGAGTCTCTGGGGCAGAGAGAGGATAAATTCTGCCCCGGGGTGGAGTAGTACCCGGGAGGAGGTCGATAGGGCAATCATAAGGCCTGTGAGGAGGTAGAGTCTCAGCTTGTTTTTTGCAGAAAACATCCGCGAAGTCCATATAGGCCTTAGGGAGACCGGTTACTGGAGGAACCACAGAGTTACGGCAAGGGTTACTGGGAACCGGTTTTAGACAGTTCTTGGAACAAGAGGACCCCCAACTCTTGATCTCCCCAGTGGACCAATCCAGGGTAGGGGAATGAAGTTGAAGCCAGGGAAGTCCAAGGAGAATTTCCGAGGTGCAATTGGGGAGGACCAAAAGTTCAATCCTCTCATGATGAGATCCGATGCTCATAAGAAGGGGCTCCGTGCGGAAACGTATGGTACAGTCCAATCTTTCATTATTTACACAATTGATGTAGAGGGGTCTGGCGAGACTGGTCACCGGGATGTTGAACCTGTTGACGAGAGAGGCCAAAATAAAATTTCCTGCAGATCCAGAGTCCAAGAAGGCCACTGTAGAGAAGGAGAAGGCAGAGGCAGACATCCGCACAGGCACAGTAAGACGTGGAGAAGCTGAGTAGACATCAAGGACTGTCTCACCTTTGTGCGGAGTCAGCGTACGTCTTTCCAGGCGGGGAGGACGGATAGGACAATCTCTCAGGAAGTGTTCGGTACTAGCACAGTACAGGCAGAGGTTCTCCATACGGCGTCGTGTCCTCTCTTGAGGTGTCAGGCGAGACCGGTCGACCTGCATAGCCTCCACGGCGGGAGGCACAGGAACAGATTGCAGGGGACCAGAGGAGAGAGGAGCCGAGGAGAAGAAACGCCTCGTGCGAACAGAGTCCATATCTTGGCGGAGTTCCTGACGCCTTTCGGAAAAACGCATGTCAATGCGAGTGGCTAGGTGAATAAGTTCATGTAGATTAGCAGGAATTTCTCGTGCGGCCAGAACATCTTTAATGTTGCTGGATAGGCCTTTTTTGAAGGTCGCGCAGAGGGCCTCATTATTCCAGGACAATTCTGAAGCAAGAGTACGGAATTGTACGGCATACTCGCCAACGGAAGAATTACCCTGGACCAGGTTCAACAGGGCAGTCTCAGCAGAAGAGGCTCGGGCAGGTTCCTCAAAGACACTTCGGATTTCCGAGAAGAAGGAGTGTACAGAGGCAGTGACGGGGTCATTGCGGTCCCAGAGCGGTGTGGCCCATGACAGGGCTTTTCCGGACAGAAGGCTGACTACGAAAGCCACCTTAGACCTTTCAGTGGGAAACAGGTCCGACATCATCTCCAGATGCAGGGAACATTGGGAAAGAAAGCCACGGCAAAACTTAGAGTCCCCATCAAATTTATCCGGCAAGGATAAGCGTATCCCAGGAGCGGCCACTCGCTGCGGAGGAGGTGCAGGAGCTGGCGGAGGAGATGACTGCTGAAGCTGTGGTAGTAACTGTTGTAGCATAACGGTCAGTTGAGACAGCTGTTGGCCTTGTTGCGCTATCTGTTGTGACTGCTGGGCGACCACCGTGGTGAGGTCAGCGACAACTGGCAGAGGAACTTCAGCGGGATCCATGGCCGGATCTACTGTCACGATGCCGGCTGGCAGGTAGTGGATCCTCTGTGCCAGAGAGGGATTGGCGTGGACCGTGCTAGTGGACCGGTTCTAAGCCACTACTGGTTTTCACCAGAGCCCGCCGCAAAGCGGGATGGTCTTGCTGCGGCGGTAGTGACCAGGTCGTATCCACTAGCAACAGCTCACCTCTCTGGCTGCTGAAGATAGGCGCGGTACAAGGGAGTAGGCAAAAGCAAGGTCGGACGTAGCAGAAGGTCGGGGCAGGCAGCAAGGATCGTAGTCAGGGGCAACGGCAGAAGGTCTGGAAACACAGGCAAGGAACACACAAGGAACGCTTTCACTGGCACTAAGGCAACAAGATCCGGCGAGGGAGTGAAGGGGAAGTGAGGTGATATAGGGAAGTGCACAGGTGTAAACACTAATTGGAACCACTGCGCCAATCAGCGGCGCAGTGGCCCTTTAAATCGCAGAGACCCGGCGCGCGCGCGCCCTAGGGAGCGGGGCCGCGCGCGCCGGGACAGAACAGACGGAGAGCGAGTCAGGTAGGGGAGCCGGGGTGCGCATCGCGAGCGGGCGCTACCCGCATCGCGAATCGCATCCCGGCTGGCAGCGGAATCGCAGCGCCCCGGGTCAGAGGACGTGACCGGAGCGCTGCCGCGGGGAGAGTGAAGCGAGCGCTCCGGGGAGGAGCGGGGACCCGGAGCGCTCGGCGTAACACAAGCTAATAGGTGATCTATATCCAGTACAAGAGTGTAGAAAAAATGGAGCACTCACCCGGTCTTTAGTGGAGAAAACTTCTTTATTGCATCAAAGAAATCTTGGCGTACTCATGGAGTGCGGGAGAGCGTGCAGGAACAGAGGGGTGGGGAAGTGGGATGGGCGACGATCTGTATCGCGCAGACAGTGCTTCATCAGGCCCCAGGGGCCTGACGAAGCGCTGTTTGCACTAGACGGACCGTCGCCCATCCCACCCCCCTGTTCCTGTCCGCTCTCCCGCACTCCATGAGTACGCCAAGATTTCTTTGATGCAATAAAAAAAAATTCTCCACTAAAGACCGGGTGAGTGCTCCATTTTTTCCACACTCTTGTACTGGATATATATCTCACTTCATATATGAGCACTGAAATAGTCTTACAGCTGCAGGAGTTTGTTGAATATTCCCATATGTGAAGTAACAGTGATGGGTAGTCTCTGTGTTGGACTAATCTAATAGGTGATGATGCCATCCTGCAGTTCACAGGATGTCAGCTGACCCAGGACTGACTTTAATTTGACACAGGAGGCATGTTCAAACTGATGTTCATGCATAGTGTTGGGCGCGAATATTTGCATTTGGAATTTTTATCGTGAATATTGCAAATTCATAAATTCGAGAATATATTGCGAATATTTTTGCTATATATTCTAATTTATGAATATTCACTTTTTCCGCATATGCGCATATTCGCATATGTGAATATTCGCATATGTGAATATTCACATATTCCTTCTTTTCACTTGTGGGCCAAATATAATTATGCAAATACACTTGTCAGAGGTTATCAACACAACATCCCTAGCAACCAATAGTAAAGTTACCCACCCCCTCACTGTTTTCTTCCTCTAATACGTGAATATGCGAATATAAGGAATACGTGAAATTCGTGAATATAGGACAAATATTCATCTATATATTCACGAAATATTGCGAATTCGAATATGGGCAATGCCGCTCATCATTAAACATGCAACCAAATTAGAGTAACTAGAGGGGAATAAGTCAAATGGCACTGTACGACTTATATTGGTGAGTGCGGGGAATGGACATGGGGAAAATACAAACCCTGAGTGTTTCTTTAATTAACTCTGCTATGTTTTGTATTTCATCAATATTATTCAGGGGATGTTGGTAGAGTAAAAATGTGAATGTCTTTTGAAATGTCCCACAGACAATTCAAATTTAGCACAGCACTTTAGACCACGAATTATGTATTATGAGTAAATGCGTCAACAAATAAATAAACACTCATATAAATTGCTCAGATTGAGCTGACAAAACATATGATTTCTGGAGATCCAGAACACAATGAATTTACCTGTGTATATATATGCCTCTATATATGCATAAAACATGATTGTTTTTATTGTCGTACATTGTAAGCTGTTCAATAGAGAGATTTATAGAAAGCATTGTAAACAGGAACATACATTAGCTCATATTTTGCATGGAACTTCAGTGAATGAATATTTGAGGATGTCCAATTAAAGTATCATTTACTATTCTATTTGGCAGATGGACTGACAAAAATGTTTCTGATTGCTTGTTACTTTTTCACAGCTGAATATGCTAATGTAAACTAGCCAGAAAGCAGCTGTCACCTATACACATTTCTCATTTTTTTTTGGCCAGAAGAAATATATTGTGATTTTAGTGACAAGCTGTAAAACAATATTTTAAATTTTCTTTCAACTGACATGTAATTATATTTTCAGTTATTAGAAGTAAAATACGGGCCAAATTGTGGTCCCAGTCTTACAAACTTCTCATCCTAAATTAAATTCCGATTTTTATTGTCAGTCCAATCTACTGACATCACGTTGTCATGTAACTATGATTCAACAAATTATCTTATAGAGAAAAAGGCAGGCCATGTTATAAACACTCTTACATAAACCCCGATTCCCAGGTGGTAAAAAAATGGCATGCATCCCAATGAATGACATTGAACGGTTAGAATAATTTCACTCTTTTCTTTATTTAAAAAAAAACTTCTGTTAATATAACAGCAGATGGGACCCATGAACAAAGCGCCGTGAAACCTATACAATTTGTTTTCATCCTGTATCTGTTTCCATGACACATAAGAAGATTTTCAAAGTGGAAAATCTTATTGTCTAACTATGGACACTTTATGAGGTTGAGGCTGACTGTATACTTGTATCGTTCATTGGATGGCACGGAGACAATTAGGGACCTTCCAGCTGTTATCCAAGCTGATCGGGACCCCACAAGTAATCTGCGGTGGTCCCAATCAATGGCAACAAATTCTATAGGTACTTAAAGCCGTGAAAGAAGAGACAAGTGTAACATCCCAAACAAAACAGGTTTACTATAGTGATATCATGTCAAACCTAAAATAATAGATCGCAGAGATGCAACAGACATCGCTTATCTAGAATTTAGTAAGACTTTTGACAAAATCCCACATAGAAGACTTATTAATAAACTGCAGTCATTGAGCTTGGACTTGCATATTGTTGAGTGGATTAGGCAGTGGCTGAGAGACAGACAACAGAGAGTTAGAGTCAATGGAGTATATTCAGAGCAAGGTCTTGTTACCAGTGGGGACCTCAGAGATTTGTACTAGTACACATATTACTTAATATCTTTATCAGTGATATTGCCTCGATGGTAAAGTATTGGTCTTTTTGCTGATGACACAAAGATATGTAACAGGGTTGATGTTCCTAGAGGGATATGCCAAATGGAAAAGGATTTGGGTAAACTAGAGGAATGGTCGGAAATCTAGGCACCTACCTCAAAATAGGCCCAGACGAATCCCTTAGCTAGTGAATAGAGATGAGTGAATTTCTGAAAAATTCTATTTGGCTGATTCAGTGAATTTTCCGAAAATTTTTAGTTTGGTCCGAATTTAATTGCGGCGAATCGCTGTTAAAAATGGCCTACAGAGAGGCTCAATAGGGGTGTAGAACATTTTTCCTTGTCCTAGCACGCATAAAGAGTGTGCTGTTTTAGTGAAATAATACTGTCATTCAGTATGACATGCAGATTACAGGCATCGCTATTAGAATCACTGCCGCAAAGCGTCTGGATGTGGCAGATTTTTAATGTAATTTTTATTTAATTCCATTTGAATTTATATAAATTTTTTTGATTACCCATTCTGGTGAGCATAGAGCTGGCGGTCCTCCGCCAGGCGAGATACCACCTGTGAAAGACCCTGCCTCTCAGCGCCCCCCTGACTGTGAAAGTGTGAATGTTTCATTTAATCAGTTATGGTTCATTGTTATCCCTCCAAGCTGTTTCATTAAATTCTTGTGATAATTCCACAGGTAATTTGACGTCGACGACCATAGGGCCTCAGTCTTGAAAAGATTACGTCGATTTTTTTAAATTTAAGATTTATATTAGATTCCCAAGTTTAATGTCCCAGCGTTTACTTTGAACTAATACTGTATGACCACAAAACCCAATCTAACAAGGAGTCACATGACGGTACAATGACAGAGCCTAGAGGTGGCAGCCGCATGAGGAGATCATAATCTGGCAGAATGACACAGCCTGGAATTGGTTGCAGCAAGAGGAGACATAGTGGTTGAATGACACAACCGGGAGTTGGCAGCAGCATGAGGAGACCATAGGGCCTCACAATCCCTAAGATTAAAAGATGAATTTTCTAATTCAAATTGAAGATTTATGGTAGCTAGTGCTACCATAACATTTTTTAGGTAATGTCCCAGTCCCATCAGCATGAGTAAACCATATAGTGGCAGAATCACACAGCCTGGAGCTGGTACTGCTCCTGCCACCCCACTCCTCCCCAGCAGCCAGGGCAGTGGAAGGTGAGCGCAGAGGGCCCCCTGAGTCAGACGTGGGAGAGGATGGACGATGGTGCCGATAGGCATCAGCCAACTGACTACGTAGGATGTCACTGTAGTAGGTCAGTTTGTCCTCCCTCTCAGTGGGTGTAAAAAAGGCCCCCATTTTGTGCCAGAAGCGAGGGTCAAATAAGGTGGAGAGCAAGAAGTCATCCCGCTGCAGAATGGGGACAATTCTGCAGTCACTACGCAAGCAACTGAGCATGCATTGTGCCATTTGTGTAAGTGACTCGGAGGGACTCCCTGCCTCCATCTCCACTGCATAGTGCCACGGTATGCCTTGGTCCTCTGTCTCACCTTCCTCATAACCTTCTAGCTCCTCTGGCTGCTCCTGCTCCTCCTCTCTTGTCAGATGACTAGAAAAACCACCCATCTTGCGAAACCTAAACTGTGCTCGACTGTGCCCCTCCCCATCCTCCAGTTCAGCCCCGACAGGGCTCATGTGGCCGTGAGATGTAGGCGCCACCTCTCCAGTGCCCTGACCAGCCATCGTTTCTAACACATGTTGTAGGAAATAATGCAGTGGAATTACATTGCCCCTCCCGTAATCCTGGCGACTTACTAATAAAGTGGCTTCCTCAAAGGGCCTGAGCATACGGCAAGTGTCACATATGAGCTGCCACTGGTTGACATTGAAGTTACACAGGGGAGTACCTCTATCCGCTTGCATCATCAAGAAATCGGTGATGGCTTTTCTCTGTTCGTATTCGGTCCAACATATGGAGGGTGGAATTCCAACTTGTGGCAAAGTCTTAAATCAGACTATGTTGTGGGATATCATTCTCATGCTGCAGCTCAAGGAGGGTGTCCTTTCGGTGTACGAGTGGCTGAAGTGCATGCAAAGTTTCCTTCCCATTGTTAGGATGTTGTGGAAATGAGGGGAACACTTAAGGAACCGCTTGACAACTAGATAGAACGCAGACAAGATGTTTTCCAGTTTTTGTGGAGTAAGCCATTCTCTGATTTCTTTATGAATTACTTTTAGCAGTTCTTCCCATGAGGCTCCATTCGCAAAGGCAAACCATGTGAAGAACAGTGTAACACCACTGTGCCCTGCACACATGGTATGCTGAAGGGGCATTGAGACTTGTCCATGCAGTGGAGGCTGAGGACATGGTGGAGGATGAGGAGGCAGAGTCGCACACTGTTACAGGACCAACGGCCTGAGAGCGTGGAGGAGGAAGCGGCGTGACATTGGATGGATGACATTTTGGTGCCTTCAGAACCAATTACCAGGTTTCCATAGAGTTCTGGTCTCAACATACAATGGTTTCAACATACAATGTGTTACGCCGAGCGCTCCGGGTCCCTGCTCCTCCCCGGAGCGCTCGCGGCTTTCTCCTCTCTGCAGCGCCCCGGTCAGACCCGCTGACCGGGAGCGCTGCACTGACACTGCCGGTGGGGATGCGATCCGCATAGCGGGACGTGCCCGCTCGCGGGTCGCATCCCAATCTACCCACCTGTCCCGTTCCCCGGCTGTCACGTCCTGGCGTGCGCGCGCCGGCTCTCTAAGATCTAAAGGGCCAGTGCACCACTAGTTGGTGCCTGGTCCAATCAGTGTAATTAGCTTCCCTGCTCCTTGCCTATAAAAACCCACTTCCCCTTCCTGTCCTGGCCGGATCTTGTTGCCTCAGTGCCAGTGAAAGTGTTTCCTGTGTATGTCCCAAGCCAGTGTTCCAGACCCTCTGCCGTTGCCCCTGACTACGATCCTTGCTGCCTGCCCTGACCTTCTGCTACGTCCGACCTTGCTCTTGCCTAATCCCTTGTACCGCGCCTGTCTCAGCTGTCAGTTGGGGTTGAGTCGCTATCGGGTGGAACGACCTGGGGGTTACCTGCCACTGCAAGTCCATCCCGCATTGCGGCGGGCTCTGGTGAAAACCAGTAACCCCTTAGACTCCGTTCCCCTGGTACGGCCCACGTCATCACCCCACTGACACAGAGGATCCACCACCAGTATCCTCACAGTATCCGGATCCTGACACAATGGTTGTCCTGGAACCAATTAATATTGTAACTTGAGGGACCACTATATATGTATTATTCTACATTTCTCTGTATACTGATCTGAAGAAGAGGGGTTGCCCTCGAAAAGCGTAATCTTGCATGTTATATTTATTATTTTAATAAATATGGATCCTGCCTTGGATTCTTCACAATGCTCTTTGGTCCTGATGTTTTTGATGTCCAAGTCAGAAGTGCCAGGAAACAAAAGGTCTGTTGTCTCCTTTTGGGAGGTGTCAGTTAAGGGAGACTTTTCTGTACCATTATTATATCCTCAGTTAAAAAAAAAGTTATTAAGGAATTGGTGGCAAAAGTATGTTAGGGCCAACCATAACCAGCAAGGGACATCGTCTTGGATAAATGTCTATTTCAAACTTTTCTTTAACTTTTGAAGGCAAACTAAGATTTATACCTGATATTCACTACTAAAGAGCCTTTCACTCTGATGAAGGAATAAACCTACTTGAAAGTGCTAATTTATTTAAGGGCAAATATCAGTTAAAAAGGTTATAATGAAGCTTTTCATTTTCCTACTCATGTCCTTTTTCTAGTTTTTGTTCTTGAGGGTTAACTGCATATATAGACAGCACTGACATTAAATATGTTCAACCTCTGGCCTTCCACAAATGTCTGAGAGATCTAAGCTGTTTTTAATGCCATCACGTTTTGATCCTGATGCAGTAATTGAAGTCAATGGGTAACATTTATCAGGATCCCAGAAAATGTGTGGTCTGCTAATAGGACTAATCTCTGCAAATGCTTTCAGAGGATTTTGGTTGACTGGCATCTAAGACATTTCCTGGATTACCTGGGAGATCAATACATATAGTCATTTCTTACATGTCTAAATTTTTTGGCAAACTAATAGTTCTATTTAATACAAACAAAGGGCAGGTGTAAGGCAGAAGATATATAGAACACCAAGAAAAATACCAGACTATGGCAACATTGTTTCTACTTATTATTTTACCCCTTACAGATATATATTGTTATCTATATATTGAAACTGGCACATTTGGCAACAATTTAGAAGTAATGTTCTTTCTTATTCAGTATGAATGATAAATAAACTCTCCAGTGTTAGGATTTCATATGTCCATTGATTTTACTAGGGACACATACTGGTGCAGACCAGAGAAGTAGATCACAGATAACACTGATCAGTGCTATCAAGGCTCAAGTCTGCGGAACTGAGTTGCTGCACTTTTTCCACAGAAGGATCACAGTTCCCATTAGCAGGAGTCCTGAAGGACCAGCCCTTGAGAGGAGTTCCCAAACTTTTTTTTCCCCCAGGACTTGACCCCTGAGTGCTATGCCTAAGACTATATCAGTATTTGCCATGTGTAAAATAAAGTTTTAATAAAATTAAATAAGACCCTCCCATAATAATAATAAAAATTCCCAAAAAAAAAGTAAAAAATAAATAAATAAACATACATGATATCGCTGTGTGTGGAAATGTCTGATCTATTAAAATATTATGTTACTTATCGCATGGGAAAAACAACGTAAACATAAAAAAAAATATTAAAGTCCAAAATTGCTGATTTCTGGTCACATCACATCCCAGAAAAAACAAATAATAAAAAGTTATCAAAAAGTCAATTATAAGCAGTATTTATAAAAACTACAGATCATGGTGCAAATAAAATGAGCCATCGTATAGCCTTGCATATAAAAAAAAAATCATTACAGTTTTATTGACCCACATAATAAAGAGATCATGTCAGTTTTACCATTATAGTCCACTGTGTAAAAAAAAAATAAAAAATAAATAAAAAGATGCTAAATTGCGGGTTTCTTATCAATTTAAAATAATATATCTCCATACGGGTCTATGGATGGAAAAATAAAAGAGTTATGGCTCTTGGAAGGTGAGGAGGAAATAAAAAAAACGGAAAAAAAAATAATTTCCTGTGTCCTCAAGGCCAAAACGGGCTGTATCCTTAAGGGGTTAAAAACTATTCACAGGCTATTTTTTTCAGATTAAGCAGTTACACTTAAGAGAGGACAATATGCTTTTAGTACTCAGCTCACCCTAACTGGCTGGCTACTATTAGCTTTTCAGTTGTTGTGCACACCAGTGCTGCAGCACACAGTCGCTGTGTACGGCACCCACAATTGCACTTTCTCCCTCAATCTCACCCCCTTACCTATCAGTGCTTCTAGGCTGGATTTGGGTTTGAGGGGAATAGCTGCTGTAAAAAAGCTTTTCTGTGCAACACACTGCTCTCTGTCCCTCTCTCCGCAATAGAACGCTGATGTGACTGGGAGGTGAATCGCTGCTGTAAAAAGGCTTTTCTGTGAAACACACACTGCTGTCTGTCCCTCTCTCTCTGTAATAGAATGCTGATGTGACCAGCCGCAAGATGGCTGCCGATTATATAGAGCTGTAACATCACAGGGGTGGCCGGCTGCTGATAGGCTGCATGCTGCATGTGATTCAGGGTCATCCTGCTTACCCTTGTTCCCGCCTTCCAAGGTTTCCTTGTCCCATGTCCTCACATGTGGATCTGCCATTTAAGATGCCCCCTGGAGCCTGGACCGCACTAAATGGAGTTTAATGAAGATATTTGCGCAATCCAAACACGGCAATATTCGAATTCGTTGCAAACTGAATTTTTCCTGATATTCGTAATGAATTCGTATTCGGCAGATTCGATTCGCTCATCCCTATTAGTCACTGCAGAAGTAATTTGTTGTCCCGGAGTGGAGGTATTGTTTCAGCAAAAAAGCAAAAAAAAAAAGCAAAAAAGAAAAAATTTCATAAAGGAAATAGATCTTCGCAAAATCTTATTCTTTCAAATAACTTTTTTCTTGTTTTCACTCAAAACACCATAGGATAGATTTATCAAAACCTGGGTGGAGCAAGAGTGGTGTAGTCACCCATAGCAACCAATCAGATCGCTTCTTCCATTTTTACTAAGGTCTCTGAAAATAGAAACAAGCCATCTGGTTGCTATGGATAACTACTCCACTTTCCCTCTGCACAATCTTTGATAACTCTCCCGGAGGGGTACTCCGCTGAAAAACTTTTTTTTTTTAAATCAACTGGTGCCAGAAAGTTAAACAGATTTGTAAATTACTTCCATTAAAAAATCCTAATTTTTCCAGTACTTATTAGCTGCTGAATACTACAGAGGAAATTATTTTCTTTTTGGAACACAGTGTTCTCTGCTGACATCACGAGCACAGTGCTCTCTGCCGACATCTCTGTCCATTTTAGGAACTGTCCAGAGCAGCATATGTTTTCTATGGGAATTTCTCCTACTCTGGACAGTTCTTAAAATGGACAGAGATGTCAGCAGAGAGCACTGTGCTCGTGATGTCAGCAGAGAGCTCTGTGTTCCAAAAAGAAAGGAATTTCCTCGGTAGTATTCAGCAGCTGATAATTACTGGAAAGATTAAGATTTTTTAATAGAAGTAATTTACAAATCTGTTTAACTTTCTGGTACCAGTTGATTAAAAAAAAAAAAAAAGTTTTCCACGGAGTACCCCTTTAACCCGTACAGGACCTAGGGCGTATGGATACACCTTCTGTACCTGGGTCTTAAAGACCCAGGGCGTACCTGTAACCCCACATGTCGGCAATCGGCGCAAATCGCAAGTGAATTCACACTTGCGATTTGCGCCGATTCCGGGTCATACGGGTCTATGGTGACCCGGTGACCCGGAATATAAGGGGTAGCGATAGGAGTGAGGTGGCAGGGGTGCCTCCCCTCCTATCCCTGCTATTGGTGGTCTACACGCGACCACCAATAGCAGATCGGGGGCGGGGGGGTTTACTTTCGTTTTCCCCGTTCTGCCCTCTCACAATAGGCGGGGCAGAATGGGGAAACGACAGGGACGGAACGCCGAAGATCCACTTACCCGTCGGTGGAAGCTGCAGGACGGGATCGGCGGCGGTGATTAGTGCGGGCGGCGATGTCGTGCGGCAGAAGAGGACGGCTCACTAGATCCGACGGAAGCCGGTAAGTTGCCTAGCAACATCTAGAGGGCTACAGTCTGAGACTGTAGCCATCCAGATGTTGCAAAACTACAACTCCCAGCATGCCCAGACAGCTGCTGGGCATGCTGGAATTTGCAGTTTTGTAACAGCTGGAGGTCTACAGTTTAGAGACCACTGCACAGTGATCTCTATACTGTAGCACTCTAGATCTTGCAAAACTACAACTCCTAGCATGCCCACACAGCAGTTTGCAGTCTGTGCATGCTGGGATTTGTAGTTTTGCAACATCTGGAGGTCCACAGTTTGGAGATCACAGTGCAGTGGTCTCTATCTGTAGCCCTCCAGATGTTGCAAAACTGCAAATCCCAGCATGCCGAAACAGCTGTCTCGGCATGCTGGGAGTTGTAGTTGCGTACCTCCAGCTGTTGTATAACTAGATCTCCCAGCATGCCCTTCGGCAATCAGTACATGCTGGGAGTTGAAGTTTTGCAACAGCTATAGGTACACTGGTTGGAAAATACTGAGTTAGGTAACAGAACCTAACTGAAGGTTTTCCAACCAGTGTGCCTCCAGCTGTTGCAAAAGTACAACTCCCAGCATGCACGGTCTGTCAGTACATGCTGGGAGTAGTAGTTTTGAAACAGCTGGACGTTCGCCCCCCCCCCCCCCCCCCCCATGTGAACGTACAGGGTACATTCACACGGCAGGTTTACAGTAAGTTTCTTGCTTCAGGTATGAGCTGCGGCAAATTTTTCGCCGCAGCGAAAATATCTAGCAGGAAGCTCACTGTAAACCTGCGCCCGTGTGAATGTACCCTAAAAACACTACACTAACACATAATAAAGGGTAAAAAAACTACATAATCACCCCCTTACACTGAAATGAAAAACGTATTGTACAGCAGTGTTTCCAAATTGGAGCCTCCAGCTGTTGCAAAACAACAACTCCCAGCATTTCCGGACTGCCATTGACTGTCCAGGCATCCTGGGAGTTTAGCAACAGCTGGAGACACCCTGTTTGGGAATCACTGGTATAGAATACCCCTATGTCCACCCCTATGCAATCCCTAATTTAGTCCTGAAATGCGCATGGCGCTCTCTCACTTCAGAGCCTTGTCGTATTTCAAGGAAACAGTTTAGGGCCACATATGGGGTATCTCTGTACTCGGGAGAAATTGTGTTACAAATTTTGGGGGGCTTTTTCTCCTTTTACCCCTTATGAAAAGGAAAAGTTGGGGGCTACACCAGCCTGTCAGTGTAAAAAAATTTTAAATTTTACACTAACATGCTGGTGTTGTACTTTACTTTTTATTTTCACAAGTGTTAAAAGGAAAAAAAGACCCCCAAAATTTGTAACGCAATTTCTCCTGAGTACGGAAATACCCCATATATGGGCGTAAAATGCTCTGTGGAAGCACAACAATGCTCAGGAGTGAGAGCACCATGTACATTTGAAGCCTAAATTGGTGATTTGCACAGGGGTGGCTGATTTTGCAGCGGTTCTGCCATAAACGCAAAAAAAGAAATACCCACATGTGACCCCATTTTGGAAACTAAACCCCTCACCGAAAGTAACAAGGGGTATAGTAAGCCTTAACACCCCACAGGTGTTTGACGAATTTTCATTAAAGTTGGATGGAAAAATGAAAAAATAAATGTCACTAAAATGCTGGTGTTACCCAAAATTTTTCATTTTCACAAGGAAAAATAGGATAAAAGCCCCCCAAAATTTGTAACCCCATTTTTTCTGAGTAAGAACATTCCCCATATGTGGATGTAAAGTTCTCTGCTGGTGTACTATAATGCTCAGAAGAGAAGGAGCACCATTGGGATTTTGAAGATAAAATTTGTCCGGAATTGAAGGCTACGTGTGTTTACAAAGCCCCCATAGAGCCAGAACAATGGACCCCCCCACATATGACCCCATTTTGGAAACTACACCCCTCACGTAATGTAATAAGGGGTACAGTGAGCATTTACCCCCCACAGGTGTCTGACAGATTTTTGGAACAGTGGTCCATGAAAATGAAAAATGTAATTTTCCATTTGCACAGCCCACTGTTCCAAAGATCTGTCAAATGCCAGTGGGGTGTAAATACTCACTGCACCCCTTCTGTGAGGGGTGTAGTTTCCAAAATGGGGTCACGTGGGGGGGTCCACTGTTCTGGAACCACGGGGGGGGGGGGGCTTTGTAAACGCACACGGCCCCCGACTTCTATTCCAAACAAATTCTGTCTTCAAAAGCTCAATGGTACTCCTTCTTTTCTGAGCATTGTAGTGCGCCAGCAGAGCACTTGACATCCACACATTGGGTATTTCCATACTCAGAAGAAATGGGGTTACAAATTTTGGGGTAATTTTCTCCTATTACCCCTTGTAAAAATATAAAATGTGGGGGAAAACCAGCATTTTAGTGAAAAAATTTTTTTCATTTACACATCCGACTTTAGCAAAAAGTCGTCAAACACCTGTGAGGTTTTAAGGCTCACTGTACCCCTTGTTGTGTTCCTTGAGGGGTGTAGTTTCCAAAATAGTATGCCATCTGTTTTTTTTTTTTTGCTGTCTGGCACAATAGGGGCTTTCAAAATGTGACATGCCCCACAAAAACCATTTCAGAAAAACTCACTCTCCAAAATCCCATTGTCGCTCCTTCCCTTCTGAGCCCTCTACTGCGCCTGCCGTACACTTGATATACATATATGAGGTATTTCCTTACTCGAGAGAAATTGGGTTACACATTTTAGGAAGATATCTATCCTTTTGCCCCTTGTAAAAATGCAAAAACTGGGTCTACAAGAACATGCCAGTGTAAAAAATGAAGATTTTGAATTTTCTCCTTCAATTTGCTGCTATTCCTGTGAAACACCTAAAGGGTTAACAAACCTTTTGAATATAATTTTTAATACTTTGAGGGGTGCAGTTTTTATAATGGGGTCATTTGTGGGGCATTTCTAATATGAAGACCCTTCAAATCCACTTCAAAACAGAACTGGTCCCTGAAAATTTTTGATTTTGAAAATTTTGTGAAAAATTGGAAAATTGCTGCTATACTTTGAAGCCCTCTGATCTCTTCCAAAAGTAAAAACATATCAACATTATGATGCAATCATAAAGTAGACATGTTGTATATGTGAATCAATATATAATTTATTTGGAATATTCATTTTCCTTATAAGCAAAGAGCTTCAAAGTTAAAAAATAAATGCAAAATTTTAAATGTTTTTCATCAAATTTCGGAATTTTTCACCAAGAAACGATGCAAGTATGGACAAAATTTTACCACTAACATAAAGTAGAATATGTCACGAAATAACTGTCTCGGAATCAGAATGAAAGGTAAAAGCATCCCAGAGTTATTAATGCTTAAAGTGACAGTGGTCAGATGTGCAAAAAATGGCCGGGTCCTACAGGGAAAATTGGCTGGGTCCTTAAGGGGTTAAACCTAATTTGCTAGGTATAATTTGGAAGTCATAGATAAGGAAAGGCATTTTTGCCTGCAAAAATATAAAAAAAAATTATAATAATAAATTCAGCTAAGCAGCTACATTCATTCAAAGCTATATATGACATGGAAATACAATAGGTATATAAATAGCTTAGAATGGTTTTGTCATTTGCTTCTGTTGGTTAATCTGCTAAATTTGCATGGTGAACCCAGCAAGTCTGGATCTTAGCATTTCACACTTGCATAAAGTAAACTTTGAAGGGTGAGACATTCAAACTATGACCCCTTGGCGTCAAGTAATGAAAACTACTTGTAATAATCAACACTATCATTAAATCTGTGTCATGCAAAATTGGATAACCAAAAAAGGAACCAAGCTGATTTCAGTGTAGGAGAGCTACTAACAATCATTTGATAAAGCATTTCATTATCTTTCACTGTGTGTGGTTGGTGACAGAAATCTGTTCTATCTATGCAGCAGCCTACTAATCTAAAAACAAGATTTTATCTGTGTTTGATTGCATGCTAAATGGATATATTTATATATATACATATATATATATATATATATATATATATATATATATATATATATATACATATATACATAGATAGATATCTATGTGTGTGTGCGTACAGTATCTCCCATGAGTTTACCCATCATATTTTAATAAATATTAAAATATTTTTTCATGTAACAATACTAAAGTAAAGACACTCTGCTACAATGTAAAATAGTGAGTGCACAGTCTGTACAACAGTATTTAAAGGAAAACGGTCATCTGTTCACCCACACTAAACCCAATACACTGGGTTATAGTGTGGGTGAACAGGAGACTGATGAGGGGTTTATGGGTTAAATACATACCTGCACTCCGGAGATCTATCCCTCCAAAGATCGGCATCCATTTTCAGTGAATTGCGTGTTGGAGGCTGGCCTGCCAGCACAATTTGAATATTCATTGTCACAGGTCACGTGAGTGCTTAGTCAGCGCAGAGCTCACATGACCAGCGAAAATGAATATTCAGTGTATTGGGTTAAGTGTGAGTGAACAGATGACCATTTTCCTTTTATGTTGCATCCCCTAAAAAAAACTCACACAGCCATTAATGTCTAAATTTTGGCAACAAAAGTGAATACACCCCGAAGTGGAGATGTCCAAATTGGGCGCAAAGTATCAAAATTTTGTGTGGCCACCGTTATTTTTCAGCACTGCCTTAAGCCTCTTGGGCATGGAGTTCATCAGAGCTTCACAGGTTGTCACAGGAGTCCTCTTCCACTCCTCCATGATGACATCATTAAGCTGGTGGATGTTAGAGACCTCCTTCCCTTTGACAATGCCCCACCAATGCTCAATAGTGTTTAGATCTCGAGACATGCTTGGCCAGTCCACCATCTTTACCCTCAGCTTCTGTAGCGAGTCATTGGTCATCTTGAAGGTGTGTTTGGGGTTGTTATTATGTTGAAATACTTCCCTGCAGACCAGTCTCTAAAGGGAGGGGATCATGCTCTGCTTCAGTATGTCACAGTACATGTTGGCATTCATGATTCCCTCAAGGAACTGTAGCTCCCCAGTGCCAGCAACACTATTGCAGCCCCAGACCATGACACTCCAACCACCATGCTTGACTGTCTTTGTATTCTTCCCCTGGTTGCCACCACACATGCTTGACACCACCTTAATCATTGGACCACAGTACATTGTTCCAGTAATCCATGTCCTTAGTCTGCTTGTCTTCAGTGTTGTCACATGAAAGGATAGAATAAAACATTTACAAAAATAAGAGGGGTGGAAGGTGAGATACTGTATGTATTCATAACGGGGGGAGATTTATCAAGATCTGTGCAGAGGAAAAGTTGCCCATAGCAACCAATCAGATCGCTTATTTCATTTTGCAGAGGCCTTGTTAAAAATTAAAGAAGCGAGCTGATTGGTTGCTATGGGCAACTGGGACACTTTTCCTCTGGACAGGTTTTGATAAATCTCCCCCATCTAGATTTAACACCCTAACAGGTAAAGCCCTCTCTTTTACTGTGTTTGATATGTATTTCAACCCCTTTGTATATGTACAGGCCCTAGAACCAAGGCTGCTATAAAAATAAATAATGTTAGTAATAATATTGCTGATCAGCCATAATATTAAATCCTTTGGTAAAGTGAACAACATAGATGTTTTTGTTATAATCACATCTGTCAAGGGGTAGGATATACTAGGTAACAGGTGACCAGTCAGTTCTCCAAATTTATGTGTCAGAAGCAGGTAAAATGAAAAGGAATGTGAGCAATTTTGAAGACTGAGTCAGAGCATCTCTCAAATGTAAGCTTTAAGGTGGTGTTGCACATATTAAAAGTGGTCCAAGAAAGGAAAACTGGTGAACCAGCAACACAGGCATGGTAAGGCGAGGCTAGCTTGTCTGCTCAGATCCCAAAGATGATCTACTGTGGCATAAAATGCATAAAAAGCTAATGCTTTGTTATTTAACTATAGTCAACATATTCCACAAAACTTGTCATCACTCAAATCCAACCCTGTCCCCATTAGGGTCATAATCTAAATTTCAAATTTGCATATCAGTTGTTATGTTATAAGCTCTGGCCGCACACACTGGCCGTGAGTTCATGATCCCGTTACCTGCTGCTGCCGGCGGGGCTGGGACTCACATCGCGGGACGCTCCCGCATGCGAGCCCCAGTCTGTCACTCACCTGGTGCTTCTCCTGCCCCAGTCTCTGCCTCACTGCTCCGGCGCGCGTGTCCCCGGCCCCTAGGGCGCGCGCGTGTCGGAGCTTTAAGATTTAAAGGGCCAGTGCGCTCATTAGTGTGATTCACCTGTGGCTCATTTATATAAAATGTAAAAATACATGAAGGGGCAGTACAGAGATCTTTCTACTAATCTTTTTATACCTAGGCCGATAACCATGACAAGGGGCATCCTCTATGTCTAGAGGAAAGAAGGTTTCACCATAATCACAGACAGAGATTCTTTACTGGAAGAGCAGGGAGACTCTGGAACTCTCTACCGCATTCAAGGGGGGCCTGGATGGTTTTCTAGAAAATTGTAATATTACTGAATATAGATACTAGATTTATGTGGGTAGAACCTTGATCCATGGATTTATTCTGATCGCCATATTGGAGTCTTGAAGGAATTTTTCTTCTCATGAGGCAATTGGCATCAGCCTCATGGAGGGCTTTTGCCTTCCTCTGGATCAACCCAATAGTGCTTTAGGTTAAACTTGATGGGCTCTTGTCTTTTTTAACCTTATAAATTATGTAACATTCATGCTGCCCACATTGAGAGTCCTTAGTGAGTCCCAAAGCAGTTTTGGTGGTTCTAGGAATATTACGCAATATTTTAACATTTGGCTAATCTATATTTAGTATAGTCATTCTGTCTAATTTTTCTTTTAACAATAAAATAACAGATATAGCTACCAAGTAGTCAGGGTACAGAAATCTTCAGTTTCAGAAATCTTTTATTTGTATTTTTTATATGTGCTACTGTAAAAGAAAGTTAAAATGTACAACTCCAGAAATATAGGATGTGGGATAAGTGTCAGATCTCCCGAACGGTGCTCCGACTCTCTGACTGAATTGAGCATGTCGACCACCACATGACGCAGTGGCCAACAAGCTCCCTCCATTCAGCTCTATGGGAGAGCTGGAGATTCCTGAGTACAACTCTCCAGCTCTTGCATAGAGATGCCTTGAAGGGGCGTGTCAGCCACCATTTTGTGTAGTGGTCGACAAGCCTTATTTAGGAGGAGAGCCAAAGCCAAGAAGGATCAAGCACTACTCTGCTGCAAAGAAAGACAAAATGTTGACAACATTTTGTTAGCATAGATCAACAATACTGTTCACACAGAAAAGGGCTGACACATTTCATGCGTGGTAGGCCCTTAGTCATCATGGCTCATGACTGAGTTTTTGGAGTAAGAAAAGGGTTTTGTGAGTTACACTATCAATAAATATAAATACCTTTTTAGCAGAAGTCCAAACCTTATGGGCCAGTCTATGAACTGGAATTTAAAGGTTGTGTGGCAACTGAATAGCATTCTCATATAGGTCACACAGTGTTGCAGACCCAAAATAAAACAAGGTGATTTAAAGAATTAGGAAGATGGCCTGAGGTTGTTTAGTGTCTAAAATGCACTAACACTAATTTAGGTAGTGCTAAGCCCCCAAGGTGTTTATGGCATTGTAATGTGGGCATTTTTAGTTTATTAGGTCCTGAGTAAAGGGCCATAAATGTAGATTTCACCCAGTTGATCTAAAAACAAACAAGAAGGAAAGATAAAGGGCACCCCTGACAAGAGCATTTGGAATGGATAAAGATTGTCCGGTAAGATATATATTAGCTCAAATATACTTGCTGCCACTGTAGATGAAGGAAACCCTCAAGAAAACCAATCCTTTGGCGGACATTCAGAAAAAGGGTCAAGCCACGGGACTTAACTGTACCAGAAAGGCCCAATTCCACATGTAGCCAATGAAAACTTACCTGGGATTAATCTGAATAGTTAGGTTGGACAATACCACAGGATGGTCAGAATTTTGAAAGTATTTCATGACCCTTGTCAAAAGGAAAATGGGTCTATAGGAACCATATTGCAATTATTTTAACATGCAACTGTCATTTCAAAAACATTTGAAATGACAGTTTCACGTCACCACCTACAGCTGAAATGACCAGGGAGGAGTCCACAGCAAAGCACTGTCTCTCCTTACTTACTAAAGATTGACTCTTCAGCGAGCAAGGAGAGACCAAGAAGGGACAGCACGCTGAACGCTTCTACTTTTTAGCATTGAGTGTGGGTCTCACCCCTGGTTGAATCTTCGTCTCTATGTAATGTTAGAAGTTTTTAGAAATGACAATTATACAATGTGATTTCTGCAGTAAATTCAAAATGCAAAAGTTGACTTTGAACTTGTAGATGTAGAGCACCATATTTACACATGACAAAACAACTTTTGGTGCACTACTGCTATTTCCATAGCACAATATTCTAACTTTAGGAGAATAAAATGGTCACTGCTCAAGCAGTACATGCAATCTCTACAGATTCTGTTTTCTAAATCTTTCTCAAATACAGCAGCTTACAGTAGATTTCATATGACAGCTTAACAAATGAGTTCTTACACTTATTTTTCATCCAACCAACATGCATAAATACATACATGGAGATTGTAATGTTAATTAAACTCTATTTAAATTTTGCAAATGTATTTTTTGATATTTCATGAAATAGGGAAGGAAATAATATAAGCAATGTACACTCATTTGAATCCTATGAAAGTTTAATCTCAAGAAAAGATAAAAAAAAAAATCTAGTACCTTTGAAGGTACATTCCTGACACAGGAAAAGAGATAAGGAAACACATTTGGTAAAGTTCAGTTAAAAGATCTAGATAAGCTTACTACTGCATAAAAAAGCAGATTAAATGTACGTATTTATTTGTCAAATCATTTCATCAGTAAACAGTAATAGAAGCGGAGCAGAGGTTCCATTTAGTTTCATGGAAATGCGAAATTTCATTCTATAAAGTGTTCTTGCAGAATGAAGTTTTCGGCTTCCGGAGTGATAACGCTGCTTCTTCCTGTCACAGACAGTGAACTCCACTACTGGAAGGTGCCAAGCTATATTGTCAGTATTGCAAGTCCACTGTTCCCAACTTTGTAATATAGTGAAAAAATAATATTTTTGAAGTTTTCACATTTTTATTACATACTATAAAATGAGAAACAATAAGCAATGCCTCACATTAGCACTATTTATTGTTTACCAAGAATGATTGATTTATTTATTTATTAGTGGCAGAATGTCTAATAGTTAATTTATTACAGCAGGAAAGATCATATAAAAGAGCGTAATATTAAAACAGAATTTTATTGATTTTTAAATACCATACTGAGTTCTAAGTTAATTCTTAGTCAACATAGAGTGTTTCTTTTTCAGGTCCTCTAGCAGAGGATGGCTAAAAAGAATGTTTATCTCTATAGAGGCCCAGAATGTCCATGCATTATATAAGCAGCCTGTAAGGGAAAAGTCAAGAGATTCCACTTTAAACACAGTGATAGACCAAATTGGTAAAAAATTAAGGTTTGTTGTGACACAATAGTCATACAGTGGTCTATGTGGCTACAATAAGCATGCTAATATAGTACATTCTAGGTGATGCTATATACTCAATGGCTATTGAAAACCTGTTGTGAACCTTGGACACAAATATTTCAGAACAAACAGTAACTGTCTTTAACACATTTGATGTATTATCTGCTGTATATATGCCACCAATGGGTTAGCACAATCCAAATTCATCATTCATGTATGGCAGTGTAATAATACAGGCTCAGGATCAGCTGCAATGGCTGAGATAAGAGTTACTGCCATGCCCATATTTCTTATCTCTTAGATGCCACAGTCATTACAATAGCCTGCAGCATCTACAATAGCCTGCAACATCTAAGGGTAAATGGCATACCTTTGTCACCCATCACATTCCCCAGCCCCAAGTTTTAAACTGACAGACATAATACACTCGCCACCCCCTGCGCTCAGTTCATAGACACTAGTGCTCCAGGGCGAACAGGTAAACGGTGGGTGGGGAGTATATTATGTCTGTCAGTTTAACTTGGTGTGTTAAGGTCCAAACGCCAAGGGTTACATACAGGGGTTAAAAAGGTTAAATAAAATAGTAAAACACTTTTAAAGCCAAAACACAAACAAAATTCCAATTCACCACATCTATAATGACCCCTGCTATAGAAGTACCATTCTATTTAACCTATACAGTGCCCCCCCCCCACCCGATCTACGATGGCAACAACATACGATAATTTCAACATACGATGGCCTCTCAGAGGCCATCGCATGTTGAAGGCAGCATCAACATACGATGCTTTTGTATGTCGGGGCCATCACATAAACGGCTCTCCGGCAGCACAGACTGCTTCAGCTGGTGCCGGATAACCGTTTAAGGTGCCCCGTGTGCTGCGGTGACAATCACTTACCTGTCCCCGGCGCTCCGGACCATTCTCCTCAGGATCCCCTGCATCTCTGTCGCTCTCCTTCGTCATTATCATGTCGCCGCGCACGCCATCCCGTCATCCAATAGGAGCGGCATGTACAGCGACGTGATGACGGCAATAAAGAGCGATGATCCCAGGCAGCAGAGACGGTCCGGAGTGGCGGGGACACGGCGACAGCGATGGAGGGCGACATCCAGGGCAGCGGTGACGGTCCGGAGTGCCGGGGACAGTTGAGTATAACTTCCTATACTTAACATTGCATGGATCCCTCAACATACGATGGTTTCAGCTAACGATGGTTCATTTGGAACAAATTACCATCATATGTTGAGGGACCACTGTATGTTGAACAGTGTAAACAAAAAAAAATTCTGTTTTGTGTTCATCATGTCTCCTCAAAGATTGGAATTTAAAGTGATTTAAAAACCTAATTTAGTTCAAGATTGTATCAAGCTCATGCCAAAAAATTAAAATAACAGCCCCCATATGGCTACTTTGATGCAACAAATAAAAAATATATGATTTCTGAAAGGCAAAGAAGAAAAACAAAAAAAAAATGCTGTGTCCTGAAGGTCAAATTAACTTGCTTGACATGGAATTCACATCACTTCAGATCCCTTTCCACTACTCTAAAGAGGCAACACATACAGCAGATTGCTGGTGGTGCCCAAAAATAGAACAAGCTGAGATAAGTTGTGTTTAAAAGAATAAAGTGTTCCCTAAAGTAAAATGGTTAAATTATTTTAGTTTTAGTGTTATAAAACAATACCATCAAAAGCATCCTAGTTTCTGATTTTGTATTGCTTGCAACAGGGGTTCTGTAGTAAAGCTGAGCAATATGTTTCACATTTAAACACATTTTTTTTGCATATTTTTGTTTTGTTATCACCTGAGCCATTGGAAGAGTTTTTTTGTTACACAGGCTAAAAGAGGAATTGAACAAAATGTGAAGAAATACATGGACAAGCTTTCAACGAAAGAGGAGAACATTATTGAAAAGGTAGGTAGAGAGGCTTGTAAATGAGTTAGGAAAAATGGAATCATGAAACATTCCCCCAGGAACAATAATAATAAGGAGTAGCCTGCGTATAGGAGTCAATATTTGGATTATAAGAAAAATATGCACGAAAAGTTTTGCAGATATTCATAGGAACATTTATCCAAAAATGTATAAATTAAGACAGGATATGGAGAGAATGGATTCCATAATAGATCATAATATCCTTGAAATTATAAAAGAATAAGACAATTTGTGACATAAGAAAGGTGAAACCTGTTGTAATGAAAGATACCCCTTGATATTTCTATCAAGGTCGTCGTGGAAAGGGGGCGTGGTTGCCGAAAAGGGGGAGTGTCCCCGACATGTTCACAAAAACCCAACAGGTTTACTAAGGTTTCCAAAGAAAATGTAGTGGACTTGAGCTAAAGAAAACCCCACAGATCAAAGCATGTGTAGAAAAAACTAAATGTAGGGAAAAGTGAAAAATGAAGTGAAAGCTTAGTAAATACCGTTGAAAAAAAAATTAGGGAATTAAAAACCCACAAAGAAAACTACACTACACTCTTAGTAAATCAGGGTCAATATGTCTTTTTTGGGGCCAGTGTAGGACTGACTCATAAGATGACCGGAGGACCCTCTGTTTGGCCTGAAGACTGAGGCCTATCGGTGAAAAAGGGTCTCGGGGCAGGCATCATTTTCAGCTATATCTTCCTCCCAGGACAAAGTCACAGTTGAAAACTGCCTTTGGCACTCAGCATGGACTTGGGAATAGGCTAGTTTCGTTTGTTTGTTTTACTAAATTTGAATTATTCTACTAGTGTGGGGGCACAATAAAGGCTATACCATAGTGTTGGGAGCACAATAAGGTGCTCTACCATACTGTAGGAGCACAAAAGGGCCCTAACTAAATTAAGCAGGCACAAAAGGGCCTAACTAACATATGTGAGAAAAAGGGTGCTTAACTAAAGCATGGGCGCACAAGGGTGAATAGCAATATTGTGTGTGTGTGTGGGCGAGGGGGAGGGGGGGGGGGGAGGGGGGGCACAAGCCAGTTTAACAATCATGTGAATAGCACAAGCAATTCTAATAAATTATGGGAGCAAAAATGTGCCTAAAATTATTGTTGTACAAGGGAGCTAACTACAATATAGAGTAGAGGTGCAGTGTGGGGGACTACCTTTAGTGTTGGTGCCCAAGGTTGGATAAATGAAGTGTGAGCCCACATGTGGGACCTAACTAAATTGTGAGTGCAGAAAAGGTGCCTCACTATTGGGGTGTTACCAGGTGCTAGCTATAGTGTTGGGACACAAAAGGGAATAACTTTACTATGGGTGCAGAAACCCATGGGACCCCCTACGATCTCCTAAATGGGGCCCCAGCTCTCTGGCCAAATAGTGTGTGTCGACCACAACATGAAGCGGCAGCTGGCAGAGCCGGAGATTGACGAACGCAGTGCACCGGCTCTCCCATAGAGTTTTATTATGGGGCTGTGTTAGCTGCCGCTTCGTGCGGTGGTCCAATACGCCCCCTTTCTATGGACTGCCAGGGCCCCATAGGGAAATCGCGGGGGTCCCAGAGGTCGGACCCCCTGCGATCTGAAACTTATCCCCTATCCTTTAGATAGGGGAAAAGTTTTCATATCCTGGAGTACTCCTTTAAGCTGTTTCTCTGGTAATTTCTGCAGAGAGTAATGTTAATTGCGGCCTATCTATATGGAAAAGATAATAGTAAACAACACTATTTAGAGAAGACATCACCTATACTAATTCGATGTCAACTGTACTGCATCGTAAAACATTCACATCCAACACATTTACCGAGAGATGCAGAGCAAAGCTTGTGGAGTAAGGTGGAGGGTTTTGATTTCCGACAGGTATTCTCCCAAGGGATTTACTAAGGTTTCCCTACATTTTGCACTTTTCCCTACGTTTTGCTTTTTTTTACAATTGTTCTGATCTGTTGGGTTTTTTCCAGCCCAAATCCACCACATTTTCTGTGGAAATCTCCTGCCATTTGGAAGTGATGCTTAAACATACACACACACACACACGTGAAAGTTATATATACATATATAACAACTAGAGATGAGCGAATCGAAGCTGACAAATTTGAATTTGTTACAAAACTCATGATTCTATTGCTTGGATCGCTTCATTAAACTTCATTTAGTGTGGTCCAGGCTCCAGGGCATCTAAAATGGTGGATCCACGCGTGAGGACATGGGACAAGGAATGCTGGGAAAGTGGGGAGGCAAGGCAGGTAGGCGAGATGAACCTGAATCCCATGCAGGATGCAGCCTATCAGCAGCCAGTCACCTCTGTGATGTCACAGCCCTATATAATCGGGAGCCATATTGCGGCCAGTCACTTCATTCATTACACTGCAGAGATAGGACAGATAGACAGGAATAATTTTTCAGCACAATTCTGTGTCTTTGTTCCACAACAAATCATCTGCTGGTTATACAAGTCTGTAGACGGTATAATACCCAGCAGTCCATTCCTAATAGTCTTTGACAGAGTGCAATTTTGTGTTTAGTACACAGCTTTTTTGTGCTGCAGCACTGTTCTGTACTGCTGGTATTGTGCAAAAATATGTTTTTTAAGCATACTGTAGCACATTTTTCTGCCCTCATAAGTGCATACCACATTCCTACATCTAAGTAGTGTACTGTTTTGTACCTGATAATCTGTCAAGGGCCTAGATTCTGTGAAAGGCCAGGCAAAAGTACTCACTGGCTGGTGTTGTACTCAAATACTTTTTTAAGTGTACTGTAGTGCATTTTTCTGCCCTTATAAGTGCATACCACATTCCTACATCTAAGTAGCATACTATTTTGTACCTGTTAATATGTCAAGGGCCTAGATACTGTGAAAGTCCAGGCAAAAGTACTCACCGGTTGAGGAACCTGAGAAGGACATCAGTGACGTGCAGACACAACTCAATGATGATGAAGCCGATCGCACTTGGGAGCAAGGTGCAGAAGGGCCTTCATCATCATCAGGAGAAGAGAGTTGCAGGTTGCCGTGAGGCAGAAACTGACGCAGCAAGATGGTAGCATGGTTGGCAATCAGCATGGTGGCAGAAGTGGAAATTCTGGACCCAAATGTGCCCGGGGGGAGACCACCTTCTTCGCGGCAGCCTACCTTCCCAGGAGGTAGTTGAACAGGGGTTCCTGGAGACGGCGGCAGTAGCAGTCAACTAGTGCGGACTGTTGGTGGGAAAATCAGCTACTCGGCATTGTGGCAGTTTTTTATTAAGCATCCAGAGGAGGTTAACATAGCCACATGCAAGATATGTCGGCAGAAGGTGAAGCGTGGGCAGGGTCCCAATGTTGGCACCATGGCCCTGCGTCAACACATGCTTCGCCACCATGAAGCGGCCTGGGAGAACCATGGCTTCGATGTGGTAGTCCAGCCTGCTGCATCACCCTGTGGCACGCCTCTCCCTCTTTAAGCCAGCCAAGGCTCCACCACCTCAGCCGAAGGGAGCTGCATGTCATACCCTCCTTCTGTCGCTCAAGATGCTCCTGCTCCTCCTACTTCTAGTCAGTCATTCCGCCAACAATCCATAGACGGATAATTATTCTATGGATAATGATGCTGTTGGATGGGAAGATTTATCCTTCCCTCAGTTTTTTTTGTAAGTTGATTAATATGAATAAATAAATAAAAATAAAAAATGTTCTCCTCATGCTTTAGCCAACTCCAGGCTGTGCCATTTAGACACTATATGGTCTCTTCATGCTTCACCACCTCCAGGCTGTGCCATTCAGCCACTATATGTTCTCCTCATGCTGCCGCCAAAACCAGGCTGTGCCATTCAGCCACTATATTGTCTCCTCATGCTTCAGCCAACTCCAGGCTGTGCCATTCAGCCACTTTATGGTCTCCTCATGCTGCCACAAACTCCAGGCAGTCATTTAGCCACTAAATGGTCACCTCTCAAGGAATGCTACCTCCAGGCTCTGTCATTGTTCCGTGTGACATGTGACTCCTTGTTAGATTTGCTCCTTTGTAACCACACGCCGAGGCCCGGGACATTAAAACTTGGGAGTGTAATCTTAAATTTTAAAATCTTAAATTTTAAATTTTAAATTCATCTTTTAATCTTAGGGATTTTGAAGCCCTATTGTCTACTCATGCTGCCGCCAGCTCCAGGCTGTGCCATTCAGCCACTATATGGTTTACTGATGCTGCTGGGCATGGGACATTACCTAAAAGTATTTTATGGTAGCACAAGCTACCATAAATCTTCAATTTCAATATGCATCTTTTAATCTTAGGGATTGTGAAACCCTAGTGTCTACTCATGCTGCTGACAACTCCAGGCTGTGTCATTGTGCCACCATATGGTCTCCTTATGCTGTATCCAAAATCTTCAATTTAAAATATCAAAAATATCTTTAATCTTCTCTATTGTGAGGCCCTATGGTCTTGTTAGTCTGTTGCCACCTCCAGACTGGGTCGTTCTGCCACTATATGGTCTCCTTGTGCTGCCGCCAATTCCAGGCTGTGTCATTCTACTAGATTATGGTCTCCTAATGCTGCTGCCACCTCTAGGCTCTGTCATTGTGCTATCCTGTGACTCCTTCTTAGATTGGGTTTTGTGATCATACAGTATTAGTTCAAAGTAAACACCGGGACATTAAACTTGGGAATCTAATATAAATCTTAAATTTAAATTTTAAAAAAATCGATGTAATCTTTTCAAGCAATCACAAGCAACGTAGAGAGAAAATATGTCCGCACTCACCACAATGTTCAGATGCAATTCATGCTTTTATTCATGGCACGATAAAATGAACAGAGTCCATAAACATAATCACCCGGCGTGCAGGGAGCGAATGCATTGAAGTAATTTTTGGTGTCTGTCTATACCTTGCAGTTGTGGCGTGATATGTTGTATACCTGCAAATTTGATTTCATTGATATTATTGTTATGATGTGTTTCCATATGGGTAATAAAACGAGTGGCACCTATTTTAGTTCGTAGTGAGTATACGTGTTCACGAAAACGAATGTTTAGATTTCTCTTAGTTTTGCCTATATAAAAGTAACCGCAGGTACATATAAGACAGTCAACCACAAAATTTGTTTTACATGTTATGAATTGATTAACACTGACTGTGAAGCCGACTAGTGTAATATATTTTTTTCTGAGATTATAGATACAGTAATTACAGTGTCCACATTTAAAATTACCCTTAGGTATATTTTTGTTTAGCCAATTTTGTTCAGTATTAGAATTTTTCTTCTTTTGCAGATAGATATAATCAGAGATTGTTTTGTTTTTCCTAAAAGTTATAATTGGCTTATTCTTAGCTGTTTCTTGAATAAACGGTAATCTTTTCAAGACTGAGGCCCTATGGGCGACTACGTCATATCATCTGTAGAATTATCACAAGAATCGACAGGACAGCTTGGAGCGATAACAATGAAACACAACTGATTAAATGAAACATTCACACTTTCATAGTCACATTGGCGCTGAGAGGCAGGGGCAGGAACAGGTGGTGTCTCGCCTGGCGGAGGACCGCCAGCTTGATGCTCACCAGAATGTGTACTCAAAAAATGTAAATAAATTCAAATAAAATAAAATAAAAATTACATAAAAAATCTGTTTATTCTTTTAAATTTTGACACCATATGGTCTCCCTGCTGCCACATCTATGCTCTGCAGCAGTGATTCTAATAGCAATGCCTGTAATCTGCATGTCATACTAAATAACAGTATTATTTCACTAACACAGCACACTTCCTATGCGTGTTAGGACAAGGCAAAGTGCTCTACACCCCTATTAAGGCTCTCTGTAGGCCAGAAATAGCTTTTTTTTTTTTTATATATAACGATTTGCTATTTTTTGTGAAAATTCGGCGAATCGGACTAATCAATTTTTCGCTCATCTCTAATAACAACTAACAGAGTACTTTGCATTGTCCGATCTATCTAAACCTTGTGGGAGAGGAAAGGCAACAATGACAGTCTCATCCTCACATTCTGTCCTCTTATCCCAACCTCACATTCTATCATCATATCCCGACCTCACATCCCATCCTCATATTCCGATATCACAGCCAATCTCACATTCTGTCCTCATATTCTGACCTCATACTCCAACCTCATATGCCTTCCTCCTATCCCGCCCTCATATCCTGTTTTCATATCATATTTATTGCAAATTTGGATAGGGGAATTTTTTTTTTATAGTTGTAATTTTTTTGCCATATATAAGGTTTTAATAGATTATATTATTTAAATTTGGCAAGGGCAAAACAAAACATTAACCCCTTAAGGACTCAGCCCATTTGGGCCTTAAGGGCAATTTTATGTTTCCGTTTTCATTTTTTCCTCCTTGCCTTCAAAAAATCATAACTATTTTATATTTTCATCCACAGACCAGTATGAGGGCTTGTTTTTTGAGCGACCAGTTGTACGTTGTAATGCCATCCCTTACTTTACCATAAAATGTATGGCACAACCAAAACAATACTATTTGTGTGGGGAAATTAAAATGAAAACCACAATTTAGCAAATTTTTGAAGGTTTTGTTTTCATGCCAGACAATTTACGGTAAAAATAATATGTGTTCTTTATTCTTTGGGTCAATATGATTAAAATGATACCCATGATAACATACTTTTCTATTACTGTTGCGCTTAAAAAAAAATCGCAAACTTTTTAACCAAATTAGTACGTTTAAAAATCCCCCTATTTTGAAGATCTATAACTTTTTCATTTTTCTGTGGTGGTATGAGGGCTCATTTTATGCGCCGTGATCTGTACTTTTTATTGATACCATATTTGCTTATTTAAAATATACATTTTTTTTTTATAAATTACATAATATACATTTTTTATACATGTTTATAAATTTTTTTGTGAATGAAATGTTATTTAAAAAAAAGCAGCAATTTTGGAATTTTTTTTTCTTTACATTAACGTTGTTCACTGTATGGTATCATTAACATTATATTTTAATAGTTCGGATATTTATGCACGCGGCCATACAAAATATGTATATAAAGTTTCTTTTTTTTTACGCTTCTTGGGGGTGAAATAGGGAAAATGGGACAATTTACTTTTTTATTAGGGGAGGGTTTTTTCACATTTTTTTTACTTTTATTTTTTTACTTTTTTTACTTTTATTTTTACACTTTAATGGTCCCCATAGGGGACTATTTATAGCAATCATTCGATTGCTAATACTGTTCAGTGCTATGCATAGGACATAGCACTGATCAGTGTTATCGGTCATCTTCAGCTCTGGTCTGCTCGATCGCAGATCAGAGCAGAAGACCCATGAAAGGCAGCGGAGGTAGGTGAGGAGACCTCTGTCTGCCGTTCTGGATGATCGGATAGCGCTGCGGGCGATCCGATCATTAATTTAGTAAACGCAGCGCTGCAGATGCCGTGATCTGTATTGATCACGGCATCTGAGGGGTTAATGTGGACATCCTTGCAATTGCAGATGTAGGCCATTACCAGCGGATTATAAGACTTAAAGCTTTAGGACCACTAGGTCTTAATGAAAGAAACGTTTTCAGCTCTTTCTTATGAATACAGCAAGATATAGTTTTCAGTTATTCTATTGGTTTTATCCTTATTTCTATTATATTTTAAGTTATGTATTTTCACACTCTGGTGAATGGGTCAGCACACTCCCTATGCGTGTTAGGACAAGGCAAAGTACTCTACACCCCTATTAAGGCTCTCTGTAGGCCAGAAATAGCCTTTTTTTTTAAATAACGATTTGCTATTTTTTGTGAAAATTCGGACTAATCAATTTTTCGCTCACCTCTAATAACAACTAACAGAGTACTTTGCATTGTCCGATCTATCTAAACCTTGTGGGAGAGGAAAGGCAACAATGACAGTCTCATCCTCACATTCTGTCCTCTTCCAACCTCACATTCTATCATCATATCCCGACCGCACATCCCATCCTCATATTCCGATATCACAGCCAATCTCTCATTCTGTCCTCATATTCTGACCTCATACTCCAACCTCATATGCCTTCCTCCTATCCCGCCCTCATATCCTGTTTTCATATCATATTTATTGCAAATTTGGATGAGGGAATATTTTTTTGATAGTTGTAATTTTTTTGCCATATATAAGGTTTTAATAGATTATATTATTTAAATTTGGCAAGGGCAAAACAAAACATTAACCCCTTAAGGACTCAGCCCATTTGGGCCTTAAGGGCAATTTTATGTTTCCGTTTTCGTTTTTTCCTCCTCGCCTTCAAAAAATCATAACTATTTTATATTTTCATCCACAGACCAGTATGAGGGCATGTTTTTTGTGTGACCAGTTGTACGTTGTAATGCCATCCCTTACTTTACCATAAAATGTATGGCACAACCAAAACAATACTATTTGTGTGGGGAAATTAAATGAAAACCGCAATTTTGCTAATTTTTGAAGGTTTTGTTTTCATGCCATACAATTTACGGTAAAAATGATATGTGTTCTTTATTCTTTGGGTCAATATGATTAAAATGATACCCATGATAACATACTTTTCTATTACTGTTGTGCTTAAAAAAAATTGCAAACTTTTTAACCAAATTAGTACGTTTAAAAATCCCCCAATTTTGAATATCATTTTATGCGCCGTGATCTGTACTTTTTATTGATATCATATTTGCTTATTTAAAATATACATTTTTTTTTATAAATTACATAATATACATTTTTTATACATTTTTATACATTTTTTTGTGAATGAAATGTTATTAAAAAAAAAGCAGCAATTTTGGACTTTTTTTTCTTTACAGTAACGTTGTTCACTGTATGGTATCATTAACATTATATTTTAATAGTTCGGATTTACCCACGCGGCCATACAAAATATGTATATAAAGGTTTTTTTTTTACACTTCTTTGGGGTGAAATAGGGAAAATGGGACAATTTACATTTTTATTAGGGGAGGGGTTTTTCACTTTTTTTTTTTTACTTTTTTTACTTTTATTTTTACACTTTAATGGTCCCCATAGGGGACTATTTATAGCAATCATTCGATTGCTAATACTGTTCAGTGCTATGCATAGGACATAGCACTGATCAGTGTTATCGGTCATCTTCAGCTCTGGTCTGCTCGATCGCAGACCAGAGCAGAAGACCCATGGAAGGCAGCGGAGGTAGGTGAGGAGACCTCTGTCTGCCGTTCTGGATGATCGGATAGCGCTGCGGGCGATCCGATCATCCACTTTAGTTAACGCAGCGCTGCAGATGCTGTGATCTGTATTGATCACGGCATCTGAGGGATTAATGTGGACATCCTTGCAATTGCAGATGTAGGCCATTACCAGCGTGTCCCTGGCTGCTATTAGCAGCCGGGACCTGCTGCTCATGACCCGAGCATTGCACCGATGCTCGCGGTTATATATAGGAAGTAAATATAAGTCCTGGTGCGTTAAGTGCCAGCTCACCACGTCCTGCATCTTTACGGGGTTAAAGAAATGAACTATGAACTACTTGAACGATAAGGCTTAAAATTTTGTGAATAAGTAGGAGTGAAGTTGTCTTTTTGGAATTACTGATCTTTATCGAAAATCGCAGTACTCATGGGAAAGGTAGCGGATATTATTATAGGAGCTGGCAGATATAGTTCAACCCTATGTAGGAAACTTTCAAGGAAGCTTGAGATTTACAGGGCCTGAGAATCTTCCTGGGGGATACTCAGTGGCATAGCTATAGAGGTCACAAAGGTCACAAAACGTGATCGGGCGCCACAGCCTGGCCTGGGCCCGCTGCTGCCAGCACTTTTTTTTAATTACCCATAAAACGGCAAGTGGTACACGAAACAGCCAGGGGCTGATGGGAGTAGACGTGCCATGTGTAGGCACGCACGTCCCTCCTAGACCCTGACGTGTCACCGGCAGTGGAACAGTATCTGCAACCTCCCCGACCTCACAGCACAGCATTGCTGATCACCGCGGATCTCCGGGAAGGTGGGGAGACCAGGGATCGGGTGCGAGAGTGGTGTGATAAAAGGGGAATGAGGATGGGGTTGCGGGGGGGGGGGAGCGGTGGTGATGATTCCAATAATGAGCATGTGGGGTAGCGGCGGTGGTGTTTCCAATAATGAGCATGAGGTCCGGGGGTAAGGGGGGTGATTCCAATAATGAGCATGGGGTCCGGGGGAGTGATTCCAATAATGAGCATGGGGTCCGGGGGGAGGGGGGGTGATTCCAATAATGAGCATGGGGTCCAGGGGGAGGGGGGCTGATTCCAATAATGAGCATGGGGTCCGGGGGGGGGGTGATCCCAATAATGAGCATGGGGTCCAGGGGGAGGGGGGTGATTCCAATAATGAGCATGGGGTCTGGAGGGAGGGGGTGTGATTCCAATAACAAGCATGGGGTCTGGGGGGATGAGGGGTGATTCCAATAATGAGCATGGGGACCTGGAGGAGCAGGGTGATTCCAATAATGAGCATGGGGTCTGGGGGGATTCCAATAATGAGCATGGGGTCCGGAGGGTGATTCCAATAATGAGCATGGGTCCGGGGAGAGGGGTGATTCCAATAATGACATGGGGTCCGGGGGGAGGATGTAGTCCCAGGGGGCAGGAATAACAGGATAATGAGGAGACTGAGTGTGGGGTGAGAGGGATATGGAGTGCAGGGGAGAGGAGACCAAGGATCGGTGGGGTGGGGGTGAGGGTATGGAAGTATTATATTCAAGGGGTACAGTGTGTGGCAGTATTATATTCAGAGGGTACAGTGTGTGGTAGTATTATATTCAGAGGGTACAGTGTGTGACAGTATAATATTCAGAGGGTACAGTGTGTGGTAGTATATTCAGAGGGTACAGTGTGTGGCAGTAATATATTCAGAGGGTACAGTGTGTGACAGTATTATATTCAGTGGGTACAGTGTGTGGCAATATTATATTCAGAGGGTACAGTGTGTGACAGTATTATATTCAGAGGGTACAGTGTGTGGTAGTATTATATTCAGAGGGTACAGTGTGTGGCAGTATTATATTCAGGGGGTACAGTGTTTGGCAGTATTATATTCAGGGGTAAAGTTGTTGCCAGTATTATATCCAGGGGGTAAAGTGTGTGGCAGTATTATATTCAGGTGGTACAGTTTTTGGCAGTATTATATTCAGGTGGTACAGTTTTTGGCAGTATTATATTCAGGGGGTACAGTGTGTGGTAGTATTATATTCAGAGGGTACAGTGTGTGGCAGTATTATATTCAGGGGGTACAGTGGTTGGCAGTATTATATCCAGGGGGTAAAGTGTGTGGAAGTATAATATTCAGGGCATACTGTGTGTGGCAGGATTATATTCAGGGGGTACAGTGGGTGACAGTATTATATTCAGGGGTACAGTTGTTGCCAGTATTATATCCAGGGTGTAAAGTGTGTGGCAGTATTATATTCAGGGGTACAGTTGTGGCCAGTATTATATTCAGGGGGTACTGTGTGTGGCAGGATTATTTTCAAGGGGTACTGTATGTGGCAGGATTATATTCAGGGGGTACGGTGTGTGGCAATAATATATTTAGAGGGTACATTGGTTGGCAGTATTGTATTCAAGGAGAGGAGTACACCAAGTGTGTGTGTGTGTGTGTGTGTGTTAACTCCTTTTAACCATCTGTCCACACATAGTATAACAAACACAAGCAATAAATCCTTCTTCTACACTCAGCATATACAAGTTACAGTAGTCACGCAGGTTATATTTCATCAGACCATTCAAAGAGACTTATAGTGGAATACTTTAAAATGGAATCGACATTCTACAACTGTAGAAAACATGACATGGACACATATCTACATTTTATACATTTATCTATTGTCTTTATGACCTCCTTTAAGTGAATCCCTACCTTCAGCTAACTATTGTACTGATAGTGTAGCATTGCACAACAATCTTTTTTATGATCTATTTCACAACAGACTTACAGCAAATAAGTACCTCGATACCCCTGTGTAGTCTCCAGCAATCTAAAAACATCTGCAAGTTGTCTGAGATCTTATGAAAAGCTGAGCATTTCTAATATATACACATAGGCCCAGATTTATCAATCTGTCTGAGACAGAAAGTGGAGTGATTTTCCAAAGCAACCAATTACGGCTCAGCCTTTATTTTACCAGATTTCCTTAAGATATAAAACATGAACTGTGATTGGTTGCTTGTGAAAATGACTCCACTTTCTGTCTCAGACAGATTGATAAATCAGGGCCATAGTGTTGGTTCTGTGTGGTAGTGTTTGCTGTTGTGCCATGCCTATGAGATAGTGTTGCCTAGAGCCATGGGATCTCAGCTTAGTAGCATGGGTGCTGTTGGACTACTTTCTTTGGAAAGAGGTTGCTCTAAATAGTCAATTGGGATAATACGATTTAATCACATACTAAAAAGCTCATGTTTTTACATTTTGCTTCACAGCAATAGATCAATATATAAAATGATGATGTACAATTTATGTCAGCACAATTGTGCTGTATTATGTGACGTTATGCCTCCCTTTTTATCACATGACACGTCAGCTTTTCTTACCCCTTCAAAATCCTGGGAAGGCTCAGTGTCCACCTTATCATCAGGGGTTTGCAGTCTATGGGATCTTGACAGGTACTTAGAAACACTGGAATGTAATGAGGGCTTAAAACATGTTGTTTTGCCACTGATATTCCTATATATATATATATATATATATATATATATATATATATATATATAAATAATTAAAAAAATACATGGCATAACAATACATTTTGAGGGTCCAGCCCTCTTCATCCGGTGAGTAATTAGATCCACCTGTAATTAAACTCCAGCACTTCTAAAGCTAGCATTATTATGGTCAGTTGACCAACAACGTATAAAGCACCTGCAAACACCCACATCTACTTTATTTCTCGCTATTTTATACATTTGTTTTTCCAAAATAACTTCTTTTGAAATACAGATAAAAAAAAATGTTTTATATGATTTCTGTTGGAAACTAAAAGCCTTTTTGTTTGTCATAATATCTGGAATCGTGTGCCACAGCGTCATACTGTGTACTTGAAGGATTAACAGTAAGTGACATTTTACACATCACTTGAAAGATACCAAATGACCTTGCACGTATATTTGTATAAAAGATGAAAAAAAAAAAAAGGTTTCAACAACAAGGTAGAAACAATATTTCATGCACATCTCCAACCTCGCTGCAATATATGTCATTAGAGAATAGCATCAATCCGTGTCTTGTGCTATACTGAAGATGACAGATCCTGATTATAAAGCTCTGACGGAAAAAATGTTGTGTTATTTACTGATTGGTTTCTTGGTTAAAGGACATTTCTATCTTTATTTTTTCTGGCTACAAACAGCAAAAGTCTTTCAAGGGTCATATGTTTGTATCATATGTGCTAATATAACATGCTACCTAGAAATCCTTTTAATATAGTTGCCTTCACTGTCTATCTATTTCAAGGTAAGGCAGAAACGAAACATACTAAAGAAAAGTACAGGAGAAAAAAATACAATATTATTTGGTTTATTCTATACAACGAACTGAAATGGTGCCATGTGTGGTACCTTCTGTTTTCATCTCTAGGCCCAATCATCAGACAAAAAAAGAATAACAAAACACAAACATATTAGGTGAAACTCGAAAGATTAGAATATCAGGCAAGGTTCATTTATTTCAGTAATGCAACTTAAAAGATGAAAGGAATATATATGAGAGAGAGAGACTCATTACATGCAAAGCAAGATCGTTCAAGCCATGTTTTGTCATAATTGCAATGATTATGGCTTACAGCTCATGAAAACCCCAAATCCCCAATTATTATGATTTGGGGAGCCATGTCATTTGCTGGTGTTGTTCCACTGTGCTTCATTGAGTTCAGGGTCAACGCATCCATCTACCAGATGATTTTAGAGCACTTCCGGCTTCCTTTCCTTTTAAGTTGCATTAAAGGGGTACTCCGGTGAAAAACTTTTTTTATTTTTTAATTAACTGGTGCCAGAATTTTAAACAGATTTGTAAATTACTTCTATTAAAAAATCTTAATCCTTCCTGTAATTATTAGCTGCTGAATACTACAGTGGAAATTATTTTCCGTTTGAAACACAGAGCTGTCTGCTGACATCATGAGCACAGTGATCTTTGCTGACATCTCTGTCCATTTTAGGAAGTGTCCAGAGTAAAAGGAAACCCCCATAGCAAACATATTCTGTTCTGGACAGTTCCTAAAATGGACAGAGATGTCAGTGTTTGCTATGTCTCCATTGTGCCTTATATGTAACGGGTGGACATTCAGAAGTGACAGCTAGCCTTGCCCACTGGGCCGCTGGGCTGCCCACCTGCTAATGCACATAAATAGGGAAAAACTGCCTTTAGTGAGACATTTATGTCATTAATGAGTGGGTGGAGCCAGCATCCAGATGGGCAGGGCTGGCAACCACTATCTGTTGTAAGTACCGCTTAGAATAAATGTGCAATTCTTGTGAAAAAACTTTATTAACTGGATGAGACTGCATCATTCTCAGGGAACCCTTCTTTCATACATGTACATTTTTTATATGGAAATGGGATCAGGATGCATTATAAAAAGAAAGTACCTGACAGAGACAATGTTCTGGGCAATGTTCTGCAGGGAAACCTTGACATCAGCATGTGGGTGTTACTTTGATATGTACTACCTATCTAAACATTGTTAGGTAGACCAAGTACAGGATAGGAAATAAGTGTCTGATCACAGTGGTTCAGCAGCTGGGACCCCCTGTGATCTCCAAAATGTGGCCCCAGTGCATAATAAGGAATGGCCCCAGTGCATAATAAGGAGTGGGGTTTGTCTGCTCTCATTGCATTGTCTTTGGGGACCTCAGAGTTACCCAAGTGCTGTGCTTGTACATTAAGTTACGTTTATAAGTACTGGAATACTTCTATAAACTACTGTTACTCTACTATCTTAGTCTGTGATTGTTTTCACTTCTACCTGCATAATTCTGAGATGCAGTATGTGCAGACACAGGTATACCTTTCTCTTCACCAGAACTAAATATTGAGCATATATTGAAATTGGAATTGCATCTTTTCATGTGTTGTCTAACTGTACAGTTCGTGATGCCAGGTAACGTTAACCTCCACGATCCAAGGTTGAGATAGCTCTCCTGGGCCAAGCGCTTGGACAATAATGACCACAATGCAGGGTTATGGAAAACTATTTTTACTGAGGCAGGATCGATGGTAATTCCTTCACAGTACTGTCATGTAAGGCAAGGATAGAGTGCAACCCTAAACTCGCCCACTCCCTCTGTCCCTGCCTAATTGCGTACCCACTGAAGAAAGCGGGTCCACAACCACGGTGCTGGTCCCTTCCTATATAAGTGATGGTAGTAAGTAGTCAAGCTAAGTAGTAGTAAGTAGTCCCTTCCTATATAAGTGATGGGAGGCAGTAGTCCAAATAATAAACTACGAAAAAATGACAAAGGTCGGGAACAGCTGGAGGCACACAAACTAACAGAAATAACCTAAACACACACACATACAACTGCACAGTCAACGAACCGATTCAAAGCCGGGAGGGAACGAAGTACAATAGCAGAGTATTAAAGGGTAGTCAAAAGCCGAGCAAAGAGTCACAAAACCAGAATAAACAATATGAGTACAGAGGGTGCTAGGTCAGTTATAAGAACTTTCACAGGCAAGCAATGACTGGGAAAGACCTCCTTATATATGCCTGTGCAACTAACAGGAGGAATCTAATTGGCTGCAAACTGAACCACACCCAAGGCACAGAGGCGTAGTAACAGCAACCAAGAGAAACAAAACTTTCAATGAAGTTTAACTCTTTGGATCAAACACGGATGAGTCATTACAATAACCCTTCCCTTTTATGAGGGGCCACTGGACTCTTAACAACCTGGGAAAACAGATGTATCGACTTGGATACAGATGGACCATCAATTCCTTCATCTGTATCCTCATCCTCAATGTCACACCACTCATTGGTGTCCTCACAATCATCTTCCAAATAATCTTTTTTTTTTTCTAACTCCAAGTACTCTCCAAACACTTATTGCCTATATCGTCACAACACATTAATTCAGCCACAGGCTGCTGCAAAACTTGCTTTAAGACATTCTTAGAAATCAAATCAGATTGTACAGAAGATGGAACAATGCCACCCAGAAGAACCTTGCCAGGCGTAGGAGAGGCATGACATACCTGGGTGCCCAAGTGACCTCCACAATTACCACCTGGACGCAGACACTTGACACAGGACCTGATAGAGTTGGCACATTCTGTAGAGTTGGCAAAATCTCCTGCATTCCTCTGGGGTGCGTAAGAATGCTATCTGCATGGATTCCTTCTCAGAATCAGGTTGGTGAGGAGAAACATGAGATGAGTCAAACAGAAAAGGAGAGGAAGAGGAAGAAGAACACTCTCGTCTGAGTTCACGCAGCCGTCTATCCAAGCACACAGCTAATGTCATAGCTTGGTCAAGGGTGTCAGGAGAGGGGTAAGTAAGCAATATGTCTTTAAAGTGTCAGATAACCCCAGTCTGAACTGACAAATCAAAGCAGGTGTTTTCCTTTTGGTGGCCACCCACCACTTTCTGAATTCTGCACAGTATTCTTCAACAGGTCTGCGTCCCTGTTTTAACATGCGCAGCTAAGATTAAGCATATGAAGCTTGGTCAGGTTCTACATACAAAAGTCCCAAACCAGCAAACAGTAAGTCCACAGAGGACAACTCAGGGGCATCAGGATGAAGGGAAAAACCTTTATTGAGGACCCCCTTGCAAAACTCTTTGGGCCTCAGAACCTGAGGAATAGGGTCTTAACCGAAAGTACAATTTACAACTTTAAAAAAACTTTTTAAACACTTTCCAACAACTGGAAAAACGATACGGGAGATTAACCTGTGGCTCCACAGGAGCTGAATCAGGAACAGATGGCACCTGAGTACGGGCAGACTCTAGTTCCTGGATTCTAGCTAGCAAGCAATGGAATAGCTGCAATTGGTCTTGCAGCCTCTGAGTCAAGGTCTCAACTAAACTTGATTGAGACTGAGAAGACTCATGCTGCTGAAGACTAGTGTTGCTCGCGAATATTCGCAATGCGAATTTTATTCGCGAATATCGCACATTTGCGAATTCGCGAATATTCGCGAATATAGCGCTATATATTCGTAATTACGAATATTCGTTTTTTTGTTTTTTTTTCACAGTACACATCACAGTGATCATCCCTCTCTGCTTCCAGCTTGTGTGGTGTAAAGAAGGCTCTAATACTACTGTGTGAGACTGGCGTGCGTTTTTTCGCGTATGCGAAAATTTGCACATGCTAATTTTCGCATATTAGAAATTTTCGTATATGCTAATTTACGCATACGCGAATATTCGCATATGCGAAAATAAAACGAGAATATTACGAATATGCGAATATTCGCGAATATATGATGAATATTCCTCCATATATTCGCGAATATTCGCGAATTCGAATATGGCCTATGCCGCTCAACACTACTGAAGACTCTCAGCTAAATCCTGGACCAGCTGAGTGAGACCATGCATTTGCTCCACTAGAGCAGACATAGCTTCCTTGATACAGGATAAAGTCAAATACAGGTAATTTCGCCTATGAAAATGTCACATAGGGCAGGGATAGAGTGCAACCCTGATTTCGCTCACTCCCTCTGTCCCTGCCTACTTGCGTACCCACACTAGGAAGCGGGTCCGCAACCACAGTGCCGTTCCCTTCCTATATAAGTGATGGGTGTCACGATGCCGGCTGGCAGGTAGTGGATCCTCTGTGCCAGAGAGGGATTGGCGTGGACCGTGCTAGTGGACCGGTTCTAAGCCACTACTGGTTTTCACCAGAGCCCGCCGCAAAGCGGGATGGTCTTGCTGCGGCGGTAGTGACCAGGTCGTATCCACTAGCAACGGCTCACCTCTCTGGCTGCTGAAGATAGGCGCGGTACAAGGGAGTAGGCAAAAGCAAGGTCGGACGTAGCAGAAGGTCGGGGCAGGCAGCAAGGATCGTAGTCAGGGGCAACGGCAGAAGGTCTGGAAACACAGGCAAGGAACACACAAGGAACGCTTTCACTGGCACTAAGGCAACAAGATCCGGCGAGGGAGTGAAGGGGAAGTGAGGAGATATAGGGAAGTGCACAGGTGTAAACACTAATTGGAACCACTGCGCCAATCAGCGGCGCAGTGGCCCTTTAAATCGCAGAGACCCGGCGCGCGCGCGCCCTAGGGAGCGGGGCCGCGCGCGCCGGGACAGAACAGACGGAGAGCGAGTCAGGTAGGGGAGCCGGGGTGCGCATCGCGAGCGGGCGCTACCCGCATCGCGAGTCGCATCCCGGCTGGCAGCGGAATCGCAGCGCCCCGGGTCAGAGGACGTGACCGGAGCGCTGCCGCGGGGAGAGTGAAGCGAGCGCTCCGGGGAGGAGCGGGGACCCGGAGCGCTCGGCGTAACAGTACCCCCCCCCTTGGGTCTCCCCCTCTTCTTAGAGCCTGGGAACCTGAGGAGCAGACTTTTGTCTAGGATGTTGTCCTCAGGTTCCCAGGATCTCTCTTCAGGACCACAACCCTCCCAGTCCACTAAAAAAAAATTTTTCCCTCTGACCTTTTTGGCAGCTAAAATTTCTTTGACCGAGAAGATGTCCGAGGAGCCGGAAACAGGAGTGGGAGGAACAGACTTGGGAGAAAAACGGTTGAGGATGAGTGGTTTGAGAAGAGAGACGTGAAAGGCATTAGGGATACGAAGAGAGGGAGGAAGAAGAAGTTTATAAGAGACAGGATTAATTTGACACAAAATTTTGAAAGGACCAAGATAGCGTGGTCCCAACTTGTAGCTAGGGACACGGAAGCGGACATATTTAGTGGAGAGCCATACCTTGTCTCCAGGGGAAAAAACGGGGGGAGCTCTTCTTTTCTTATCCGCGAACTTCTTCATGCGTGATGAAGCCTGTAAGAGAGAATTTTGGGTCTCTCTCCATATGATGGAAAGGTCACGAGAAATTTCATCCACAGCGGGCAGACCAGAGGGCAAGGGAGTAGGGAGGGGGGGAAGAGGGTGACGGCCGTACACCACGAAAAATGGGGATTTGGAGGAAGACTCAGAGACCCTGAAGTTATACGAGAATTCGGCCCATGGGAGGAGATCTGCCCAGTCATCCTGGCGGGAGGAAACAAAATGTCGCAAATAATCACCCAAGATCTGGTTAATCCTTTCTACTTGTCCATTGGACTGGGGATGATATGCAGAAGAAAAATTTAATTTAATCTTGAGTTGTTTACAGAGAGCCCTCCAGAATTTAGACACGAATTGGACGCCTCTATCCGAAACAATCTGCGTAGGCAATCCGTGAAGACGAAAAATGTGTACAAAAAATTGTTTAGCCAACTGAGGCGCAGAAGGAAGACCAGGAAGAGGGATGAAATGTGCCATTTTGGAGAATCGATCAACGACCACCCAAATAACAGTGTTGCCACGGGAAGGGGGTAAATCAGTAATAAAATCCATACCAATCAGAGACCAAGGCTGTTCGGGGACAGGCAGAGGATGAAGAAAACCAGCGGGCTTCTGGCGAGGAGTCTTATCCCGGGCACAGATAGTGCAGGCTCGCACAAAGTCCACAACATCCGTCTCCAGAGTCGGCCACCAATAGAAGCGGGAGATGAGTTGCACAGATTTCTTGATACCCGCATGACCTGCGAGATGGGAGGAGTGACCCCATTTGAGGATTCCGAGGCGTTGGCGAGGAGAAACAAAGGTCTTTCCTGGAGGAGTCTGCCTGATGGAGGCAGGAGAAGTGGAGATCAGGCAGTCAGGTGGAATGATGTGTTGCGGAGAGAGTTCAACTTCTGAGGCATCCGAGGAACGAGAGAGAGCATCGGCCCTAATGTTCTTATCGGCAGGACGAAAGTGAATCTCAAAATTAAATCGGGCAAAGAACAGAGACCACCGGGCCTGGCGAGGATTCAGCCGTTGGGCAGACTGGAGGTAGGAGAGGTTCTTGTGGTCGGTGTAGATAATAACAGGAGAACTTGATCCCTCCAGCAGATGCCTCCATTCCTCAAGTGCTAATTTAATGGCTAGAAGCTCTCGATCCCCGATGGAGTAGTTCCTCTCCGCTGGAGAGAAGGTCCTAGAGAAAAAACCACAAGTGACAGCATGCCCGGAAGAATTTTTTTGTAGAAGAACAGCTCCAGCTCCCACTGAGGAGGCATCAACCTCCAATAGGAAGGGTTTGGAAGGGTCAGGTCTGGAGAGGACGGGAGCCGAAGAAAAGGCAGACTTGAGTCGTTTAAAGGCGTCTTCTGCTTGAGGAGGCCAGGACTTGGGATCAGCATTTTTTTTGGTTAAAGCCACGATAGGAGCCACAATGGTAGAAAAATGTGGAATAAATTGCCTGTAATAATTGGCGAACCCCAAAAAGCGTTGGATGGCACGGAGTCCGGAGGGGCGTGGCCAATCTAAGACGGCAGAGAGTTTGTCTGGATCCATCTGTAGTCCCTGGCCAGAGACCAAATATCCTAGAAAAGGAAGAGATTGGCATTCAAACAGACATTTCTCAATTTTGGCATAGAGTTGGTTGTCACGAAGTCTCTGAAGAACCATACGGACATGCTGGCGGTGTTCTTCTAGATTGGCAGAAAAAATTAGGATATCGTCCAGATATACAACAACACAGGAGTATAACAGATCACGAAAAATTTCATTGACAAAGTCTTGGAAGACGGCAGGGGCGTTGCACAGTCCAAAGGGCATGACCAGATACTCAAAGTGTCCATCTCTGGTGTTAAATGCCGTTTTCCACTCGTCCCCCTCTCTGATGCGGATGAGGTTATAGGCGCCTCTTAAGTCCAATTTAGTGAAGATGTGGGCACCTTGGAGGCGATCAAAGAGTTCAGAGATGAGGGGTAAGGGGTAGCGGTTCTTAACCGTGATTTTATTAAGACCGCGGTAGTCAATGCAAGGACGTAGGGAGCCATCCTTTTTGGACACAAAGAAAAATCCGGCTCCGGCAGGAGAGGAGGATTTACGGATAAAGCCCTTTTTTAGATTCTCCTGGACGTATTCGGACATGGCAAGAGTCTCTGGGGCAGAGAGAGGATAAATTCTGCCCCGGGGTGGAGTAGTGCCCGGGAGGAGGTCGATAGGGCAATCATAAGGCCTGTGAGGAGGTAGAGTCTCAGCTTGTTTTTTGCAGAACACATCCGCGAAGTCCATATAGGCCTTAGGGAGACCGGTTACTGGAGGAACCACAGAGTTACGGCAAGGGTTACTGGGAACCGGTTTTAGACAGTTCTTGGAACAAGAGGACCCCCAACTCTTGATCTCCCCAGTGGACCAATCCAGGGTAGGGGAATGAAGTTGAAGCCAGGGAAGTCCAAGGAGAATTTCCGAGGTGCAATTGGGGAGGACCAAAAGTTCAATCCTCTCATGATGAGATCCGATGCTCATAAGAAGGGGCTCCGTGCGGAAACGTATGGTACAGTCCAATCTTTCATTATTTACACAATTGATGTAGAGGGGTCTGGCGAGACTGGTCACCGGGATGTTGAACCTGTTGACGAGAGAGGCCAAAATAAAATTTCCTGCAGATCCAGAGTCCAAGAAGGCCACTGTAGAGAAGGAGAAGGCAGAGGCAGACATCCGCACAGGCACAGTAAGACGTGGAGAAGCTGAGTAGACATCAAGGACTGTCTCACCTTTGTGCGGAGTCAGCGTACGTCTTTCCAGGCGGGGAGGACGGATAGGACAATCTCTCAGGAAGTGTTCGGTACTAGCACAGTACAGGCAGAGGTTCTCCATACGGCGTCGTGTCCTCTCTTGAGGTGTCAGGCGAGACCGGTCGACCTGCATAGCCTCCACGGCGGGAGGCACAGGAACAGATTGCAGGGGACCAGAGGAGAGAGGAGCCGAGGAGAAGAAACGCCTCGTGCGAACAGAGTCCATATCTTGGCGGAGTTCCTGACGCCTTTCGGAAAAACGCATGTCAATGCGAGTGGCTAGGTGAATAAGTTCATGTAGATTAGCAGGAATTTCTCGTGCGGCCAGAACATCTTTAATGTTGCTGGATAGGCCTTTTTTGAAGGTCGCGCAGAGGGCCTCATTATTCCAGGACAATTCTGAAGCAAGAGTACGGAATTGTACGGCATACTCGCCAACGGAAGAATTACCCTGGACCAGGTTCAACAGGGCAGTCTCAGCAGAAGAGGCTCGGGCAGGTTCCTCAAAGACACTTCGGATTTCCGAGAAGAAGGAGTGTACAGAGGCAGTGACGGGGTCATTGCGGTCCCAGAGCGGTGTGGCCCATGACAGGGCTTTTCCGGACAGAAGGCTGACTACGAAAGCCACCTTAGACCTTTCAGTGGGAAACAGGTCCGACATCATCTCCAGATGCAGGGAACATTGGGAAAGAAAGCCACGGCAAAACTTAGAGTCCCCATCAAATTTATCCGGCAAGGATAAGCGTATCCCAGGAGCGGCCACTCGCTGCGGAGGAGGTGCAGGAGCTGGCGGAGGAGATGACTGCTGAAGCTGTGGTAGTAACTGTTGTAGCATAACGGTCAGTTGAGACAGCTGTTGGCCTTGTTGCGCTATCTGTTGTGACTGCTGGGCGACCACCGTGGTGAGGTCAGCGACAACTGGCAGAGGAACTTCAGCGGGATCCATGGCCGGATCTACTGTCACGATGCCGGCTGGCAGGTAGTGGATCCTCTGTGCCAGAGAGGGATTGGCGTGGACCGTGCTAGTGGACCGGTTCTAAGCCACTACTGGTTTTCACCAGAGCCCGCCGCAAAGCGGGATGGTCTTGCTGCGGCGGTAGTGACCAGGTCGTATCCACTAGCAACGGCTCACCTCTCTGGCTGCTGAAGATAGGCGCGGTACAAGGGAGTAGGCAAAAGCAAGGTCGGACGTAGCAGAAGGTCGGGGCAGGCAGCAAGGATCGTAGTCAGGGGCAACGGCAGAAGGTCTGGAAACACAGGCAAGGAACACACAAGGAACGCTTTCACTGGCACTAAGGCAACAAGATCCGGCGAGGGAGTGAAGGGGAAGTGAGGAGATATAGGGAAGTGCACAGGTGTAAACACTAATTGGAACCACTGCGCCAATCAGCGGCGCAGTGGCCCTTTAAATCGCAGAGACCCGGCGCGCGCGCGCCCTAGGGAGCGGGGCCGCGCGCGCCGGGACAGAACAGACGGAGAGCGAGTCAGGTAGGGGAGCCGGGGTGCGCATCGCGAGCGGGCGCTACCCGCATCGCGAGTCGCATCCCGGCTGGCAGCGGAATCGCAGCGCCCCGGGTCAGAGGACGTGACCGGAGCGCTGCCGCGGGGAGAGTGAAGCGAGCGCTCCGGGGAGGAGCGGGGACCCGGAGCGCTCGGCGTAACAATGGGAGGCAGTAGTCCAAATAATAAACTACGAAAAACTGACAAAGGTTGGGAACAGCTGGAGGCACACAAACTAACCGAAATAACCTTAACACACACACACAAATACGCAGTCAACAAGCCGAGTCAAAGTCAGGAGGAATGAAGTACAATAGAAGAGTGTCAAATGGTAGTCAAAAGACGAGCTAAGAGTCACAAAACCAGAATAAACAATATGAGTACAGAGGTTGCTAGATTGCTAGAAGTTACAAGAACTTTCAGAGGCAAGGAATGACTGGGAAAGACCTCCTGAAAACTGAACCACACCAAAGGCACAGAGGTGTAGTCGCAGCAACCAAAATAAACAAAACTCTCAATGAAGTTTAACCCTTCGGGTCAAGCACCGACAGGTCATTACAAGTACAGATTGATGCAGGGGAAGTGCAGAGTGACCCCGAGAAGCCTTTTGCCTTGCTGGGACTTGTACTTTATGGCCCTGAACTGAATGGTGACTGCAACCTTTCTTTGAGACTTTGAGACTGTAGACTGACTGACTGAAGATTATTATTTCCTCGTAGCTTTGAGCTTACCACCAGGCTTGACTTTCACCTGTGTGATGGAGTTTCGGAGAATTGCGCGGTTGCAGACTTTAGACTCCTCCTCTCTTAAGGCCTTCTCAGATCACCTCAGACTTCTCCTACCACTTCTCCACACTGTACCTCAGTTACTCCTCCAACTCCAATTCTAGCCTTAAAGGAGAACTATGGGATTGAACATTTTATCCCCTATCCTAAGGATAGGGGATACGTTTCAGATCGCGGGGGTTCGACCGCTGGGGCCCCCCCACGATCTCCCGTACGGGGCCCCGCCTCTCTGCACAGAGAGCGCGTGTCGACCACCGCACGAGGCAGTGACTTACACGCGCCCTCCATTTACTGCTATGGGAGAGCCGAAGTGCTGCCTTCGGCAATTTTCGGCTCTCCCATAGCAATGTATGGAGGGGGCGTGTCGGCCGCTACTTCGTGCGGTGGTCAACACGCCCTCTCTAACCAGAGAGCCGGGGCCCCGTACGGGAGATCGCGGGGGGCCCAGCAGTCGGACCCCCCCCCCCCCCCCCCGCGATCTGAAACTTATCCCCTATCCTTAGGATAGGGGATACATTTTTCAATCCCGTAGTTCTCCTTTAACTAGACTGAGACTGCACAGCTCTTCCCCCCTCTACACTATATAAAGGCTAACATGAGGGCATTCCATTGGGGCATCAAGATCACCTAGTTGACTCTGCAGGGCTTCCCTAAAAGTAACAGTAACACTGGGAATTATCATTAAACACAAAATGGCAGCAAAACACAATACAGTATACCTTGGAGCAGTGGGCCCAGAACAGAGACACCAGACGTGCCTGAAGCAACACTTAACTGACAGGACAACATCCTGTACTGGGAAACCACATTCATATGAAACGTGTAATGTTGTCTTACAGGCATCAGGAGGGACTGAAATTTATTTGTCATTTTCTTATACTGTAAAAGTGTAATAAAAGTTAGATTTCAAAATGTTATGGCTGATGGTGTACATGTGTCTGTGACTCGTCGTCGCTCGGCCTCACCTTCGAGCACCTTTTTAACTGATTTACAAGACTGATTCTTCATCAGTTATGGAGAAGGCTGGAAGATGAGGGCGAGCAAGAAAGCTTGCCATGATATGGCTCAATACTTGGCTAAGAAACCTCTTCAATACTTGGCTAAGAAATTAAAAGGCACTTTTTATAAGTTTGGCAACCACTCTCAGCTACAGGAAAGGTGCAGTTTGATTCTATACCCTAATAGCTATACAACAGTGTCTGCAGCTATTAGCATCAAATACAGCTGCTAGATTCCCGTTAATAGTTAATGTACTATTAATATTAAAGCTGTAGTAGAAAAAATTCTGTTACTAAAATAATATTCCCTAACTAAGGACAATAAGCGTGCTTTACTCACATGACTTCTTCAAAATCAGGTCTACAGAGGTAACCGAATATGATCTAATGTAAAGGGTCATGTACTAGGGAAAGGCTCTTTATTACTGTTTTTGCTTCACAATATTTTCTGTTGGAATATATCAGGTGGAAAGGCATCTACTTTATAAGTGGTTCATAAGTTGTGTCACCTTGTGCTAATGTGATGCAGGTTGATGTAAAAGCATCTGTTGAACATTTCTCCAGTGGCAAACTCTACCTGAAGGCAATTTAATTGGATAAATATAAAGCATAACAATACAGGGCAATACTATTTTGACTTTCTTACTGCTTTGTTTCTTTTTCTTTTTTTTTTTTTTTTGCATTTCCTAAACGCAATTAATTGTTTTTCATCGGGATCATGAATTCACTATTGTAATCTTTTGTCATTTTCTCCCTTGCGCATTTTTCTGAAATTACCACTTTGCATTATTTCTGTTCATTATTTAGTATTCAATTAATCTTGAGTGTATATAGAAAGGATTACAGTTAATTATAATGAGAGGGCACAATACATTTTCTGTCATTTTCCGTGACTAACAATTCAGCATGCACAGGTAATACTGTGATTAGTAGAAATTAAAAACGACCTTCTCATAAACACAGAACAATACATTATTATGAACTGCTGCTAAAATCTTTCCATGATGTGTTTATCCTTATACAAATTATGCCTGGAAACAATATACAGTATGTAGAACTCCCACACAACAGCTGCAATTAACCATCTCATGTTATTGCTGTTCTGGTGAAGAATCATTACCACTATTACACTCTTAGAATTTGGACTTTAAAATGTTTTAAACTGAACAAAATGTTAGAGAAAAGTACAATTAGAAAAAATAGCAAACTGTAAAACAACATAATAAATGGCCTGGTAAGCAAATGGTCTTTGTATTATATAACTATGCAAAGGTTGTATGGATTTTTTTTAAATAAATTCAGGGAAGAACTAGCAGGATCTATATATAATATACTGTACATTCTCTGGAAAGCTGTGATGACCAGGAGTTCTCCATTTCTTCTCTAGTTAGAGTAAGGCTGGGTTCACGGCTATCACGCCCCCTCCCGTAGACTTGAATGGAGGGGCATTGCGTGACGTGACGTCACGTCTCCCGTCCCTGAAACACAGAGCTTTCCGAGACTGGAACAGCAGCCCGACATAGAATGCGGGTGCTGCACGGAGATCGTTGGGGGTCCCAGCGGCAGGGGGATGATGACAGGCGGTGATGATGAAGGGGGGGTGTGGGATGATGACAGGGGGATGATGACCGGCGGTGATGATGAAGGGGGGGATGATGACACGAGGATGATGACAGGCGGTGATGATGAAGGGGGGTGTGGGATGATGACAGGCGGGGATGATGAAGGGGGGGATGATGACAGGCGGTGATGATGAAGGGGGGATGATGACAGAGTGATGATGATGAGGGTGTTAATGACGGGGGTCTGGATGATGACAGGGGGGGATGATGTATTTCCCACCCTAGGCTTATAGTCGAGTCAATAACTTTTCCTGGGTTTTTGGTCTATACTCAAGTATATTCAGTATCTTTTAAATAAACGTCTCTCGGAAGTCATGGGTGCCCTGACTGCACTAATGATGCTTGATGTGTCATCCATGTAATGAAAAGAAGAAAAAATTCCTTTAATGATTTCCAAGGAGAAAAATAAGCATACTAAAGTCAGAAATATTCAGTTTGCAAGGAAAGGATAAGAGTAATTTTTTTGTATGGTGGCCTATTATTGAAAACTACATCTACTGTATGCCTACTTTTGTTTGCCCAGAATATCTTCAGTATTATCTTTTGTATGACTTGATTATTCACTCTAATGTTCATAAACACTGGAGACAGAAAACACTTATGGGAACATTTATCATTGTGTGTTTTGGTAAGTGAGTTCTAAAGTTATTTTTATTTTGCTTTAGTTTTGTTTATGTGCTACATATTTATCATACTAACGTAGGGGGTTGATACATTTGGAGCAGATAAGCAAAACACAAAAGTTTTAGGTGAGACTTTCAAAAATTTGCTCATGTATAGGAGTTTTGTACTCCAGGTCAGACCTGGAGTAGACTTGCGACTTTTGTTAAAAGGGTTTGTGTCTTTTTTTTTTTTCCTATGTGCAACATTTGGACATCATAAATACGTGACCACTGATTGCAACTTTTTTTGCTTACCCACAAAAGTTGCCCAAAAAATGCTAAGTTGCACCAAAGAGCAAACATTGGAATATAGTGAAGTGGCCTTCTATGAGCCCTGATCTGAATCCTATTGGACATGTGCGAAAGGAGCTAAACCTACAGTCTGAAGAAGACTCCTTCACACCTGAGACAGCAGGGGCAGTATCTTAAGAGGAGTGGGCCAAGATACCTGGAGACAAGTGCAGAAGTTTTATTGAGAGTTATAGAAATCGTTGGATTACAGTGAATGCCTCAAAGGCTGTGCAACAAAATATTAAGTTTAGTGACCATCATATTTGTTCAGGACAGTTTCATTATTTAGTTTTTAAAATTATTCTGTTGATCCATAATTCAAAAGTAATGTCTGATTTTCATCAGGTAATTTTCAGTAATTTTTTATTCATTATTACTTTTCAGTTTCAATGTATTTCATGGAGCATCCAGCCAAAGACATCTTATTATCCAAAGGAAAGGGGATAAGATGTCTGATCTGATTCTATGTGGGGCTGCTGCTCTAGTCTAAGTCTCGGAAACCTCTGTGTTTCCGGGACTGGAGATGTGACGTCACACTACACTCCCTCTATTCATGTCTATGGGAGAGGGCATGATGGTTTCACAGATCCTAGACTAGAGCAGCAGCCCCGTATAAAATGCGGTTGCTGCACGAAGATCGCGGGGGGGGGGGGGGGGGGCACAGTGGCGGACTCCCCGCAATCCAATATCTTATCCCCTATCCTTTGGATAGGGTATAAGGTGTCTTTGGCCGGAATACCCCTTTAATCAAAAGTCCACAGCAATATTCTGCTTGAAAGTATGTTCACACTGCGCAATCTTCGCCCAGAGATTTTCCAGGTCAGAGATTCTACCTGACGGCAATGCAGAATTTTCTGCTGAAATTCCCAAGTGCGAATAGGTCAGACCCATTCACACCAATGCAAGATTAGTGCAGCAGAATCTCAGTGCAGAGATTCCTAAGTGTGAACATACCCTTACTTTGTTTATTTATTTTTTAATATTCTATTTCTTGCTAACCATTTTTTTTTATTTATTCTGTTTATTTTTTCCATTCTATTACATTTTTTGCATCCCCAGGGGTTGGGGGGCAGGGGTTGGAAGGGAGAAAAATGGAAAATAAAGTGGATTGTTTTATATTGTATTATATCAGCTGAGCTGAACTGTGCCTGCAGGTAAACAGCCGCAGGTACACCTTAGGATGGGCAAGAGATATCCATTGCTTACCTTCTGCCCAGTAAGAATATACCTTAAGTGCTCATTTACACAGGCAGATCCACATCGAATTTTACGCTGCAGATCTGCCGACGATGGACCCCTAAAGTGTGCCTCCAGATGTGCCTCCTTGGAGCGGCAATCCGCTGCTATGAGCAGACACACTGCTGCAATGTGCAAGTGGTACTGGCACACCTCGGATGCTCCCCCTGCTCCCTGAGCTAGGCCAAGAGTAGCCGCGATGTTTGGGAGTGTACTGCGCATGTGTGCAGTGACTCGCACATCGCAGTGTGTCTGCTCGTAGCGGTGGATTGGGCAAATCTGAGGCACACTGTAGGGGTCCATCGTCAGTGGATCAGTAGTGTAAACTATGCTGTGGATCCGTCCATGTAAATGAGCCCTAAAGCAGCGATCTGTATAGATGGCTGCTTTACTGTAACTTCATGATGGGCTGAGCGCTATGTGCTGGCCCAGCATGGAAAGAGTTAAAAAGCGCTGCTGAGCAGAGATAGAAACTCCTCTGGTGGAAGAGGCTATATAGTATACAACTAGAAATTTTTTGAAAAATTTGATTCGGCCGATTCGCCAAATTTTTACAAAAAAATTGGTTCGGTCTGAATTTAGCTGGAAGTGGCAGTATGAGGAGACCATACAGTGGCTGAATGACACAGCGTGGAGTTGGCGATAGAATATAGTGGCTGAATGACACAGCCTGGAGTTTGCGGCAGCATGAGGAGAATATATAGTGGCTGAATGACACAGCATGGAGGTGGTGGCAGCATGTGGAGAACATATAGTGGCTGAATGACACAGCGTGGAGGTGGCGGCAGCATGAGGAGAACATATAGTGGCTGAATGACACAGCGTGGTGGTGGTGGCAGCATGAAGAGACCACAAAGTGGTTGAATGACACAGCCTAGAGTTGGCGGCAGCATATAGTGGCTGAATGACACACCCTGGAGTATGCAGCAGCATGAGGAGAACACATAGTGGCTGAATGACACAGCCTGGAGGTGGCGGAAGCATGTCGAGACCATATAGTGGCTGAATGACACCGCGTGGAGGGGCGGAAGCAAGAGGAGAACATATAATGGCTGAATGGCACAGTGTGGAAGTGGCAGCAGAATGAGAAGACCATATAGTGGCTAAATAACACATCGTGGAGGTGGTGGCAGCATGAGGAGAACATATAGTGGCTGAATGACACAGCGTGGAGGTGGCGGCAGCATGAGGAGACCATATAGTGGCTGAATGACACAGCATGGAGGTGGCAGCAGCATGAGGAGACCACATAGTGGTTAAATGACACAGCCTGGAGTTGGCAGCAGCATATAGTGCCTTAATGACACAGCCTGAAGTTTTCGGCACAATGAGGAGACCATATAGTGGCTGAATGACACAGCCTGGAGGCGGCGGAAGCATGAGGAGACCATATAACCTCAATAGGGGTGTAGAACACTTTGCCTTGTCCTAACACGCATAGGGCGTGTGCTGTGTTAGTGAAATAATACTGTTATTCAGTATGACATGCAGAGTACAGGCATCGCTATTAGAATCACTGCCGCAGAACATCTGGATTTGGCAGCATTGAGACCAAATGGCGTCAAAATTGAAGAGAATAAAGAGATTTTTTATGTAATTTTTATTAAATGTAATTTTAATTTATAAACATTTTTTACATGCCCATTCTGGTGAGCATCTAGCTGGCGGTCCTCCGCCTGGCGAGATACCACTTGTTCCAGCCCCTGCCTCTCAGCGCCCCCCTGACTGTGACTGTGTGAATGTTTCATTTCATCAGTTATGGTTCATTGTTATTGCTTCAAGCTGTTTCATTGGATTCTTGTGGTAATTCCACAGTTAAGATATGACGTCGACGAACATATGGCTTCAGTCTTGAAAACATTACATCAGTATTTTGTTAATGTAAGATTTATATTAGATTCCCAAGTTTAATGTCCCGGCATTTACTTTGAACTAATACTGTATGACCACAAAACCCAATCTAGCAATGAGTCACATGGCGGCACAATGACAGAGACTAGAGGTGGCAGAAGCCCGACGAGACCATAGGACCTCACAATAGAAAAGATTAAAGATATTTTGTAAAATTTAAATTGAAGAATTTAGAGACATAAAATTTTTTTAAGTTTAATATAAAGTGGCAACAGCATAAGGAGACCATATGGTGGCACAATGACACAGCCCGGAGGTGGCAGCAGCATGAGGAGACCATAATCTAACAGAATGACACAGCATGGAATTGGCGGCAGCACGAGGAGACCATACATTGGCAGAACAACCCAGTCTGGAGGTGGCAACAGCCTAACAAGACCATACGACAACACAGGTGTAGAGAAGATCACAGAAGATATCATTGACAAATTCTTGAAAAATGGCTGGAGCATTGCAGCAACCAAATGGCATTACGAGATACTCAAAATGTCTGTCACAAGTATTGAAGGCTGTTTTCCATTCATCTCCCTTGCAGATACGAATTAGTTTATACACTTCACGTAAGTCCAATTTGGAGAAGACCTTGGCACCACGTAGACAGTCAAAAAGTTCTGAGATAAGAGGTAGATGTAAGGGTTCTTGACCCTGATTTTGTTAAGTGCCCTGTAGTCAATGCATGGACAAAGTGAGCCATCCTTCTTCCCTACAAAGAAGGAACCAGCTCCAGCAGGAGAAGAGGACTTACAGATAAATCTCTTTTGGAGATTCTCCTGGATATACTCAGCCATGGCTTTGGTCTCAGGAACCGATAGAGGGTATATCCTTCCACGGGGAGGAGTGGTACCAGGCAGAATATCAATAGGGCAGTCGTAAGGACGAAGTGGAGGCAGAGACTCAGCCTGTTTCTTGCAGAAAACTTCAGAGAAATCTTGGTAAGGTGGTGGCAGGCCAGGTAAAGGAGGAGGACAAGAACATTTTTTAGAGTGAACTGATTGGAGGCAAAGATTTTGACAGGATTGTCCCCAACGAATAATCTCTCCAGTTCTCCAATCCAGTTGCGGAGAATGGTGTTGCAGCCAAGGAAGGCTAAGAAGAATCTCTGAAGTACAGTGTTGCAGAACATAGAATTCATTCTTTTCTTTATGTGATACTCCCACTTGCATGACAAGAGATTCAGTACAGAAGTGAACCATACAGTCCAGATTTTGTCCATTAACAGAGGGCTTGGCAAGCCGAGTGACAGGAAGATGATGCTTGTGGACCAAAGAAGCATCAATAAAGTTACCTGCTGATCCTGAATCCAAAAATGCTGTAGCTCTGAAGAAAAACTTGGCAGAAACGAAGACTTATACAGAAATAGTTAAGCGAGGAGAGGTGGTATTTATTCACACCTAGGGTCGCCTCTTCTACTTGCCCTAGGTGCAAGCATTTTCCCGGATACTGTGGACGAACAGAACAGTGATCTCTCCTGTTGTGTAAGACGGGAACAAACCACTTGCAAAGCCTCTTCGGCAAGAGGCGCAGGAAACTGTAGAGGTGAACGTTGAAACACGGGTGCCAGGCGAGGATATCTCCGTGTTCATTGAGGATCCCTCTCTAAGCGCAATTCTTCCTGCCTCTGAGCAAAACGCACATCAATACGCATGGCCAGGTGGATAAGTTCAGTCAGAGAAGAAGGAGAATCATGTGCAGCAAGGGCATCTTTAATCCTGCTAGATAGTCCTTTTTTGAATGTGGTACACAAGGCCTCATCATTCCATGCTAGTTCTGAGGCTAGTGTGCGGAATTGAACTGCGTAGTCACCAACGAAAGGATTCCCTTGACATAGGTTCAGCAAAGCCGTCTCAGCAGAAGAGGCAAGTGCGGGTTCCTCAAAGACACAGCGAAATTCGGCCAGAAAAGCCATCAAGTTGGAAGCTTCTGGAACACCGTGGTCCCAAAGGGGTGTAGCCCAGGCCAGGGCTTTTCCGGACAGAAGACTAATGACAAAGGCCACCTTCACACGTTCCGTTGGAAACAGTTCAGACATGAGCTTCTAGTGCATGGAGAACTGTGTAACGAAGCCTCTGCATGACTTAGAATCCCCATCACACTTGGAAGGTAGAGGCAGACGTAGCTGGGAGCCAGAAGACACTGCAGGAGCTTGTGGTGGGAGTGGGACAGGTTGCGGTACCTGCCGCTGTTGCAAGGCCAAAAGCTGTTGCATCATAGCTGAAAGTTGAGAAAGTTGCTGCGCTTGTTGGGACAACTGCTATGACTGACGTATCACAACGAAGGGAAGATCCCCGACATCATGCAGGGGTACCTCAGCGGGATCCATGGCTGTATCTTACTGAAACTCTGACTTTTCATAAGACAGGAACCCCGGTGGATGTGGATCCACTGGACCTGTGTGGCAGATGACTCAGACTATACCAGGGAGAGGAATCTAAGGTGCCGCTGGTTTTCACCAGAGCCTGCCGCAAAGCGGGAGGTACTTGCTGCGGCAGGCGGCACCCAGGTCGCTACCCCTGGCACGGCTCGACCACACAGGCGGCTGAGGAGATGCGAGTCACAGGTGGGGTAAGGCAGCTTGTAGTCAGGATAGCAGAAGGACAGGGCAGGCGGCACAGTAGCATAGTCAGGATGTAGCAGGAGGTCAGTAGGCAGGCGGCAGAGGAGCAAGGTCGGGTCACAGAGCAAAGGATCAGATACACAGCAAGGCAATAACAGGAATGCTTTCTCTCAGGCTCAAGGCAACAAAGATCCGGCAGGGAAGTGAGGAGGGTGGGGGAATTTATCTATGAGCCAAAGGTGAATTACACTAATGTGTGCTCTGGCCCTTTAAATCTTAAAGCTCTGGCGCACGCGCCCTAGGGGACGGGGACATGCACGCCGGGCAGAGAGGCAGAGGTGGGGGCAGGAGAAGCACCAGGTGAGTGACGGACTGGGGCTCGCATGTGGGCGCGTCACGCAATGCGAGTCCCAGCCCCGTCTGCAGCAGCAGATAACGGGACCATGTCCCAGCAGCATGATGAGACCATAGGGCCTCATAATCCCTAAGATTAAAAGTTACATTTTCAAATTTTTATTGAAGATTTATGGTAGCTAGTGCTACCATAACAATTTTTAGGAAATTTCCCAGCAGTATAAGGAGACCATATAGTGCCTAAATGACACAGCGCAGAGTTGGCAGCAGCATATAATGGCTGAATGACACAGCCTGGAGTTGGCAGAAGAATGAGGAGCCCATAAAGTGGCTTAATGACTCAGCCTGGAGTTGGCGGCAGCATGGGGAGAACATATGGTGGCAGAATGAGACAGCCTGGAGCTGGCATCACCATGAGGAGAACATATGGTGGCAGAATGAGACAGCCTGGAGCTGGCATCACCATGAGTAGAACATATGGTGGCAGAATGAGACAGCCTGGAGGTAGCAGCAGCAGCATCAGGAGTCCTTAAAGTGAACCGGTAACAGAGTGGTGCAGTGGGTGACAATACCAATATAAGGTGACGAAGGTGGGTGAAAAAAGGAAAATTTGCCATCAGATATGTGCCATCAGGCAGGTGGCAGGATCAGAATAGTAGCTGAGGCAGGTAAGCAGAAGAAAACAGTCTATTTAGCAAAAGTGTTAGTGTGTACAGGTATGAAGGATATGCATTATGTAAAACTAAACTTTTAATAATATGCTTAGGATAAAATATATGGACCCCAATTTTTTTTTTAATCAAACAAAAGGAAAGATTTGCAAAAAATACCATGTGTCACCTACACCACCAAGTATTGATATGATGCAAAGACCTCCAAAAAGGTAGAAGGGGACAATGGATGGTCCATTGTAACAAGGTAGGGGTAAAAACTTTCCCTGTACGGCCCTACTCTCGCCCTATTGATTCCCTTCTTGGCAAGTGTTACTCACCCTAAAAAGGGTGGCCCCACACAGGAAACTCTCTCTATTTCCACCTAAAAGCCCTGTGAAATGGCAGTGTTTGTAGGGGGAAATAGGGAGAAAGAAAACTGATGTGTGCAGCTCACAACCAATATCCGAGGTCAATGTGGTCAAAAAGATCGATCCCCACCGATCAACAATATTATAAAATAGTAGTGGTATTTTAACCACACCTCTAGGATAATACACAATGAACAAAAAATTGTTGTAGACAGTTTGATTGATAAGAATGCAAAACAATTTATTATACAATGTTACAGTGTAAAAACTGTTTAAAATTAGATTAATAATATTAATGAATAATTTGTTTTATTAATCTAATTTTAAACTGTTTTTATATTGTAACATTGTATAATAAATAGTTTTGCATTCTTATCAATCAAACTGTCTACAACAATTTTTTGTTCATTGTGTATTATCCTAGAGGTGTGGTTAAAATACTACTACTAATACTACTATATAATGCTACTACACTACTATATAATACTAATACTACTACACTAGTTCCTGTGTGGGGGGCCGCACCTTTTTAGAGTAACACTTGCCAAGAAGGGAATTAATAATGCGAGAGTAAGGCCTTACAGGGGAAGTTTTTACCCCCACCGGCTACAATGGACCATACGTTGTTTCCTTCCACCTTTTAGAGGTCTTTGCATCACCTCAATACTTGATGGTGTAGGTTGATATAAAAAAAAATTTGAAAAATTACATTTTAGCTAATGCATATCCTCAATACTTACTTGTGCTCTGATGCGGAGGAAGGTCTGTAACTGGGGAGCAGCACCTTAAAAATTGTTTGCACTATCCATATTTGTGAACTGTTGGTGTGGCACCACTGTCAATCTACTCTGATGCATCAGGCATTGGTAGGTGGAAATCCTGGCGGATCCATGCCTGATTCATCTTCACAAAGGTCAGTCTCTCCACATTTTTCGTGGACAGACGAGTTCTCCTTGGGGTTACTATGGCCCCCGCCGCACTAAACACCCGCTCTGATGGCACACCACTGGCCGGTCAGGAAAGCTTTTCCAGGGCAAACTCTGCTAGTTGCGGCCACAAATCAAGTTTGGCTACCCAGAAGTCCAGCAGATCTTCAAGGTGTTTTTTGCCTGGACATGTCAAGGTATGCCATCACCTTCTGCATCAAGTCCTGCTCCAGGTCTACCTGCTGCTGATGAGTTGCTACACTATGCAGGTGAAGAAAGATACTCATCAGCGACTATAGACTCAGGCTGCTGCTGATGGAGCTGGTACTGCTCCTGCCACCCCACCTCTCCCCAGCAGCCATGGCAGTGGAAGGTAAGCGCAGAGGGCCCCCGATTCAGACCTGCGAGAGGATGGACGATGGCGCAGATAGGCATCGGCCAACTGACTACATAGGATGTCTCTGTAGTAGTTCAGTTTATCCTCCCTCTCAGTGGGTCCAATAAGGTGGAGAGCCAGAAGTCATCTCGCTGCCGAATGGTGACAATTTGGCAGTCACTACGCAAGCAAGTGAGCATGCATCGTGCCATTTGTTCAATTGACTTGGTGGGACTCCCTACCTCCATCTCCACTGCTTACTGCCACGCTGTGTCTGTTTCCTGTGTTTCGCCTACCTCGGAACCCTCTCGCTCCTCTAGCTGATCCTGCTCCTCCTCTCCTGTCAGATGACTAGAAAAACTGCCCATCTCGCGAAACCTAAATTGTGCTCCACTGTGCAACTCCCCCTCCACCTCCTCCAGTTCAGCCCCCACAGGGCTCATGTGGCCGTGAGATGTAGGCGCCACTTCTCCAGTGCCCTGACCAGTCATTGTTTCCAATGCGTGTTGTAGTAGATGAAGCAGTGGAATGACATTGTTCATCCCGTAATCCTGGCAACTGACTAATAATGTGGCTTCCTCAAAGGGCCTGAGCAAACGGCAGGTGTCACATATGAGCTGCCACTGGTTGACACTGAAGTTACACAGTGGGGTCCCCCTATCCGCTTGGATCATTAAAAAAATGGTGATGGCTTTTCTCTGTTTGTGTAGTCGGTCCAACATATGGAGGGTGGAATTCCAACGTGTGGAAACGTCGCAAATCAGACTATGTTGGGGGATACTGTTCTGATGCTGCAGCTCAAGGAGGGTGTGCTTTGCAGTGTATGAGTGGCTGAAGTGCATGCAAAGTTTCCTTCCCATTGTTAGGATGTCGTGCAGATGGGGGGAACACTTCAGGAACTGCTTGACAACCAGATTGAATGCATGTGCCATGCAGGGAGCATGGCTCAGGCTTCCTTGCCTCAGCGCAGACAAGATGTTCTTCCCGTTTTCGTGGAGTAAGCCATGATTTGATTTCTTCGTGATTGACTTTTAGCAGTTCCTCCCCTTTGTGACTCCGTTCGCCAAGGCAAGCCATGTGAAGAACAGCGTGATATCGCCGTGCGTGGCACACATGGTATGCTGGAGGGGCACTGAGACTTGTCCGTGCAGTGGAGACTGAGGAGACGGTGGAGGATGAGAAGGCGGAGTAGCACACTGTCACAGGTCCAGCGGCCTGAGAGCGTGGAGGCGGAAGCGGAGAGACCTATCCAAGTTACTGCTGTGGCTGTGCAGAAACCGCATTCACCCAGTGGGCTGTAAAGGACATGTATTGTCCCTGACCGTAGTTACAGCTCCATTCGTCGACACTGCCGTGCACTTTGGTACACACCGACAGGCTCAAGGACTGGCCCACCTTCTCTTCCACGAAACTGTGCAGGGCTGGTACTGCCATCTTCGCAAACAAATGATGGCTTGGCGCTCTCCACCTCAGCTCAGCACAAGCCATCAGTTCTGTGAAAGGTGCAGAGCCCACCACTTGAAAATGGAGGGACTGCAGCATCAGCAACTTGGACAGGAGCACATTCAGCTTCTGCGCTATTAGATGAGTGGGCGCATACTGTTGACTCTTGGACATGGTTTCGCTGACGGATTGCTGGCGGAATGACTGACTTGAAGTAAGAGGAGCAGGAGCATCTGGAGTGACAGAAGATGGGTATGACACACAGCTCCCTTTGGCTGAGGTGGTGGAGCCTTGGCTGTCTGAAACAGGGAGCAGCATGCCACTTGGTGATGCAGCAGGCTGGACCACCACATTGGAGCCATGGTTATCCCAGGCCGCTTTCTGGTGACGCTACATATGCTGATGCAGTGCTGTGGTGCCAACATTGGGACCCTGGCCACACTTCACCTTCTGCCAACACATCTTGCATGTGGCCAGGTTAACCTCCTCCAGATACGTGATGAAAAGCTGTCACATCGACGAGCAGCTGATTTTCCCATCAACAGTCTGCACTGATTGACTGCTACTGCCGCCAACTCCAGGAACCCCTGTTCCACTACCTTTCAGGAAGGTAGGCTGCCACGAAGCAGGTGGTCCACCCGTGCATGTTTGGCTCCAGACTTTCCACTTCTGCCACCATGCTGATTGCAAACCATGCTACTACCTTGCTGGCTCAGCTGCTGCCTCACGGGCAACCTTCAACCCTCTACTGCTGATAATGATGAAGCCCCTTCTGCACCTGGCTCCCAAGTGCGATCGGGGCTTCATCATCATCAAGTTGTATTTGCACGACACTGATGTCCTCCTCAGGTTCCTCAACAGTATCTGCTTCAGGAGCCTGAACGCTTGCAACACCACCTCCCATGCCACTCTCCTCATCACTACTTGCTTGCCTAGCGGATGTCTCCTCCACTTCTTGGCTGGGCAGTAGCTGATTACTGTTCTCTTGATCGTCTCACTAAATAGTGGAGCTAAACCCACAGCATAAGATACTTCTGTGGGGGAGGGAACAGCATAGGACAGAGGCAATGGGAGGACAGGGACTGCTCCTGGGCCATGCCAACTGAGGTTTGTGTCTGAGGAACCAACCGACTGTTGATGGGGGTGTCAGATGTCACTTGTGATGAAGTGGATGGCCATGTTAACCAATCGATGACGGCGGATGGGTTGCTGGTCGAGACACAACCGCTAGCTGATACTGGGAGCTCAGGCCTCTTGCTGTGACTCCTGCTGTCACTCCCCCCTTGTCTGCTGCAACCTCTGCATGATGAATTTAGGCCTCTGCCACTCTTCTGTGCACAACCTGGAACTTCTCTGCCTGACATACTTAGTGCGTATATGAGGGGAGTACAATACGCTCCACTACGCTTAAAACAGTATTTATCTACAACACCAGCAGGTGTGTACTTTTGCCTGGCCTTTCACAGTATATAGGCCCTTGAGACTTTAACATGAACAAAATAGTACACCATTTAGATGTAAGGATGTGGTATGCACTTATGAGGGGAGGACAATGCGCTACAGAACGCTTAAAAAATTATCTGTTTACAACACCAGCTGATGAGTACTTTTGCCTGGCCTTTCACAGTATCTTGGCCATCGAGACTTTAACAGGAACAAAATAATACACCACTTAGATGTACGTATGTGATATGTACTTATGAGGGGATGACAATGCGCTCCAGTACGCTTAAAAAAGTGTTTGTGTACAACACCAGCAGTACTCACCAGTGCTGCAACACAGTCGCTGTGTACTACACCCAAAATTGCACTTTCTCTCTCAATCTCACTCCCTTCCCTATCAGTGCTTCTAGGCAGGATTTGTGCTTCAGCTGAATCGCTACTGTTCTGTGCAACACACTGCTCTCTGTCCTTACTGTAATAGAATGCTGTAGTGACTGGGAGGTGAATCGCTGCAGTAAGAATGCTTTTCTGTGCAAGACACACTGCAGTCTGTCCCTTTGTGCAACAGAAAAGCGGATGTGTCTAGAAGGTGAATTGCTGCTGGAAAAAAGCTTTTCTGACCAACACACAGCACTGCCTGTCCCTATCTATCTCTCTGCAATGAAAGGCTGAAGTCACTGGCCGCAATATGGCCGATTATATAGGGCTGGGACATCACAGGGGTGACTGGTTGCTGATAGGCTGCATGCTGCATGTGATTCACAGTCATTCCGCCTACCGTTGTTCCCGCCTTCCCAGGATTCCTTGCCCTATTTCCTCACATGTGGATTGGCCATTTTAGATGCCCTGGAGCGTGGACTGCACTAAATGGAGTTTAACCCCTTAAGGACGCAGGGTTTTTCCGTTTTTGCGTTTTCATTTTTTCCTCATCACCTTCTAAAAATCATAACGCTTTCAATTTTGCACATAAAATTCCATATGATGGCTTATTTCTTGCGCCACCAATTCATTAGTCATTTCACCCAAAAATCCACGGCGAAACGGAAAAAAAATTCATTGTGCGACAAAATTTAAGAAAAAATTTCATTTTGTAACTTTTGGGGGCTTCAGTTTCTACGTAGTTAATTTTTCGGTAAAACTAACACCTTATCTTTATTCTGTAGGTCCATATGATTAAAATGATACCCTACTTATATAGGTTGGATATTGTCGTACTTCGGAAAAAATCATAACTGCATGCAGGAAAATTTATATGTTAAAAATTATCATCTTCTAACCCCTATAACTTTTTTATTTTTCTGCGTATGGGCCGGTATGAGGGCTCATGTTTTGCGCGGTGATCTGAAGTTTTTATCAGTACCAATTTTGTATGGATCGGACTTTTTGATCACGTTTTATTCATTTTTTTATTATATAAAAAAGGGACCAAAAATACACAATTTTGGAGTTTGGAATTGTTTTGTGCGCACGCCATTGACCGTGCGATTTAATTAACAATATATTTTTATATTTTGGACATTTCTGCATGTGGCGATACCACATATGTTTATTTTTATTTACACAGTTTTTTTATGGGAAAAGGGGGGTGATTCAAACTTTTATTAGGGAAGGGGTTAAATGACCTTTGTTAACTCTTTTTTTTTGCAGTGCTATAGCTCCCATAGGGGCCTATAACACTGCACACACTGATCTCCTATGCTGATCCCTGCAAAGCCATAGCTTTGCACGGATCAGTGAGATAGTGGCTTGATTGCTCAAGCCTGTAGCTCAGGCTTGGAGCAATCAATCGACGATCGGACGCCGCGGAGACAGGTAAGGAGACCTCCGCCTGCGTCCCAGCTGATCGGAACATCGCGATTTTATCGCAATGTCCCGATCAGCCCAACAGAACTGCCGGGAAGCGTTTACTTTCGCTTTCAGACGCGGCGGTCAACTTTGATCGCCGCATCTGAAGGGTTCGCAGCGCACGGCACAACGATCGATGTTAGCCCAGGATCCCGGCTATGATTAGCATCCGGGACCGACCCGGTGTGATGTGGGGTCACGACATGACCCTGTTTTAAACACCGGGACCAGGCGTAGGGCGTACAGGTACGCCCTACGTCCTTAAGAGGTTAATGAGGGGATTCGCGTGGTCGAATCGCGCCGATATTCCGATTGTAGCGAATCAAATTTTTCCTGAAATTCGTAACGAATTTGGATTCGTCAGATTCAATTCGCTCATCCCTATATTCAACCATCTATATAGAGCAGCATATGTTTGCTATGGGGATTTTCTCCTACTCTGAACAGTTCTTAAAATGGACAGAGATGTCAGCAGAGAGCACTGTGCTCGTGATGTCAGCAGAGAGCTCTGTGTTCCAAAAAAGAAAATAATTTCCTCTGTAGTATTCAGCAGATAATAAGTACAGGAAGGGTTAAGATTTTTTAATAGAAGTAATTTGCAAATCTGTTTAACTTTCTGGCACCAATTGATTTAAAAATTAAAAGTTTTCCACCGGAGTACCCCTTTAAAGTGAGACCTACTTTATTTACAAATGCCTCACATACTGTACACAATGCCTAAATACTTTTCACAACATGATTTGTAGGGTAAATGCACACTAGATGGATTTTCTGCAATTTTTCCATGCAGAAAAAATCCACTCTAAATTTTTGTACTAAAAAATAGATATGATTTTTGAAATTGTATCTACTCACAGCAGAAATTTTCTTGACTGAAATTGATCAGCTGTGTGGATTTTGAAATAGCATGTTAATTTATGTAGAAGATTTACTCATTGAAATTAATTTACGCAAAATCTTCAAATAATCTGCAGCATATCTGAACAGATTTTTGTGCAGATTTGCTGCAGATTTTTCCACCTCAAAACAGACTAGTATGGATATACCCTTAGGATGCATTCATAGACTAGTAACAGGTTTCAGCTGCTAGTTACGGTACCACTCATTTGAATAGGTCCATGGTTGGTCTGCAATAGTGTCAGATCTGCAGACTGCTGGCGGACCCATTGAAATGAATGGTAGCTTAACTCGCAGTGGATCTCCCACAGTGGAAAATAAGCTGCTAGTTATTTACATGTGAACACACCCTTAAAGGGGTAATCCACCAGAAAACATCTTATCCCCTATCCACAGGATAGGGGATAAGATGTCTAATCGCGGGGGTCCTGTCACTGTGACACCCCAGTTATCCGGTGCATGGAAAGAATTCTGCTCCGTGCTGGATGACTGGCGACCACATTCATGTCTATGGGAGTAGGCGTGACAGCTATATACTGGCCTTCAAGCCCCCTCCCATAGACATGAATGGAGGATTCGTGGCGTGATGTCACGAGCATGGACGCTCCAAGAAGTTTGGCTTAAAAAACATGACACAAACCCTTATTTTGTTACATAGAAATTTCCCTACAATAGAAATCATTTCATTAAACGCTGTCTTTAAATTAACGTTCGGAGAATTAGCTAAACCATTACTTTATGGATAAACATGTAATTTTTATTTTCCTTTGCTTTCATAGAGACTACAAATTATTTCTGTTTAAAAATCCCTGTTTTACTGAGAAGGTTAAGACTCCAAGCAACAAAGGTGTAATACGGTCAGTTGTTGGCAAACACAGACCTGTTATTTGATTTTTTTGAAGGATATAATAATGTGGACTGAGAACAAATATTAAGCTTGCACCCAGCCATCCGTCTTTTATGAATCAGCTTTCAGTTTCTAAAATGACAGATTGGGGAAGTAGACAGACACTCTGTAAGGCAGATTTCGCTATAAAATAATTACAAAGTTACCGCCTGATTTCAATTCTATTTACTAAGGGAAACAAGTCAATCCCCAATAGTTTAACCAACAAAAAATCCCAAGGATTCCAGGGCATAAATGCAAACAACCTTTAGGGGTCACCCCCCAAGGGGTGAGCCCTAAACTAGAAATCCCCCCTAAAAATTCAATCTTTATTGTGATTACTTTAAAACAGGTGTTATATCCTAAATACTGAGTGTGAGTATCACTTAAAAGCACCGCCTCTGTTCAGACCATATTCTCATTGCATCCCTCTATCTATCGAGATCACTGTTGCGTGCACTATAACTTATAGTTGCAAGGGAAGTTTTTGTGTTTTGTAACTCTAACAATAAGCTCTACATTCAGTGGACACGTCCTAGGGTTAAAGTAGACTTGTCAGCAGGAAAACAGGAGTGTAAATAAGCATATTGCCACATAGGGCTAGTCATAAATATTCCAGACATACCTTTTTTTACTTTATTTATGGCAAAACCAGAAAAAAAACTATTTGTGGGGCAAAATTGGAAAAAAAACATAATTTTGTAAATTTTGGGGGCTTGCGATTCTACACAGTGCACTTTTCGGTAAAAATGACACCTTATCTTTATTCTGTAGCTCCATTTGGTTACAAGGACCTAATTTACATAGGTTTTATTTTATTTTACTACTTTAAAAAAAAAAAATGACATGCACCAGAATTAGTGTGTGTAAAATGGTAATCTTCTGACCCCTATAACTTTTTTTTATTTTTCCCTATCCAGGAATGTATGAAGGCAAATTTTTTGCACCATGATCTGAAGTTTTTATCGGTACCATTTTTGTTTTGATTGCTTTTTATTTATATTATTTATTTAGGGCATACAAAGTGACCAAAAATACACAATTTTTGACTTTGGATTTTTTTTTACGTGTATACCATTGACCATGTGGTTTAATTAACATTATATCTTTATAGTTCGGACATTTACGCACGGCGATACCGCATATGTTTATTTACATTTTATGGGAAAAGGGCAGTGATTCAAACTTTTATTACTGATGGGGTTAAATCACATTTATTAATAAATTTTTTTTGCTTTTTTTACACTTTTTTTTAGGCATGGAGCAATAGAACGCTGAGCGGACAGCGAGGAGCAAAGTAAGGAGCCTTTTGCTGTCCTCTTAGCTGTTCGGGACACCGCAATTTCACCACAGCAGTCCCAAACAGCCCACTGAGCTAACTGGCAAAAGTTTTCTCCCGTTTTAGATGCTGTGATCAACTTTGATCGCAGCATCTAAAGGGTTAATACCGGACATCAGCCCGATCAGTGAGATCAGGTATTAGCCGCAGGTCATGGTTGCTGATAGCAACCGGGACCTGCCGGGTATGAAGCGCGCTCAGCTCCTGAGTGCGCCTCACATAACGCGAGCTGGCCACGGACGTAAATATACACCCTGCATCCTTAAAGGGGTACTCGGGTCATGATACATCTTATCCCCAAAGGATAGGGGATAAGATGTCTGGTCGCGGGGGTCTTTCCGCTGTGGACCCCCACAATCTGTCATTGCGCACCCACCTTTGTGAGCTCACCGCAGTGCTGGACACTCCAAATGTGTAGTGTGATGACCACAGGGCCGGAGTATCATGTTGTCACGACTCTGCCCCTTTGTGACATCACGCCACACCCCCTTAATGCAAGTCTATGGGAGGGGGCATGGCTTGAGGTAATGCAGGAGTGTAAAGGGTTAAAATCTCCATTACTATACACAGATGAATGATGCTTTGGTCACATGGTCCTCCCAACCATTGGTTGCAGTAGAAGGTCCTAGTCCAACCTACCTCTCCTAGGAGGAGAGGTGGACCCAAACCAGTTAGTGCCAGTCTAGGTCTGGGGCTTGCCAGAGCAACATCTCCTGTCCTTGCTATTGCTAGGCATACCTACACCTAGGCATACCTACACATATGCCCGAACCAGGTAATATATTGTCTACAATCAAGTCACAATTCCTGTGTCTATTTATGCAGTAAGAATAAAGTGTGAAAGTTCTTAATATACAAAAAGTAGTATTCCATTTTCATCAGAGAGAAAAAGGCTGGGCAAGGATCTATCTGCACTACACTAATCTCTTGGTTGGCCTCAGGTCTGAGTTAGTGCTGCTTTGCTGTCATGACATATCCTTCTGGGTATCATGTTGCAGAACCAGGGTTGTGTGAGTAAAGAAAATTGTACATATTGGCCCTCATTTACTAAGAGTGGAGTGTCGGTTTGTGTTTTTGCATGTCCTTTACTCCTTTTTTTTCTGATGCTATTTACTAATCTGTCACCCAATTTGCCTTTCTTTCTGTTGCAGTTTTTTTTTCTGTCGCACAAAATGTATTCTGTGTGACAGAAAAAAGTCTCTGCAAATTCTGACTACATTAGTGCTTGTACTACTATCCCCATCATGGAACAGGGTCTGTTCCATGTTGGGGGTAGTAGTAGAGGGGCTGAGGGATTGATCGCACCAGGTCTCACTTCTGAGACCCGATCCGATCAGATGTTATTAAGCAGGGGAGCGGGCAGCCTGCAATGTACAGTAAACTTTCATTTTTAAATTCCCCACCAGGAGCCCTGAATGGCAGGGACCGAGGAGCCAATCAGGGCTCCTGGCAGGGTTTTAATATAGAAGCGCTGTGGTGGGCAAAGATGTATAGAATCGCTGGGGGGGTATATATCTGGCCCCTCCAGCGTTTCTATATATCTTTCCCCCTGCTACGCTATATAAAACTTTGTGCACGCTGTGCTTGAATAAATGTACTGCCCCCCCAGCGCTATTATATATCTACTATACTGACCCCCACTGCGCATATACTGACCCCCGCTACGCATATTTATATATATACTGACCCCCCCCCAGCTGCGCATATTAATATTCATATTTTCTCCCTCCCCTGGCTGCCAATGAACTCTATTAGCGGCGGAGCGGAAGGCTGCTGCCCGCTCACGCTGCTCAGAGTTTGTCATTCATAGCAGGCCGCAGCTGCATATGTCTGACCCTCACATCATACATATACAAATGCCGGCTCCCCGCTATGAATGACAAGTAAGCTATTAGGAGCAGCAGCGCGAGCCTCCCTGCACTGCTTTACTTGTCATTCATAGCGGTGAGCCGGCATTTGTATATGTATGATGTGAGGGTCAGACATATATCCATATATCTCAGAAGTGAGACCCGGTGCGATCAATCCCTCAGCCCCTCTACTACTACCCCCAACATGGAACAGACCCTGTTCCATGCTGGGGGTAGCAGGATTCACTCAGTTTTGAGGAATTTATTGACAGCTCTGAGCTGTCGGTTTTCTGTGAAGCAAAACTCACAGGTTTTCCTGTGAGTTTTCTTCACACTCGGAGTGTTTTTTCTCTTTTTGTCGGGAACACGCCCCTTTTGCCTGGAAAAATGCCCCTTTTGTTGTTTTTTTTTTCACTGAGTGATTTTGATTTTGTTGGGTTGTGCGCCAAATCCTGGCGCAAATTCTGGCGCAGACAGAATTCTGGCGCAAAACCCGACAAAAGGTGTTGGGATCCTTTTAGTAAATGAGGGCCACTGTCACAACAAACTATGGTGACCCAGAGAATCCTAAATTCAGTAAAGCTGCAAAAAAAAAACATATTTTGGACAGTGGTCAAATATCAATTTATCTAGTTCAAAAGCTTTATCATCCTAAACTATACTAAATTAACTGGATTGGATTGGATTTGCAAAAGAAGTTCAGTAAAGTTGTTTAAAGGAATTCTAGTGTCCAGAGGTCTCATTCCTGAACTTTGCACTATAGGAACAACTATTTGGCAACATATAGTGTTTGGGTCACAAGGGAACATCAGTTAAGCTACACCACCCTGCCATGTGACATAACATAGGACTATAGCTTCCAGCTTCCCGGCACCATAACTATCCCTGGTCAAATTTCCTTTATCCAAATTATCATCAATATTTAAGAACAAATTTCACAAACATTCAGATCAATAAAAACAAATGTAACATGTAAAAATATTCATAGTTGTTCACAGTTTTGCTGATCAGCAGATAACATTAAACAAAAACTTGTATGTCATTTAGGTTCCCCTGAAATAATTATTTTGTCAGGTCTTCTACTTGTTCAATGGAACATTAGCTGCAGGCTGCTACTTATGTAAATGGAAAGAAATCCATTATTACTGGCACCTGATGCTGCTTCTACTTCTGTACCCTACCCTGTTTTATTCCTTGCTAGTTTCTTATGTCTGTAGCCTATTTGAATTATGGTGATGATGGTCATATCAAGTGAATCCAAGAGCACAATTGGTCATTTACCTTTTTGGCCTGTTTTTTTAGTCCATTGTGAAAGGTAATGTAACATTACCTTATTAAATGTGGAAAAAATTGACATTTTCTGATCAACTTATTTTTCTACATTGAAAAGGTAACAATATGAGAGGACTTGAGCTGTGTTTTAAGATTGCTGATTTGGCTGAACAAATCTACTACAAAATCCCCATGTTACATACAAATTTGTATATGGATTTGTTGTGGACTTTACCCAGAGCATTGCACCAAGTCAGTAAAAATCTACATCTAAATTCACATCACTGTGGGCTAATCCACAATAGAAAAACACATTTAGGAAACTCCCTGAAAGGAGTACTCCGGTGGAAATTTTTTTTTTTCTTAATCAACTGGTCCAAAAAAGTTTTTTTAATCAACTGGTCCAAATACAGATTTGTAAATTACTTTTATAAAATAAATCTTAATCCTTCCAGTACTTATCAGTTGCTAAATGTTCCAGAGAAAGTTGAGTTGTTCTTTTCAGTCTGACCACAGTGCTCTCTGCTGACACCTCTGTCTATGTCAGTAACTGTCATAATAGGAGCAAATCCCCATAGCAAACCTCTCCTGCTCTGGACAGTTCCTGATACGGACAAAGCTGGCAGCAGAGAGCACTGTGGTCAGACTGGAAATAACTACTCAACTTCCTTTGGGGCACACAGCAGTTGATAAATACTGGAAGGATTAAGATTTTTTTAATAGAAGTCATTTACAAATCTATTTAATTTTCTGCAGTTGATTTGAAAATAATTGTTTTCCACCCGAGTAACCCTTTAATTGAATGTCTCCTGTGTACATGCATTAACACATTCCTGATTTTGCTTTTGTCATTGTCTTAGTTGAAATAAAGCAAAACTGGGGGTGCATGTCTGAAATAAAAAGCAACTTTTGATAAATACCCAATAAAAACATATATGTCCCCCGCAGAATGCAAACAATGACCATACGAGTCAGAATAGGGGCCACAGTTCCCAAACTCAAAAAGACTTAATGTATTCACCAAAATAATTCCATCCAACCCTAAAACTGACCAAATAGTGCTATAAGAAAAACCAGTGCACTAAATGAAGAAGGATAATGTTTCACCTTCTCTTGTGCTGGTATGTCGGTCAGAGATCCGTTAATCCAGAAATTATCCGTGAAGGAAGGAATAAGAATGAAAGAGTAGTCACAGAAAACAAAATAAGAATATGAAGGTTGTATACCTTAGGATGCCCTATATATGCCTGCTGTGGACTATCCTTGCTCTCACAGGAAGCCAGGAGGGCACTAATCCTAAAAAGGGGTAACCACACCTTTGTAGAAAAACCATAGAAGACCTACCCTGTGTAACCCAAACTGTTTTCAATGTGTTTGTAGTTTCATCAGGTTTTAAGTGGAATAGGGAAAAATATGAGGGTAATATGTGGTGGCCCAATACAGGAGTTGCTCTCCTGTACCCTTTCTGTCCTGGGTGGCGGACTCTATTTCAGTGTCCCCTGGGTCCACTTCCATGCTATGTACAAGAGATGAGCGAACCGAAACTGACAAACCCGAATTCGTTACGAATTTCATGAAGTATTCGATTCACAACGAATGCGAATATCAATGCGATTCGATCGCGCGAATCGCTGCATTAAACTCCATTTTACAGCGTTCCAGGCTATTGGAGACCTAAAATGGCAGATCCACATGTGAGTACATGGGGCAGGGGATTTTGGAGGGCGGGAAACTGCGGCGGGAATGAAGGTAGGCGGGATGACCCTGAATCACATGTGAGATGCAGCCTATCAGCATTCATTGACCCCTGTGATGTCATAGCCCTATATAATCGGCAGCCATCTTGCCTCTCTTCATTTCGTGCATGCACTCATACAGAGAGAGGACGGGACTGCGTGTGTGTGAATATCTTAAACCACAGCGTTACACTGCAACTGCTAGTCACATCAGCATTAGGGAAAGGCAGGAGTGCTGTGCTGTTACACTGAGAAGGTTCATTGATAGCTAAACCTCCTATTCACGTTATTGAGCATTGCAGCAGAGAGGGGCAGATAGCTGTCAGCTGCCTCATACAGATCTCCAAGCTGCCTGAACTTTATCAACCATCTTATCGCCTAATTTTTCAGCACAATTCTGTGTTTTGTTTTTTTTTTGCTCCACAAATCATCTGCTGCTCAGAATTGCGTGACAGAGTGCCATTTAGGGTTTAATCCCTATATTTTTTTTTATGGTGCTGCACTGTTGGGTCCTGCTGCGGTTCCCAAATAAGTTATTTTTCAGTGGACTGTAGTGCATTTGTCTGCCCTCATACGTGCATACCACCGGCTGTTTTTTTACAAAAAAACTTTTTTTTTGTTGCGCATATTTCTGCCCTCATCAGTGCATACCGCATACGTACATCCAAGTAGTGTAATATTTTGTGCCTGTTAATCTGTCAAGGGCGTACATACTGTGAAAGTCCAAACAATAGTATTCACTTTCTGCCCTCATCAGTGAATACCGCATACGTATATCCAAGTACTGTACCATTTTGTACTTGTTAATCTGTCAAGGGCCTACATACTGTGAATGTCCAAACAATAGTACTCACCTGCTGGTGTTTTACAAAAAAACAGATTTTTTTTCCTGCGTATTGTTGCACATATTTCTGCCCTCATCAGTGCATACCGCATATGTACATCCAAGTAGTGTAACATTTTGTACCTGTTAATCTGTCAAGGGCCTACATACTGCGAAAGGACAGCCATAAGTAATCACCTGCTGCTTTTCCAGACAAATACTGTTTAAAAAGTAGTGTAGCGTATTGTAATACCCTCATATACGCACTAAGTATGTCAGTCAGAGAAGTGCCAGGACGTGCACAGAGGAGTTGCAGAGGCCTAAATACTTCAGGCAGAGTTGGCCGCAGACCAGTTGCGAGTGGCAGCAGGAGTCGCAGCGAGAGGCCTGAGCTTCCGTTCTCAGCCAGCGGTCGTGTCTCGACCAGCAACCCATCTGCCGTCATCGATTGGTTAACACGCTCATCCACATTATCACAAGTGACATCTGACACCCCCAGTCAACAGTCGGTGGGTTTCTCAGACACAACCCTCAGTTGGCATGGCCTGGGAGAAGTCCCTGTCCTCCCATTGCCTTTGTCCTATGCTGTTCCCTATGCTGTGGGTTCAGCTCCACTATTCACTGAGGATGATCTAATAGAGGACAGCCAGCAGCTACTGCCCAGCCAAGAATTAGAGGAGACATGCGCCGCTTGCTCCGTTAGGCAGCCAAGTAGTGTGGCGAAGAGTGACGCGGGAGGCGGTGTTGCAAGGGTTCAGGGTCCTGAAGCAGACACTGTTGGGGAACCTGAGGAGGACATCAGTGACGTTGACGTGCACACACCTGTTGATGATGATGAAGCCGATCGCAAATGGAAACCAGGTGCAGAAGGGGCTTCATCATCATCAGGAGAAGAGAGTTGCAAGTTGCCCTTGAGGCAGCAAGGTGGTAGCACGGCTGGCAGTCGTGATGGCAGAAGTGGAAATTCAGGAGCCAAATGTGCCCGGGGGAGACCACCTGCTTCGCAGCAGCCTACCTTTCCGGGAGGTAGGGGAACAGGGGTTCCTGGAGACGGCGCCAGTAGCAGTCAATTAGTGCGGACTGTAGGTGGGAAAATCAGCTACTCTGTGGTGTGGCAGTTTTTCATTAGGCATCTGGAGGAGGTTCACGTAGCCACATGCAATATATGTCGGCAGAAGGTGAAGCGTGGCCAGGGTCCCAATGTCGGCACTATGGCCCTGCGTCAACACATGCTTCGCCTCCATAAAGCGGCCTGGGAGAACCATGGCTCCGATGTAGTGGTCCAGCCTGCTGCATCACTCAGTGGCCATCCGCTCCCTCCTTCATCCAGCCAAGGCTCCACCACCTCAGCCTAAGGGAGCTGTGTGTCAAACCCTACTTCTGTCGCTCGGCTTGTGCTGAGTCGAGGTGGAGAGTCCCAAGACGTAATTTCTTTCTTTCAGTACGAGCCCTGCATAAGTTTGTACAAGAGAAGGTGGGCCAGTCCTTGAGCCTGTCGGTGTGTTCAAAATTGCACGGCAGCGCCGACGTGTGGAGCTGTAACTAAGGGCAGGGACTTGTCTTTTACAGCCCACTGGGTAAATGTGGTTCCTGCACAGCCACAACAGCAACTTGGACAGGTCACACCGCTTCCTCCTCCACGCTCTCGCTCTCAGGCAGTTGGTCCTGTTACAGTGTGCGACGCCGCCTCCTCATCCTCCACCGTGTCCTCGGCCTCCACTGCATGTCCAAATCTCGGTGGCCCTTCATCATACCATGTGTGTAGGGCACGGCGGTGTCAAGCTGTTCTTCACATGGTTTGCCTTGGCGAACAGAGTCACACAGGGGAGGAACTGCTAAAGTTCATTCGTAAAGAAATCCGAGTATGGCTTACTTCACGAAATCTGGAAATGTGAACCATGGTGACCGACAACGGGAAGAACATCCTTTCCGCACAGCGACAAGGAAGTGTGAAACATGCGCCCTGCATGGCACACGTGTTGAATCTGGTTGTCAATCACTTCCTCAAGTCTTCACCCCATTTGCAAAACATCCTAAAAATGGCAAGGAAACTGTGCATGCACTTCAGCCACTTGTACACCGCCAAGCACACCTTCCTTGAGCTGCAGCGTCAGAACGTTATCCCACAACATAATCTTATATGTGACATTGCCACACGTTGGAATTCCACCCTCCATATGTTGGACAGACTATACGAACAAAGAAAAGCCATCACTGATTTCTTAATGATCCAAGCAGATGGGAGTACTCCCCTGTGTAACTTCAATGTGAACCAGTGGCAGCTCATACGTAACACCTGCCGTTTGCTGAAGCCCTTTGAGGAAGCCACATTATTTGTAAGTCGCCTGGATTACGCCATGAACGACGTAATTCCACTCCTTTCATTCCTACAACAAATGATTGAAACGATGGCTGGTCGCGGCAATGGAGACATTGCACCTACATATCAAGGCTACATGAGCCCTGTGGGGGCTGAACTGGAGGAGGAAGATGAGGGGCAGAGTGGAGCACAGTTTAGGTTGGAAGAGATGGCTGGTGTTTCTAGTCATCGGACAGGAGAGGAGGAGCAGGAGCAGACAGAGGAGCTGGAGGGTTATGAGGAAGGCGAGACAGAGGACCCAGACACACTGTGGCAGTATGCAGTGGAGATGGAGGCAGGTAGTCACTCCGAGTCACTGGCGCAAATGGCACGATGCATGCTTGCGTAGTGACCCCTGAATTGTCAAAATTCGTCAGCGGGATGACTTCTGGATCTCCACCTTATTGGACCCTTGCTACCTTCCCAGAATGGGGGCCTTTTTTACACCCACTGAGAGGGAGGACAAACTGACCTACTACAGAGAGATTCTACATAGTCAGTTGGCCGATGCCTATCGGCCACATGGTCCATCCACTCGCAGGTCTGACTCGGGGGGCACTCTGGGCTCACCTTGCACTGCAATGGCTGCAGGGGAGGGGTGGCAGGAGCAGTACCAGCTCAATCAGCAACAGCCTGAGTCTACAGTCGCTGATGAGTAGCTTTCTTTACCCGCATAGTGAAACAACTCATCAGCAGCAGGTAGACATGGAGCAGGACCTGAACCAGCAGGTGGTGGCATACCTTGACATGGCCATGCCAACAAACATTGAAGATCCGCTGGACTTCTGGGCAGCCAAACTTGATTTATGGCCGCAACTAGCAGAGTTTGCCCTGGAAAAGCTGCCCTGTCCGGCCAGTAGTGTGCCATCAGAGCGGGTGTTTAGTGCAGCCGGGGCCATAGTCACCCCAAGGCGAACTCGTCTGTCCACTAAAAATGTGGAGAGACTGACGTTTGTCAAGATGAATCAGGGATGGATCAGCCAGGATTTCCAGCCACCAATGCCAGATGCCTCAGAGTAGATTGACCATTCTGCTACACCAACACTTCCCAATTATGGTTATGAAACACTCTTGGGTTATCAATTAGGGTTATGAACCATCTTTGTTACTGCGAATGCCTGCTCCTGACTTATCCTGTGTCTTTCAGGAACTACTTGCCTCACTGACGCTTCTGGCCTTGGCCCTTTAATTTTTGGATGTTTAGCAGTAGCTAAATACATGCTTAATGCAAATTTCAACATTGATCTTTACATGTAAGGGGTTATGAAACCCTCTTGGGTACTGCGAATGCCTACTCCTGGCTCATCCTGTGCCTTTCAGGAACTACTTGCCTCACAGATGCTTCTGGCCTTGGCCCTTTAATGTTTGGATATTTAGCAGTAGCTAAATACATGCTTAATGCAAATTTCAACATTGATCTTTACATGTAAGGAGTTATGAAACCCTCTTGGGTACTGCGAATGCCTGCTCCTGGCTCATCCTGTGCCTTTCAGGAACTACTTGCCTCACAGATGCTTCGGGCCTTGGCCCTTTAATTTTTGGATGTTTAGCAGTAGCTAAATACATGCTTAATGCAAATTTCAACATTGATCTTTACATGTAAGGGGTTATGAAACCCTCTTGGGTACTGCGAATGCCTGCTCTTGGCTCATCCTGTCTCTTTCAGGAACTACTTGCCTCACAGATGCTTCGGGCCTTGGCCCTTTAATTTTTGGATGTTTAGCAGTAGCTAAATACATACTTAATGCAAATTTCAACATTGATCATTAGTGAAGGGGTTATGAAACCCTCTTTGGTACTGCGAATGCCTGCTCCTGGCTCATCCTGTGTCTTTCAGGAACTACTTGCCTCACTGATGCTTCTGGCCTTGGGCCTTTAATTTTTGGAAGTTTAGCAGTAGCTAATACATGCTTAATGCTAATTTCAACAATGATCTTTAAATTCTCGGCGCTCTGCCAGGGCCATCGCCTACCCCGCCGGGGCCGATCAGAGCACCTCACTAAACCATCCAATCGGTAGTAGAGACAGGCGGTGTGTACAAAGGCCAGGGACTTAATGAATCTGAGCAAATGACCTGCACTTAGTTGTAATTCTTCTTTCATGGCAAATAATTGCAATCCCCAATCCCTATCACGAACAGGGTTGAGCGGGCTACCTGCAGTTGTCGGTGAAGGATAGACACACGCTGGTCCGTTCAGTGTAGCGCACGTGCAGCCCCGGACATCTGAGGGCATCACACACCTGTTATTTCTCGATCTCGCAATTGATCGTGCTATGTAAGGGGTTATGAAAGCCTCTTGGGTACTGCTGATGCCTACTCCTGACTGCTCCTGTGTCTTTCAGGAACTACTTGCCTTCATGATGCTTCTGGGCTTGGGCCTATAATTTTACGATTTGTGAAATAGATACATACATGCTTAATTAAACTTTCAACATTTATGGTGCAATGTATGGGGTTATTAAACCCTCTTGGGTACAGTTTTTTTCAAATTTTATGATAATTTTCTCAGTAATAAACTTGAATTTTCCAGAATAATAACCATTACACCATTGAACGCTTGTTGTGTGTGATTTTTTAATTAAAATTGTCAAAAACAATGCAGAGATGGATGAACTCTGCTTCTTTATTTCAGAAAACATTACTTTAGAGAAGAATGTCTTTTTGTGGTCCACCGTCATGCATTATAGAGTCTTCTGGACTCTTGGATATGCGCTTGTTCTGAAACAAAGGTACAAAAAAAAAAAAAAGGGCCGGTCAGGGCAATGGAGACGTTGCACCTACATCTCACGGCCACATGAGCCCTGTGGGGGCTTGTTGGATTTGGTCCTTTGTACCCACACGATGGGGTCCGGGCCCCTCAAAGTTTGATTTAAATTTCAAATAAAAAAATCAGACATTTCAATGGTCTCTTCATGCATCAGCCAACTCCAGGCTGTGTCATTCAGGCAATATATGGTTTACTGATGCCGCTGTGGGGCCTGGGTCTGGGAATTTCAAATTTTCTCATAGGTAGCACACGCTATCCAAAATCATTTAACCCCTTAAGGACACATGACGTACTGGAACGTCATGTGTCCACTCCCGATCTATAACGCGGGGCCACGGCGTGGCCCCGCGTCATAGCGGGTCGGGCCCGGCCTCTAACAACGGCCGGGACCCGTGGCTAATAGCGCGCGGCATTGATCGCTGTGCCGCGCGCTATTAACCCTTTAGACGCGGCGTTCAAAGTTGAACGCCGCGTCTAAAGTGAAACCGAAAGCATCCCGGCTAGCTCAGTGGGCTGTTCGGGATAGCCGCGGTGAAATCGCGGCATCCCGAACAGCTGACAGGACAGCGGGAGGGCCCCTTCCTGCCTCCTCGCTGTCCGATCGCCGAATGACTGCTCAGTGCCTGAGATCCAGGCATGAGCAGTCATCCGGCAGAATCGTTGATCACTGGTTTCTTATGAGAAACCAGTGATCAACATAGAAGATCAGTGTGTGCAGTGTTATAGGTCCCTATGGGACCTATAACACTGCAAAAAAAAAGTGAAAAAAAAAAGTGAATAAAGATCATTTAACTCCTCCCCTATTAAAAGTTTGAATCACCCCCCTTTTCCAATAAAAAAAAAAACACAGTGTAAATAAAAATAAAAATAAACATATGTGGTATCACCGCGTGCGGAAATGTCCGAATTATAAAAATATATCATTAATTAAACCGCTCGGTCAATGGCGTGCGCGCAAAAAAATTCCAAAGTCCAAAATAGTGCATTTTTGGTCACTTTTTATATCATTTAAAAATGAATAAAAAGTGATCAATAAGTCCTATCAATGCAAAAATGGTACCGTTAAAAACTTCAGATCACGGCGCAAAAAATGAGCCCTCATACCGCCCCATACACGGAAAAATAAAAAAGTTATAGGGGTCAGAAGATGACAATTTTAAACGTATTAATTTTCCTGCATGTAGTTATGATTTTTTCCAGAAGTCCGACAAAATCAAACCTATATAAATAGGGTATCATTTTAATCGCATGGACCTACAGAATAAACATCAGGTGTCATTTTTACCAAAAAATGTACTACGTAGAAACGGAAGCCCCCAAAAGTTACAAAACAGCGTTTTTTTTTTTCAATTTTGTCGCACAATGATTTTTTTTCCCGCTTCACCATAGATTTTTGGGCAAAATGACTGACGTCATTACAAAGTAGAATTGGTGGCGCAAAAAATAAGCCATCATATGGATTTTTAGGTGTAAATTTGAAAGAGTTATGATTTTTTAAAGGCAAGGAGCAAAAAACGAAAATGCAAAAACGGAAAAACCTCCGGTCCTTAAGGGGTTAAAAAAATTTCAAAAATTGTTGTGTTTTTTTTTTTTTTGGGGGGGGGGGATTGTGAAGCCCTGCTGTTTACTCGTACATCAGCCAACTCCAGGCTGTGTTCAGGCAATATATGGTTTACTGATGGTGCTGCTGGGCCTGGGTCTGGGAATTTCAAATTTTCTCATAGGTAGACCCGCTATCCAAAATCTTCGGTTTACATTTCTAAATTCATCTTTTAATCTTAGGGATTGTGAAGGCCTAGTGCCTACTCATGCTGCTGGCAACTCCGGGCTGTGCCATTCATCCACTATATGGTCTCCTCAAGCTGCCAACACCTCCATGCTGTGTCATTCAGCCACTATATGGTCTCCTCATGCTGCCAACACCTCCACACTGTGTCATTCAGTCACTATATTGTCTCCTCACAGTGATGCCACCATTGTGCTGTCATTGTGCTACTGTGCGGCAGTGATTCTAAAAGCGATGCCGGTAATCTGCATGTTATTCTGAATAACAGTATTATTTCACTACCCCAGCACACTCGTTTTAGAACACAGCAAAGTGTTCTATACCCCTATTGAGGCTGTATGTAGGCTAGAAATAGCCTTTTTTAATATAGATTTGCTGCAAAAAAATTTGGATTGAAACAAACTTTTTCGGAAAATTCGTCAAATCGGCCGAATCAAATTTTTCAAAAGTTCGCTTATCTCTATTATGTACCTTAAGTGGTTAACAGTGTCCTATGCTATTTATTGATTTGTCTTTCTAACGTTCATATACCTTTAAATGTTGTTACCATGTCTTGTAACCAGGGAAGGTGTCAGTGACCAGGAGACTTGTATGACGACCTATGGAAGTCGTCCAAATTGCTCCCTTAAATACAAGGGAGGAGCTAGTTCAGTCAAAGGAGTTTAGACCTTGCTGAGCTGCAGTACAGTCAAGACCTGAGAGTGTCTGGTGTCCTGAGAGAGACCTAGGCCTAACCACGCAGCCACGCTTCAATCACCAAGTGCCCCTTCAGGTGAATGTCAAAGCCTGCTTCTAAAACTTTACTTTTACTGGTATAGAATACACTAATTAACTAATAATGTGGATACCAAGAAAGTGTACCAAAATAAAGTATGTACACAACACAGTCCACCTAGGAACAAATGCTGCCACTGACCCTCATTCAGTGGTCCAGAACTAGACAATAGCGGTCATTCATATAATTTTCCATGCAATCAGTAGACTGCTTACCTAAATCGTTAAAATATATGAAATATATACATGATTCCTAATCCCTAACCTAAATCATTAATACATGGTAAGGCCTGCGCAGCTGGCCTGTAATTGTGGGAGGAGTGGGATGACCATAAGAACCCACGGCGTTCCCCCTCTCATGACGCTGTGGGTTCTTCGCCCTCTTTTTCAGGCATATTCTTTACGCCGCAGTTATGGCACATTTCAGACTGCTTAGTTAAGGTAAGAGTTGGTAGATAGGTTATTGCTAGGGTCATACGCATATCAGTCATGTAGCATCAACCACAAATATGAAATATACACATGATTCCCAATCCCGACGCGTTTCTGCAAGCATCTAAGAAAAAATCTTTAAGACACCTGCTTCCTCAGGGGAAACGTATAGGGACCTGTATGAGTCAGTGTTATGTGTTATAAAGTTAACACCTGAATTTATACACTAAGTCATGTGCATCAAAGCATCAGCAAAATTATGGACCCCTAAATCCATCAAAACAGTCATAACAGTAGCGCGGTAGTGTCCGCTCCCGCAAGTATACGCGTAGTGACATTGGGGTGACTACCTGTATACTTGTGGGAGCGGACACTACGGCGCTACTGTTATGACTGTTTTGATGGATATAGGGGTCCATAATTTTGCTGATGCTTTGATTCACATGGCTTAGTGTATAAATTACATGGAAAATTATATGAATGACCCCTATTGTCTAGTTCTGGACCACTGAATGTGGGTCAGTGGCAGCATTTGTTCCTAGGTGGACTGTGTTGTGTATATACCTTATTTTGGTAGACTTTCTTGGTATCCACATTATTAGTTAATTAGTGTATTTTATACTTTATACCAGTAAAAGTTAAGTTTTAGAAGCACCTTTTTCTCCTTAGTGGAATTTCTATATTTATCTGATCTATACAAGATGGCTCACCTACTATATTTTGGGCATATGTGTAGCTCATCTATCCTATACACGTTATCTGTTGAATGCCAAATCCTGGTAAGTAACCACAGGGATGAAGTCCAGTCAATCATAGCCCAGTCAGTCAAGTCTGCTAAAGTCAGTGTGGATCTGCATAATTCAGTCTGCTAAAGTCAGTGTGGATCTGCATAATTCAGCCCCAGCGAGCCCTCAGGTCTAAGTCACTGGTCATCTCCCTGGGCCTAACTGAGCTGTAAAGACTATTCCATCTGTCTGCCTTAGTAAAGCTGCCGTTGTTCTGTAGCCTTGCATCGGAGTGATTGTTTGTCCCTCGCCTGGCCCAGGAACCAGCAGCCATACTTCGGGTGGTGTAGAGGATAACTACGCCCTGGCATCACGAACACAAGGTGTTAATGCATCTGCCCCTAGGGTAAAAACATCTGCCCTTTCATCGCACCTTCACCACAAATAGTATCAAGATATTGAATCCTCTCTTACATCTGTAGTGATGTGTAGTGAGAAGACAAGGTTTGAATTTTACTGATTTTGGGCACAAAACTTTGTAATAAGGAAAACATTGTTACATTTTTATCAACTGTGTGTTTGTATTTGACTGCGGGCCGATCAATTGATCTTAGGCAATAAAAAATGTTGTAACCTTCTGAGAATGGAAAACAATGATTGAGATTTCATGTGGCGTTGAGAATTCAATAACTCAAAATGCTCGACGATAAACTTTTGCAAATCTATATATCAGGCTAACAAAATGAACTAACACTAAAAGTCTTGAAGGTAATTTGTTATCAATGGTGACTCGATTGATTAGAAAATACAGTTCTGAGCATATATAGCTTTATTGAGACAGGAAGATCGCATATTGTAACTTTCTAGTTTCAACTATATTAAAAAATAAATAAATAAGTGTTAATTTGTTTCTACTTTCATTACATTCTTTAATGTTGACTAATTAGTTTTTACTACTGAGAAAAGTAAAATGTAATATATTTTATTACTATCATGCTGATATAGTTCTCCAAATGTTACAGAAAATTCCATCTTAACCATTTCAAATTAGCAAAACTCAAGACTTTTTCTACGTTTATTATTTGAAAGTTTAATGTTTCCGAGATTACATCAATCATGAAATTCAGATATTAATCTTAGAAACAGGGTATTCTGGAATAAAAAAAAAAAAAAAAGGAAAGCAGTTACGACTTCTGGGAGTTGTAGTCTGGGCTGCAAGCAAGGAAAAATAATATTTGGGATACAACAGGGGCCATAGGAGCTGCCAAAACCACATGGATAACTACAAGGGACACAGAACAGGTATTGTGATGGCCTTGGGGCATTTTTATTTTTCCTAACTTCTCCAGAGCAGCCCTTTTACAGGTGAATAAGTGCTCCTAGGAATGCCCATTCCCGAAAATTGATCTTTAAAAGGGTCAGCGACCAACCGGCAGACAAAGAAATGTTTGTGTGATGGCAGATCGCATCTTTTGTGCGCCCAATAAAATCATTGTTATCGGGTGCACACCACTCTGTGTAATCAGAGAGGCTGATAATGATTAACTTAAAGGGCCGTGTGATTTAACAAGTAATATTAAGAATCAGGAAATAAGAGCTGATTATAGAGATTGGCGTTTGTTATCTGCAGCCCACCGGTCCATCTAAAAGGGCTATATAGTTTAGCTTCAATTGTTGCATCTAATAAAGATGGTGTCGGCTTTATCAGTAGGTAATGCTCATTTTCAAGCAATAGTCCCTCGGTAAGGTAAAGGGAATTCAGTTTTCACAATTAATATGTTTTTGTCCCTTTTTTGTTCTGAGGCATTATGCAGTTCATTGGATTTGTTTGATGTCTTCATCTCCTTTATGTTCGGAGACTTGAATTACATAATACCGTGTTATAATTTGTCAGCATTCAGTGCTTTCTTCTTTCTGTTGCTACTTGTGGAGGAACAGGGTTAAGTAGCAATTGTCTAATTTGAATACGGCAGAAGTATCATATTCAAATAAAATTAGGGGTGAAATACAACACCTGTCAGCATCAACTGCATACATGCTGACTGAATCGAGAAAGCGCCCTAACATCTGCAGACTCAAACATAAATCATATCCCTAAGCAACAACCCAATCTTTACAAATCTAATCAAATTTAACTTTGCTTAAAAAAAAAAAAAAAAAAAAAAAAGGAAAAATCACCAGGGGCCTAAATATATAGAAAAAAATCTGAGGGTTCACACTGAGCGATAGCATAGGAGTTGGAGTAATAAGTCTTTGTGAAGCTATGTGGACGTAAATATAAAATATATCAGATACGTAAGTCAGGTCTATATTCAGTTCATTCAGAATCCAAGCATCACATAAACTAAGATTGTTGCGTGACTAATATGAAAATCTATTGCGCACTAGTTTTTAAACTAACGCAATGTCAATGTAGTATGACACAAATACATTAGCAATGAGCAAGATTTACTAAATCTGTCTGATATACAAAAACTGTCTTATTTGCCTATGCAACTAATCATAGCTCTATTTTTATTACTCAAATTGCTCTGGTAAAATAATAGCTGAGAAGTGTTTGCTAAGGACAAATAAGTTTTTTCAAAATTTTTTTTGACAAATATTATGCTATGCATTTTTTTATCTTTTTAAAGTTACTTGTTCAGTGAAAAACTTTATTTGAAATAATAGATGATCTATAGGAAAATAAAGTAATATTCAATACAATCGCCCATATTTATCAATCATCTTAAAACTCTAAGAGGGACATTTATCAATGTTTGCTTATGTCTTCTTTTTTTTAGTAATTTTTTCCTTACTTTTTTTTTCTTATGTGTGACTTATTTATCAACTGGTTTCAGCCTGTTGATAATTTTCTTTCATGTAAGCAATTTTTTCCTTTTTTACTTTGGTAGTAGCTTTTTCTGCTCCATGTTTGAGCTGGAGTAAATTTAGTCAATTTTTAACGCTGTTGCGACTTTTTTTGCGCAGTTGCGACTGTCGCAGTTAATAAATACCTGACTACCCGTAGTCCATTTTAAAATTATTACTACATAGTAAACTTTAGGAAAACTTGCTTTTCTCGCTTTCCAGTCAAAATGTTGCACGAAAAATCGTGTATTCGCAGTTGCAACAATTTTGCGACAATTATAGTGAAGAAAACCTGACTAAACCCGTTGATAAATGTCCATATAAGTGTCTGGTTTTTCCCATAGCAACCAATCACAGCTCAACTTTCACTCTGCAGCCTATATGATATGGTTTTAAAATATTGATATTTATTTCTAGCTATAATATTTACACTACACCCCCCCCCCCCCCGCCCGATGCTAGTGACTCAGTGACCCAAGACCCATTTTTGGAAAAAAAAATACCCCCAGAGGTCTTTTCAGGTTTTTTTTTTTTTTCAGTTTTTTTGGGCAATTTAGTGGTTTAAGGGGTTAAAATTTGGAATGTACTCTGGACTGTGTACATTGGGGTCAAATTAGGTAAAGTTAAAAGGGAAAAATAAGTACTCCATGGAAGTGTGATACTCCCTGAAGCAGTTTTTAATGCAGAGGCCCGGATGTGAGGGGTAAGTGTCACATTGAGTGGTGGTGTCCTTCCATATCCCCCTCTTGTGACACACTCTGCATTTTTGAGGGGATTGTCCCTTCTTTACAGTGTGGGTGACTTCCCCTGGAAAGTGCTTGCCTGGGACAATCCTGACACCTGTAACTTCAGTTCCTTGGGAACTCCAGTCTGCTCTTTCCTGGTCTCCAAAAGATCAGGACCTTTAAGACTTTTTCTTGGAACTGGAGGTATGTCCCTGTGTTGTCAGCATACTGGGACAGTACAAAAGAGTTCCAGGTAGACTGCAACTTTTTTGTACCATACCAGTGTTTTGTGCATAGCATTGTATGGCCTGAGGACTTAATCAGAGAGGTCAACTTCCCCCATATACCAATTGTAGTCTAGAATACAATCAGGCTTGAGGACCGTTGTTGTGGTACCTCACACAGGGACAGGTGAGCTGCTGTTAACATGAATTGTGGTCAGCATAAGGACATCTGTCTTATCCTCCTTATACCTGACCAGCAACAGGTTTTCATGGGTAAGGGCACGGAACTCACCCTTGGGCATAGGTGTCTGCAGAAAATTTTGAGGGAGGTCTCCCTGGTTCTTCCGCACAGTCCCACATGCGGATGTGGATCTGGTGGCAAGGGATGTGAACAGAGGGATGCTGGTATAAAAGTTGTCCACGTAAAGGTGGTAACCCTTATCCAGCAATGGGTGCACAAGGTCCCAAAGAAGTTTCCCGCTAACACCCAGAGTGGGGGGATATTCTGGGGGTTCATATACTCTAAACTTGTAAGTTTACCCAGATGTACTCTCATAAAGTTTGTAGAGTTTCAAGCCATACCGAGCCCGGTTCGAGGGAATATACTGGCAGAAAATGAGTCTCCCCTTAAAACTGATAAGAGACTCATCTACACAGAGCTCCCTGAGGGGTATGTTTGCCACCAAAAATTTGGCCCCAAAGTGAACTATGACCGGCCTCACTTTGTAAAGCCTGTCATAGGCAGGATCAGAGGCTGGGGATGTGTGCGAGGGGGGGGGGGGGGAGTGTGTATGTGTGCGTGCTTGGGTGCAAACTATATAATGGTGTGTGATTATAAGTCAACACTGTTATATTTCAACAGAAAAAAAACGCTGCGGCCAACATCAAAAAAAAGGGTGGCAAATTGCAGCACTCTGAACCCTTCATAGGGCCTGGGTCACACAAAAAAATGGGTAGTGGACACTTTGGGACATATTAGAGGGTCGGGGGAGATTTTTATTTTTTTTACTTTTTATTTAACACTTTCACCTACCTTTCCCTCACTTTATCTGTCCCTGCCCTAAGGGACCTTCTCTCAGTCCTGGCCGCTGACTGAGATCGATGGGCTAGCAGAGCTGAGAGAAGGGGGACATTAACCCCTCCTCTGCTGGCTGCTATTGGTCGGACGTGATCTGACCAATAGCAGCACTCCTGGGGAGGTGACATGATCGCCACCTCCCCCCAGCAATAGGAGGGGATTGGCGGTGTATAGTACAGCAGGCATACCGCTCCGGTACCCGACTGTTGAGCGGCGGGGAACGGAATTCCCACTGGCGTACAGGTACGCCCTGATTCCTAAAGTGGTTAAATTAAAGGGATATTCCAGGATTTTTTTTTCTTTGACTATGCTACAGGGACTGTAAAGTTAATGTAGTTCATAATATAGTATCTGTACCTTTGTTTAATGGCTGCTCTCACAATTATGATGTGATCTTTGCCCCGATGTCTCCCAGATTTTCCCAGGTTGCAGAGTAGCCTGAGACATTAAAGGTGTTAAAAGTGAGCATGTCTGTTCTTCAATGGATGGAGCGACCACTGGGTGGGAGGGAGATCATTGTCCACAGGATTGCAGGGAAATGTAGTTTCAAGCACAGCACAACATATAAGGCAGCTCAGCTGTGCTGTAATGGGTGGGGTGGCTAATGTGTGGGAGGAAGAAGGGTGACTTCACACTTACAAACAAGGGATCATGGGACTTGTAGTTGAAGGGAAGGGACTTCCACAGGAAATTCAGCCATTTTACAGCCATTTCACAACACAGCCATTTAGCCCCAAGACAAGCACCTATCCTTCCTAGGCATATTCAATACTGTCTGGAAGGTAAGTACCAAAGTCGCCTTATGTAGGATAACCCCTTTTACTGTCACAATTGCAGGTGCATCAGTCTTATTTTCTTATTTAAATGATCCTACCACGTCAGGGTGATACAACTATACTACATGTGTCCATAAACATGTAATGCACAAAAAAAGCGACAAAAAACAGAGAGCAGAATACACCCAAAATGTGTACATAAATTCAAAATTGGCTATAGTATAAATAGCTAAAGATTAAGGGCCCAGTACCCATCTACTTGCTGTAGCATAAAGGTTGTAGTGCGTTTGAAGAAAGAATCATGACAATGAAACAAAAATTGGCTCCTTTTTGTCCAGACATCTGATGAAGGAGGAACAATCTCCGAAAACGCATTCATGATGGACTTACTAAAGTTTTTTTTAATCCCTTTGCTTGGATTTTGAGTTACTCATTGTGCTCCTTGAGACACTACCAATTCTTTATTTTCGGATTGAAGCATTGTTACTGGACCCCCCTGCATGTCAGTGTGGGGTCAATTTGGTGTGACTCGATGCTGCAGAGTACTCATATTGAACTTTTCATTCTCCCCTGAGAGGGATTGATTGGCTTTACTACAGGGTTGTGACTGCTCCACAACATATTCAGGTGAGCAGTTATACCACTGAATGTAGCATAGTTGCTTGTGATTTAAGGCTACAGTGTACCCTATGTGGCTCTCAGCCCCTTTTCATTTTTTTTTTCTCTTTAGATGTGCAGACGCTGAGGTCAACTTTTATGTAGTGTCACCCCTGTTTAAAATATATAAAGCTTTATAAAAACTGGGTCACATGACCTTCCTTCAGACAGGCTTCTGCCCGAAAAGCCACTAAAATGTTGGGAGGGATTCCAAAGTCAAACCTTCTCTCCTCAGAGGGCTGAAATCAATCTAAACCAATCAGTGTTAGAAAGTAAGATTAGTCCTGGCTCCAGCTCTAGTCAGCTCAGGGCCGGTCTCAATGAATCACAGCACAGATGGCCTTTAGAAGGTGTATTACCCAAAAACTGTCTCCAGTCCACGCCGAAAGAGTGTCTGTATCCAATATTCGTGTTCCTACTCCGAGAGTGAGCATTGTCTCTAAGCCAGAAGAGATAGAAGTTACAAAAATTATAACACAGAAGCAGGGAAAACCCACCAGATACGAAATGTGTTTTGCTAATATGTATTAATATATTTTTGTGTCAGTGATTTTTTGTCACTACTATATATTGGGACTTGTTATAGGAGTTATTTATTTTATTTGTATAGTTAGTTCAAGACAAGACAGTTATAATTCAAAACAAAGTTTGGACATATAAAGATGTATGTAGTGTATGCTAATTCTTCTGGGTAGAACCACATAGAAGGCATATATCATAGCTTACCTAAATTGACATGGTTCCACTTGGCAGAACTTCTTATTTCTAGAACAAGAATGGTTTCTTTTACAAAAACTACAAACCCTTAGGCTTAGGTACTAGAAAAATGCATCTGCTGCTATCTTTTATCTGAGTAACATCCTGCAAAGAATCATTTTTGTTATTGAGATAATACAAGTGGGTCCTATTACATCAGTTCCAGCTGCTACCCACTAGAGAATTGTCAGGTGACTGTGTACATAAAGGTTTACTAGATGCACAGTGTGTAAATCAAGTACTGGAAAGAATTGTAAATGTGATTATCTACATTATAAATAAATTTTCTGTATTTTACTTTAATTTAATGCCTAAGCAAAGTGCAGAGGGTTAAAATTGCTCACATGTTTGACACTGCATGTAAGAAGAATGATAATTTGGTCACATGTTGGTTCCTTGCCTGTGATTGTCAAAAGGAGAAACTAGGGAGGTGGAAGCTGGGACCGCGCTGTTCTAGGATATGGACGACAACTTGATATAAGGTACTGAATGTTTTGAAACGCGTTGCGTGTGTTTTAAAAATAAAGCATCCTTACCTTATATCTTGGAGTCATCCATTGCCTATGACAGCGCGGTCTCAGCTTCCACCTTCCTAGTTTCTCCTTTTGCCTATCATCACGTCCGCGAGTCGGCGTGGGAAGCTGCTGCAGTCTTCTAGTCCACACACCCTTGAGAGCGTTGTGCCTTCCTAACACAACCGATGTGAGCGAGTTTCTTCTACAAATACTCCTTCAAGGCTAGTTCACATTGATTCCACACAGGGAGCGCTCCGTGTTCCTTTGATTTTGCCTGTGATTGTAGAAGAAAGTCCCTAATCCAACCCTCCTCTGCTTGGGAAATGGGGGGACTTAAATTTGTTCTACTTAGTTGAGGACCTGGTCTTTGCCAGAGTCACACATTCTTTAGCTAGCTACAGTCATTTCTAGGCCTAAATCCATACAAGCCATATGTATCTTCAGTAGCTGTTTCTACCCTAATTCTAGTCCACTGTGAAGATACTTTATACATTGTTTTAACATCCAAGAGGACAGTATTTGCAAGAAAGGATCAGTTGCACAAGCACCTTTCTGATTTTTCACTGATTTATCTTGGGCCTACTGATGAGGCAGTGCCAACCTGCCTGCCAAGTCAGTGAGAATTCCCTGAATGTGCCATTCTGTGTGTCATGTCACAAATTACCACCAAAAGAGGGCATAAAGGGAAGTCCTATATTGCAAGTTATACCACAGTTAATCAACTTGTGTGGGTCCCTGTCTAATAGTTTCAGTAATTTGAACTTGAGGATTTGAGAGTTTAAACTGTAAATCCTTGCACACACATCTTCAAAAGACATTTTCAGGTACACTTGCTAAGAGTCCTTCAAGTTTCCTAAAATTCATCCATTCTGCTTTAACTCCTTAAGGACACATGACGTACCAGTACGTCCTGAGTCCGCTCCCGATCTATAACGCGGGGCCACGGCATGGCCCCGCATCATAGCGGGTCGGGCCCGGCCTCTAACAATGGCCGGGACCCGTGGCTAATTGCGCGTCTAAAGTGAAAGTGAAAACATGCCAGTTAGCTCAGGGAGTTGTTCGGGATAGCCGCGGCGACAGGACAGCTGGAGGATCCCTACCTGCCTCCTCGCTGTCCGATCGCCGAATGACTGCTCATTCCCCAAGATCAAGGCATGAGCAGTCAAGCGGCAGAATCATCGATCACTGGTTTCCTATGAGAAACCAGTGATCAATGTAATAGATCAGTGTGTGCAGTGTTATAGGTCCATATGGGAGCAATAACACTGCAAAAAAAAAGTGGAAAAAAACGTGAATAAAGATCATTTAACCCCTTCCCTATTAAAAGTTTGAATCACCCCCCTTTTCCCATAAAAAAACACAGTGCAAATAAAAATAAACATATATGGTATTGCCGCGTGCGGAAATGTCCGAATTATAAAAAATATATCATTAATTAAACCGCACAGTCAATGGCGTACGTGCAAAAAAATTCCAAAGTCCAAAATAGTGCATTTTTGGTCAGTTTTTAGATCATGAAAAAATGATCAATAAGTCCTATCAATGCAAAAATGGTACCGCTAAAAAATTCAGATCACAGCGCAAAAAATGAGCCCTCATACCGCCCCATACGCAGAAAAATAAAAAAGCTATAGGGGTCAGAAGATGACAATTTTAAACGTATTAATTTTGTTGCATGTAGTTATGATTTTTTCCAGAAGTACGACAAAATCAAACCTATATAAGTAGGATATCATTTAATCGTATGGACCTACAGAATAAAGATAAGGTGTCATTTTTACCGAAAAATGTACTACGTAGAAACGGAAGCCCCCAAAAGTTACAAAACAGCGTTTTTTTTTTTCTATTTTGTCTCACAATGATTTTTTTTTCCGTTTCGCTGTAGATTTTTGGGCAAAATGACTGATGTAATTACAAATAAGCCATCATATGGATTTTTAGGTGCCAAATTGAAAGAGTTATGATTTTTTAAAGGCAAGGAGGAAAAACGAAAATGCAAAAACGGAAAAACCCTCGGTCCTTAAGGGGTTAAAAAGCTCTATTTAAAGGCCAGTGACCAAATCTATATTTTCCTGACTTCTAAGCTGTAACATCTCAGCATGTATTCAAGTAACTGTACCTTTCTGGAATTGAGAATGGAGTTCAGTTCAGTTTACAAGTTGTTTTCACAGAATCCTAGCATCAGAATTCTGGTATCCTAGCCTCAATTTGACTTTAAGGTGGTGGGTGGTCTATCAACATTGGGTCAGTACCATTCTTCAAACATTGGAGGCTACTACACCCAGCATATCTCTCATTATACTCTTCTTGTGTGTAGGTAGTTCCTTAAAGAAGTTAACCTAGTTTACAAGAGGCTGAATGTCATGACCAGCTGGGGAGACAGGGAGAATGAGCCCTAAACTGACCCTAAAAACACTCTGCCTGCCTGCTTGCCCATCCATCCTAAGTGATGGATTGGCAACTTTGAGCCAGTCCCTTTCTGTGCTACAGTGCAGTGGCGTAAAAACAAATAATATACATAGTTGGTCACAGGCCAGAAATGGAAAACTACTAGACAACCAGATATACCAGACAGGATACAAATACTAACAGGGAAGAATATAAACAGGCAAACTGATCAAGAACATAGGACCCTATTCACAAACAGATACAAATACAAAGGACAAAGATCAGATAAACCAAACAGGATATAAATAAACAATACTGTTCACACTGGACACAGATAACTAACAGATTATGTCCAGAACACAAGACTGGGTAATGGATGAGTCAGTCAGGTAATGGCTAAAACTCAGATCATACCACACGATAACTACAAGTGAAATGCTCAAGCAGACGTAGAAGTATAAGGCACAGACATAGCAGCATTATTCCACAAGCAGACAAAGTGTATTGCCCTACTAGTATATAGACTGAGCTGGAGTTATATAGCTACACCCGCCTAGCACATGGGTAAAGGCTTAACTCTTCCACACCTGTAAAGGAAAGCACAGAAAACATAATGCATGAAAAACAAGGTCAAAACAGGGACTAAAACGGAAAAATGCAAAAACAAATAAACACTGAATCAGTGTGTCTATGTGAGATGAACAAACTCACATCTTTTAAACGAATACAGAAAAACTGTCAGAAAGAAGTGGGCACTACCTCTGAACAAAGTGTTAGTTTGCATGGAAAACAATTATAATTGCAAAAAAAATAAGAAAGCTTGTTTTAAGTGTTGTTTTTAAGCACGTTTAGTGACATTTGCACCGCATTAGGAGTGTCCATTTTCAAATAAAGAATGACACACTTACCTGCCCTGGTATCCTGCAACTCCTGTTCATCTCCGTCTCGTCCCCAATCTTTTTTTTCAGCTTTCGAAATGAGTACAGAACCAACTCACTCAGCCAATCACTGGCAGAGATGGGACTCCACTGCGGTCAGTGTCTAGCTGAGCTGGAAGGTCCTGCACCAAGCTCTCATCTCTAAAGAAGAAAGAAGAAAGAAGATCTGGGGGACAATATGGACAGGAGCTGCAGGGGCCAGGGCTAGGTAAGTATGTATTTTTCCCCTGCCCCAGCAGCATATTATTTTTAATGTATTTAATTTTTTTTATAAAACACTGGAATACTCCTTTAATAGTGCCTTTTATTATAAATTCTGTTAGCAGATTGTCCAAATAATAGTGACAGCAGAGTTCCCCTAAAGGGCTGTACTCAACTATCTCTGGCAGCTTCAAAGACAATAAATGGAGCTGCTCCACTAAAAGTCAGAGTCCCATTTTTGAGATCACAAGAGGTTCTAGCAGTTGGACCCCCCCCCCCCCATTCTGACACTTATCCCATCCCCTGTAATAGTGCCATAAAGAGTGTACTCACTGAAAAAGCGGAAAACAAAAAAATGCTTTGTACATGCCTGGCAGACTGCATCCAAAGTTTTATTGCAGCCCCTTCAAATTGCACAATCTAACAATATGTCTCTCAGACCAAAAAGAATTGTGCACCCCCTCTACAAACAAATAAACAGCTGAGCCGATCAGACACGACAACAGTCTATTTTACAATAGACCCTTCAAGAGCCTCTCTGATAAAAGGTGGAGGTTTTTATTTTGTGATTTGCCACTAATAATAATCTCGCTAAAGCCTGGATGTTTATTTTGTTAAGCTATTCATTGTTATGCCATCAATGTGAATGAATCATTAGATGCCATTCACTACTGAAAATGATATCATTTAATAGCACTGCTTTATGTATAAAAGCTGTCACATGTTTCATAATGTGCGCCTCGGCTTGACAAAGCATTATTTTTATGATTATAACCTGGCGGACTAGAGATGGCTGGAGTGTCCAACCTTTCATCAAGAACCTTGACCTATCTGTCTGGCAGCCCGATCCCTGCATGTGCACATTAATGCTACAGCTCAATGGGGAGAAAATAGTACTTTTGGAAGGTATAAATGTATAATTTTTCTTAGCTCTCTGAACTTCTATGTAAATCTTTCTGGCTACATGAACCATAAATGAGTATAAAATGAAGATAACCATTTAGAGTTCATCTACATCACACCTTTGTGATTCTAAAATTATTCTAAATTATTCAATTCCTAAATTGTCCCTTTTACATTGTTAATGTTTAGACTAAAAATGTAAACATTTTAGTTGCAAAAATTGTAGCATTGCAGCATTTGTTGCTACAGAGCTTTCTGCGGTGATTGTGGTTCTTAAAACTTGGGGGGAGATCAGCTCTGTATAGTCAGGCAAATCACGGCAAATTGCAATCAGCGACAAGGACACAGAAGTGAAGCTTAAAGGGGTACTCCAGTGGAAAACAATTTTTTTTTTCACATCAATTGGCTCCAAAAAGTTAAACAGATTTGTAAATTACTTCTATTTAAAAAAGACAGACAGAACAATATACATGTTGAATAAGGGAAGGACTTGGAGGGACAATGACTTATCTCTGGGTTAAAGTCATCTAAGAAGGATCTCCTATAAAAAGGGAGAATGGAAAAAAAAGGGGGGAGCAGATGAATGGACTAAATGTGACTCAATTAGCGTTGAATGGAAAGGGGGGGGAATTCCTCTCCCGTTCCGGCCCAAAGACCCCTGCTGTTTCTAATGACAAGACTGGTGGTGTGAAAACTCTACAAAACTATAAGTTTTGACTAAAGTCCTCTGCTCACAGACACCTGGAAGAGTGGTGCAGGTGCAGGTATGATACATGATATATGTGGGATACTGAGTTGGCCCCTTCCTCCCTCCCCCTGTTTATTTTTTGCAGACGCCCTATAAAACTGAATTAAGACTCTTATCAGGCTTCAGTGGGTGCGGTGGAAATAAAAAGAGCAAGTAACAGCAAAATCCTGGTCATGCCACCTAAACTTAACACCAGGAAATCTGGAGGGGGAGGGAGTGAACATACACATAACACCAGAATGGACAGGTACCTGAAATCCCTGTAAAGTACTGTAAAAACTCTGACACAAAAACATACTGGTCAGGAAGCTGATCTCCCCCTGGGAGTCAGTGGGTCAAGATACGTGGCACTCCAGAATGAGGAAACAGAGGAAGAGGGAAAGAGGGCCAGTATCAACTCACATGTTTTAAGTACAATTCTGACCAGTGCGGAGAAGTGTAATAGCGCGCTGGAGGAACTGACTTCTAAGGTTGGAACGCTTAGCATAGATGTCTCGTTAATAAGAGATGACACGAATAAGATCATGGACAGTGTTAAGCAGATTGAAATGTCAGTGCCATGCATGGAGAAGGAATTGGGAGATGTGAGGAAAGAATGGGAGGAGATGAAAACAGATAATAAACAACTAAAAAAATTACTGATTTAGAGGCTGGATCTCAAGGCAGTAATGTACATATTATCAGACTGCCAGAAGGGGAAGAAGGGGAAAATGTTATAGTCTTTATAGATAAATGGCTGAGGGAGGCAGTTGATGCTCTGGCACTCTCAGTACTATTCCATGTGGAAAGGCGCCCAACATTATCACCACCGAGAACCTTTTTGGTCAAGCTGTTATGTTCACAAGACAGAGATACGCTATTAAAATTCTCAAGAGAAAAAGGAGCAATTATGTATGGCAACTCTAATGTATATACAGTGGGGATCAAAAGTTTAAACACACCAGGTAAAAATTTGTATTAATATGCATAAAGAAGCCAAGGAAAGATGGAAAAATCTCCAAAAGGCATCAAATTACAGATTAGACATTCTTATAATATGTCAACAAAAGTTAGATTTTATTTCCATCATTTACACTTTCAAAATAACAGAAAACAAAAAAACGGCATCTGCAAAAGTTTGGGCACCCTGCAGAATTTATAGCATGCACTGTCCCCTTTGCAAAGCTGAGATCTGCCAGTCTCATGGATTGTTCTCAATCATCATCTGGGAAGACCAGCTGATGTCAATCTCAAAGGTTTTAAATGCCCAGACTCATCTGACCTTGCCCCAACAATCAGCACCATGGGTTCTTCTAAGCAATTGTCTAGAAATCTGAAACTGAAAATAGTTGAAGCTCACAAAGCTGGAGAAGGCTATAAGAAGATAGCAAAACGTTTTCAAATGTCAATGTCCTCTGTTCGGAATGTAATTAAGAAATGGCTGTCATTAGGAACAGTGGAAGTTAAACCAAGATCTGGAAGACCAAGAAAAACATCAGACAGAACAGCTCGCAGGATTGTGAGAAAAACAATTCAAAGCCCACGTTTGACTGCACAATCCCCCCCAGAAAGATCTGGCAGATGCTGGAGTTGTGGTACACTATTCCACTATAAAGAGATACTTGTACAAATATGGTCTTCATGGAAAAGTCATCAGAAGAAAACCTCTTCTGGAAACAAGTTCTGTGGACCGATGAGGTTACATAGTTAGTACGGTCGAAAAAAGACATATGTCCATCAAGTTCAACCAGGGAATTAAGGGGTAGGGGTGTGGCGCGATATTGGGGAAGGGATGAGATTTTATATTTCTTCATAAGCATTAATCTTATTTTGTTCCAGGAATGTATCTAATCCTGTTTTAAAGCTGTTAATTGTTCCTGCTGTGACCAGTTCCTGAGGTAGACCGTTCCATAAATTCACAGTCCTCACGGTAAAGAAGGCGTGTCGCCCCTTGAGACTCAACTTTTTCTTCTCCAGACGGAGGGAGTGCCCCCTCGTCCTTTGGGGGGGGTTTAACCTGGAACAGTTTTTCTCCATATTTTTTGAATGGGCCATTAATATACTTATATACGTTTATCATATCCCCCCTTAAACGTCTCTTCTCAAGACTAAACAATTGTAACTCCTTTAATCGCTCCTCATAGCTAAGATGTTCCATGCCCCATATTAGGTTAAAATTGAACTTTTTGGCTGGAATGAGCAAAGGTACATTTGGAGAAGAAGGGGAACAGAATTTAATGCAAAGAACCTCTGTCCAACTGTTAAGCATTGGGATGGATCAATCATGCTTTGGGGTTGTATTGCAGCCAGTGGCACAGGGAACATCTCACGAGTAGAAAGAAAAATGTATTCAATAAAATTTCAGCAAATTTTGGATGCTAACTTGATGCCATCTTTGAAAAAGCTGAAGTTAAAGAGAGGATGGCTTTTACAAATGGATAATGATCCTAAACACACCTTGAAATCCACGGGGGATTACATCAAGAGATTACAATCTCCTGACCTCAACATAATTGAAAATCTATGGATAGACCTTAAAAGAGCAGTGCGTGACAGACAGCCCAGAGATCTCAAAGAACTGGAAGACGTTTGTAAGGAAGAATGGGCAAAGATACCTCAAACAAGAATTGAATGACTCTTGGCTGGCTACAAAAAGCGTTTACAAGCTGTGATACTTGCCAAAGGGGGCAGTACTAGATATTAACTCTGCAGGATGTCCAAACTTTTGCAGATGCCATTTTTTGTTTTGGAAATAAAAAAATGTGTGATGGAAATAAAATCTAACTTTTGTTGACATATTATAAGAATGTCTAATCTGAAATTTAATGCCTTTTGGAGATTTTTCCATTTTTCCTTGGCTTCTTTATGCACATTAATAAAATTTTTTACCTGGGGTGCCCAAACTTTTGATCCCCACTGTATCTACCCGGGCTTTTCAAGTAAAATATGTGGAGAGAAGAAACACAGAAGTGGCGCCTTGATTGTGCCTTTACCTTTCTAGTTACAGGAGGTAAAAGGGGGGGATTTAGCGGGGAAGGATAGGGAGATTTTGTTGTGCTGCATAACAGGCACAACTCTGTGATGCATATAGGCTGGTATGCGGCAAGGTTCCGGGGGCCGCTGACCGCTAGATCTGCTGGCTGATGTTCTTGCTTGTCTCCGGTGCTGCAGGGTGTCAACTGGTGCCGGTGATGTGGAGTGCTGCTTCTGTGGAGTAGACACCGTCCGCTGGTGTATTCCAGATGTTCAGATGTGGTCCGCTTGGCAGAGTCGGCAGATGCGCTGGATGATCCCCTCGATGTGTGCTGGTACCTCGCGGCCCATGCGTGGTGGAGATAGGGGTGAGCAGTTGGGTGCCACTATCCTTTAAGTCCCGATGATGTGGCGATGGAAAGAATCTTTAGGTTGGTGATCGGGAGCAGCTTTCTGCCGAGACCGCTGGCAGGCGGTGGCAATAGTACAGGAGCAGGTTGCGGGAGATCCCACACGGGGATTTATCCCAGAAAAAAACTCGGCGTGTGAAAGCGCTTCTCTGTTGCGAAAATAAGGTGGCTGGAAACTTCTTGGATTAGAAGGGGGGAATTTATTGAACAGTTGGGTTTACAAAAATAGTAAATAAAGAACACAAAAGTAAAAATAAAAAGCAAATAGGATTCGACAACGCGTTTCAAAAGGGTATCCCTTTCTTCTTCAGGTCCGCTTGCATAATGTAACAAGTGTGCTTATATACAGTGTGGGGGGTGTTACAGTTTCAAACTTTGGCGTTTTTTTTGGTCACAGGGGGCTGGGCTGTAACGTCAGTCCCCTCAGGCTTGTTACGCCTAGCGCTCCGGGTCCCCGCTCCTCCCCGGAGCGCTCACGGCGTCTTTCTCCCTGCAGCGCCCCGGTCAGTCCCGCTGACCGGGAGAGCTGCACTGTCATGGCCGTCGGGGATGCGATTCGCACAGCGGGACGCGCCCGCTCGCGAATCGCATCCCAGGTCACTTACCCGTCCCGGTCCCCTGCTGTCTTGTGCTGGCGCGCGCGGCTCCGCTCTCTAGGGCGCGCGCGCGCCAGCTCTCTGAGACTTAAAGGGCCAGTGCACCAATGATTGGTGTCTGGCCCAATTAGCTTAATTGGCTTCCATCTGCTCCCTGGCTATATCTGATCTCCTCCCTTGCACTTCCTGGCCGGATCTTGTTGCCTTGTGCCAGTGAAAGCGTTTAGTCTGTCCAAAGCCTGTGTACCTGAACTTCTGCTATCCATTCTGACTACGAACCTTGCCGCCTGCCCCCGACCTTCTGCTACGTCTGACCTTGCCTCTGCCTAGTCCTTCTGTCCCACGCCTTCTCAGCAGTCAGCGAGGTTGAGCCGTTGCTAGTGGATACGACCTGGTTGCTACTGCCGCAGCAAGACCATCCCGCTTTGCGGCGGGCTCTGGTGAAAACCAGTAGCCTCTTAGAACCGGTCCACTAGCACGGTCCACGCCAATCCCTCGCTGACACAGCGGATCCACAACCCGGAAGCCGAATCGTGACAAGGCTTCTGGGGGGAATGTCTGGAGACTAGAACTAAAGTCCCTTTAACATAACTGAAATCTCTCCATTGGAACTAATAGACTTTTCAAGGGACACACAACATAAGAGGATGACATTCAACGGGGTGAAGAAAAGACTGCATGCAGCAGGAATTATCATTCTCGCTGATATTTCCTGCAAGACTCAGAATTGTGAATAATGACCAGATTTTTTTTTTCAGTTCGGAGACTGAGATAAATAAATGGTTGGAGGAGAGAGGGATCCAGAAATAAACTGCTTATCTGGTTAGAGGCAGCTGGAGGGGTTGGGGTAGGCAAGGGGGGTTAAGTGAAGTTAGAGGTTCGTGTGCACAACGCAGACTATGGAGAAGGAGGGGGGGAGGGGATGGGTGGGGAGGGAAGGATGGGTAGGGGGAAGCCAGCTAGGTTGATCTCCATAGGAAGAGAAGGGGTCTACTTGCCTCAAAAGGAGGGGCTTAAACGATAAAAGTGAATGGATAAGAACAATAAGATTATTGTATGGAATGTAAGAGGGGTAAAAAAATAGGAATAAACGGGTGGCAATGTTTTGAATTAATAAATATCTTCCAGCAATTGTATGTCTCCTAGTGACCCCCCTGATTAGGTATTCGTTGGCCATATTAGGCAGGGGATGGGTGAAAGAAGTGTTTCACTCCACATTCTCGGAGTATTCTTCAGGGGTGTCAGTTCTAATTCATAAGGCAATTCATATACAAATATTACACTCTCAATTGGATCAAAAAATCTTAATCCTTCCAGTACTTATTAGCTGCTGAATACTACAGATGAAATTATTTTCTTTTTGGAACACAGTGCTATCTGCTGACATCATGACCACAGTGCTCTCTGCTGACATCTCTATCCATTTTAAGAACTGTCCAGAGCAGCATATGTTTTCTATGGGGATTTTCTCCTACTCTGGACAGTTCTTAAAATGGACAGAGGTGTAAGCAGAGAGCACTGTGGTCATGATGTCAGCAGAGAGCTCTGTGTTCCAAAAAGAAAATAATTTCCTCTATAGTATTCAGCAGCTATAAGTACTGGAAGGATTAAGTTTTTTTAATAGAAGTAATTTACAAATCTGTTTAACTTTCTGACACCAGTTGATTTAAAAACAAAAAGGGAAGGGAGGGGGGAAGGGAGAAGGTGGTGATATGTAAATTGTGTATTGTTTTATTGTTGTAATTATAATTGGAAATAAAATATTTGAACAAAAAAAAACTCTAGGATGCTTTTCCTAATCATTCTGATTCCAAGATTGTTTTTTCGTGACATATTCTACGTTTTATTTGTGGTAAATTTTCGTCTATACTTCTTAGCATCCTTTCTTAGTGAAAAATTCCAACTTTTCATGAAAAATTTGAAAATGTAACATTTTTCTAACTTTGAAGCTCTCTGCTTGTAAGCAAAATGGACATCCCAAATAAATGTTATATTGATTCACATATGTCTACTTTATGTTTGCATCATAAAGTTGACATGTTTTTACTTTTGGAAGACATCAGAGGGCTTCAAATTTTCAACAAAATTTTCAAAATCTGAATTTTTTAGGGACCAATTCAGATTTGAAGTGGATTTGAAGGGCCTTCATATTAGAAATACCCCATAAATGACCCCAGTATAGAAACTGCACCCTCAGAGTATTCAAAATGACATTCAGAAAGTTTCTTATCCCTTTAGATGTTTCACAGGAATAGCAGCAAAGTGAAGGAGAAAATTCAAAAACTTCTTTTTTTACACTCACAGTTTGTGAATTTTTACAAGGAGTAATAGTAGAAAAATCCCCCCAAAAGATGTAACCCAATTTCTCTCGAGTAAGGAAATACCTCATATGTGTATGTAGAGTGATCTTTAGGTGCACTAGAGGGCTCAGGAGATAAGGAGCGACAATGGGATTTTGGAGAGTGAATTTTGCTGAAATGGTTTTTGGGGGGCATGTGGCATTTAGGAAGCCCATATGGTGCCGGAACAGAAAAAAAAAAAAAAACATGGCAAACTATTTTGCAAACTACACCCCTGAAGGCCTGTAACTAGTGGTCCAGTGAGCCTTAATACCCCACAGGTGTTTGACGACTATTTTTTTTTTTCACAAAAAAAATATTTTCCCCAAATTTAATATTTTTACTAAGGATAATAGGAGAAAATGCCCCACAAAATTCGTAACCCCATTTCTTCGAAGTATGGAAATACCCCATGTGTGGATGTAAAATGCTCTGCAGGCGAACTACAATGCTCAGAAGAGAAAGAGTCACATTTGGCTTTTAGAAAGCAAATTTTGCTGAAATGTTGCATTTAGGAAGTCCCTATGGTGCAAGAACAGCAAAAAAAAACATGGCATGCAATGTTGTAAACTGCACCCCTCAGGGAACGTGACAAGAGGTACAGTGAGCCTTAACACCTCACAGGTGTTTGATGACTTTTCATTAGAGTCGGATGTGTAAATTGATTTTTTTTCACTAAAATGCAGTTTTTCCCCCAAATTTAACATTTTTACAAAAGATAATAGGCCTTAAATAGCCCCTTAAAATTTGTAATACCATTTCTTCTGAGTATGGAAATACCCCATATGTGGATGTAAAGTGCTCTGAAGGCGCGCCATTGAGCTTTTGGAGAGAGACTTTGTTTGGAATGGAAGTCGGGGGCCATGTGCATTTACAAAGCCCCCATGGTGCCAGAGCAATGACGCCCCCATGTGACCCCATTTTTGAAACTACACCCCTCACAGAATGTAATATGGGGTAGAGTGAGCATTTACACCCCACTGGCGTTTGACAGATCTTTGGAACAGGGGCTCTGCAAATTAAAAATTACATTTTTCATTCTCACGGACCACTGTTCCAAAAATCTGTCAGACACCTGTGGGACATAAATGCTCTCTGTACTCCTTATTATATAACATGAGGGGTGTCGTTTCCAATTCCAGACAAATTTTCTCTCCAAAAGCCCATTAGCGCTCCTTCTCTTCTGAGCCCTGCAGTGCGCCCGCAGAGCACTTTACATCCACATAATTGATATATTCTTATAAATGGGGTTACAAATTTTTGGGGTCTTTTTTCCCTTTTAAAGATGAAAAAATTAGGGTAACCCCAGTAAAACTACAACCCCTGGCATGCACTAACAGACCGTGCATGCTGGGAGTTGTACTTTTGCAACAGCTGGAGGCATACTGGTTGGAAAACCTTCAGTTGGGTTCTGTTACCTAACTCAGTATTTTCCAACAAGTGTGCCTCCAGCTGTTGCAAAATGACAACTCCCAGCATGTACTAATCGCCAAAGGGCATGCTGGGAGATGTAGTTATGCAACAGCTGGAGGCACACAACTACAACTCCCAGCATGCCGAGACAGCCGTTTGCTGTTTGTGCATGCTGGGAGTTGTAGTTTTGCGAGATTTAGGGGGCCACAGTTTAGAAACCACTGCACAATGATCTCCAAACTGTGGCCCTCCAGATGTTGCAAAACTACAAATCCCAGCATGCCCAGACAGCAAACTGCTGTGTGGGCATGCTAGGAGTTCTAGTTATGCAAGATCTAGAGGGCCACAGTTTAGAGACTACTGCACAGTGATCTCCAAATGGTAGCCCTCCAAATAATGCAATACTACAAATCCCAGCATGCCCAAACATCAAACAGCTGTCTGGGCATGCTGGGAGTTGTAGTTTTGCAACATCTGGAGGGCTACAGTTTAGAGACCACTGTATAGTGGTCTTCAAGCTGTAGCCCTCCAGATTTTGCTAGGCAACAACTCACAGGCTTCCGTAGTTAGCAGGATCCTCGCCAATCGCCGCTGCTAACTGACCTCCGGCGCTGGTGCCAGCACTGTTACCCCGCTCTGCCCAGACTACCATGGGTGGGCAGAGCGGTGGAACCAAACATTAACCCCCGCCCCGATCTGCTATTGGTCGGTCGCTTATGACCGACCAATAGCAGGGATAGCAGGGGTGGCACCCCTGCCACCTCACTCCTGTCCCTTCAGGGGGATCGTGGGTGTCTTGGACAGCCCCGATCCCCCTTATTTTTTGGGTCACCGGGTGACCCGTATTACTCAGAATCACCGCAGATCGCCAGTCTCAGGACCCCCCCAGGCATTGTCACAGGATGCCTGCTGAATGATTTCAGCAGGCATGCCGGTCTGGTCCCCAACCGGTGAGCGGTGGGGACCGGAATTCCCATGGGTGTACAGGAACACCCTGGGCCCTTAAGTCCCAGGGAGCCAGGGCGTGCCTGTACGTCCTGTGTCCTAGACGGGTAAACAGGGCTTCTGTTTTTTTTCCAGCAAACAAAAAATACACACACAAAAATCCTGCTTGTCCAGCTGTGACTATACATATACCTTCCCTGTCTATACAGGTGGCTTACTACCAGCCACCTAACACAAAAGTCAACAAATGTAGTACTCTCATCAGTGGTGAAGGTTCCTCATAGCTGACTGTCACCTAGTTTTAAAGGGGTTATCCACCATAAGGTGATTTTAGTAGTAGCATTTCCTGTTGAATTTCATTCTCTAAGCTACACATCCCATAGTTCCAGAGTTTTGTAAGTATGAGGTCACTTTCCTCCCTCCCACACATCAGCCATCCCACCCATTAAAACACACCTGTGATCCCTCCAATGCAATACACCAGTGTTTTCTAATCAGGGTGCCTACAGCTATTGCAAAATTAACTCTCTCCCACCCAGCGGTGGCTCCACCCATTGAAGCAGGACAGACTCCTTCTGATCACCTGACTAGTAATGTCAGGTCTCGATGCACTGAAACCTGGGAAATCCCGAGACATGAGTAATTTTGTATGCTGTTAAAAATAAATATTGAGGCGATAATCACAGAAGAATTGTGAGACCACCGTTACACACAGGTAGAAACGCTATATTATGAACTACACTAACTTTACAGCGCCTGTAGCATAGTCAAATAAAAAAAATCTTGGAATACCCCTTTAGGGTCTATTCACACGTACAGTATTCTGTGTAGATTTGATGCACAGGATTTTCTGCTGCAGATTTCAATGTAAACTGAATGACTTGAAATCCTGCGTATCAAATCTGCGCATCAAATCTGCGCATCAAATCTGCGCAGAATACAGTATGTGTGAATAGACCCTTCAAGCTCAGCGATGAGCTGTCCTCAGCACCTGTGTTTATCTGGGCTAGTCTTAAACTTGGAGTGGCCAAGGAAGGGAATGAAAGGCTCCACTACTAAACCTGCCTTTTAACCCATAAATATTTAGGCCAAATAACAGGACTTACCAAAGTCCCTCGCAAGCTAAGTCTCACCGGGGATTACTGGATCTCCCATATCTCACTCAGCTTTCCCTGGATGAGATATGCACTTTCTGAATACGATATTTACCTTGGTGAAACATCCCTCTCTGCCATTCCTGAAACTGTCTCACAAAATGTAATGAAAAATTAGCTTTCCATTTGCATTATGGGTGTTAACATGTTAGGGACATGTTTTTTTCTTTTAACAGTTTTTCCTTCTTGATCTGTTCATACACAAGGTTAAATGTGTGCAGTGTGTACAATAGAAACAGTGGCAATGCACATAGTAATCTCCAGGGAAAATGTCAGATGACATAACTGCTGGGTCTAGCCAACATAGCCATGATTGTGACAACACTATCAGGGCTGTATTTGTCTATAACATATGTATATAACTGTATAAAATAAAATATAAAAATATTAATTGAACATCTTTCTGAGCTTCTGGAGAACAATTTGAAGCACTAAAAAAGGGAATGATCGAAGATCCCCGAACAAGTGCATAACTATAAGGAGTACAGAGGTAGCAATCACAGGTCCTTGTGCTGGAGGGAATGTAAATAAAAGTAGAGGTCCCGGCACTCACCAAATTCTGCTATAAATCTTGTTTATTGGAGTTTCACATGTAGAAGGATGCAGTGCACGTTTTGCCAAACAGCTTGCCTTTCTCTGTTCTCTGAGACTAAGGCTGGGTTCACACTACAGAATATACAAGCGTAATTCCCGATTTGAATTTATGCTCAGAAATTGTTGTCAATGAAATTCTGCTTCACAGTGCACACTACGGAATTTCAGTGGTGGAAAATCTGCTGCTGAAAGAATGATCTTGGTCATCAAGAATTACATTGCCATCTATGGGGATGCCAACGCCGCGCAGGCCTAGCTGACTCCCACAAATTCTTCAGCAGGAATATTTTTGGCCAGAGATTCTGTAGTCTGAATCTAGCCATAGGAAGGCAATATTTAGACAGCTGAGGAAGGAATGGTTTTTGCCAAAATGTGCACTGTACATCCCAATAAACAACTTTTATAGAATTTTGTAAGTGCCAAGAGTCGACCTCTACATTTCTTCATGTTCTTATCTCCTCCTGCACCACCACCTATGAAGTGCTGGCAATCCTGTCATACTTTGTGCTGGAGTGGATCTAGAGGCTCCTATAATTTTTTCTTTTGTATAAAACTATGTTTAATAGAAGTTTTCCAAAAATCTACAATAATATGCTAAATATTGTACATAAAAAGCATATAAGCTGTAAGGATTATATGGTGGTTAAATGTGTGCCCTCGCACCTCCCCAAGTCTTATATGCTCATTGTATTGTTACCTATAAGCATTTCCGAAGCGATGATTGTCCTTTGTTTTTCATAAGATACAGAGGGACAAAATGTTGAAAACACAAAGGGGATTTTCACCTCTCGCTGAAGATAAGTAGGTATTGCTGCTTCTATAATTGCATATAATCTATCAGGAGACCCCTGACACTGGTTTCCTGCAGTGTTGGAGCGCTGAAAACAATATGTGACAAATAACTGCAGAGAAAACATATGCACATGTCAAAGGAATAATATGTTCAGATCCCATTCCACTGTGAACACTAGTGGCTCAAGGCTATTTGTTTATGTGCTTCCAGACTCAAACATCTAAACACAAATAGAGGATATCGTTTTTGTCTTGGATTGTATAAGTGATACTTTTAATCATAGCAATACAATTACATTTTAATAAATTAGGGAGACCATATGCTGACTTCACCAAGCACAAGGATATATCTGCCCATCATAATCATTGAATTCCTTAGCGACTCATTCTTCAGTGATCTTGATGCTCCTTTACATTCATATCCTATGTGGAATCGGGAAGGTTACTTAAAGAATAGAAAGTTTTCTCCCTTCAGTTTTTTTTTTCCCTGTGACATAGGTAATTTACAGTATGTCACATTTAGTCCATGACTCAAACAAGTCTTGTCATTCTTTCCACCTTGTGATTATGTAAATGCCTCTTAGACACGGTGCAGGTGGGAATAAATGTGATTATGTGATTTTTCCTGGGAGATACAACAATGACAGCTGAGTCCTCCCTCTGTAAAGTCTACATTAGTAACGCTAGCTTACTGTAATGTTTAACCACACTTTAAGAATATTTGTATATAAACTATTGTCATGTCCTGCTCACTTGAAGGCCACCACCCTGTTCATTCCTGCATTTTATGCACCTAACCCCCTTTGTCCATTTTCTGTCCTTCTTTTTACCCTGCTCTAAGCTTTCAGTGTTTGCATTCTTGCATTCTCTCTTGCATTCTCTCCATTGCAGCTTGCTAGGGTGCTCTGCTGCTACACACATTCACACTTATACTTAGTTCTTCAGGGCAAGGGGAACAATGCACCTATTTTTAAATCAATGCCCAACTATCACAGACCTAATAATAGCCATTCCCCATCTTATACCTGTGCTATAAGACACTAGTATCCTGCAAAGGTGTATATTGTTCTTGCTATGTTTTGCGTAGACCTGCTTGTTTTTGTAACCAAATTCTACCATCTACAGCCTGCTTTCACCTTTTGCCTGTCAACTATTGTGCAAAAGCCATCTTACTATGATTTACAACTGCTGCATAAGTACCACATTTTGGTGTCTTTTGTCCATCATCTCATCAGCTGTACCTAAATGTGATTACTCCAGTGCTAGCAACCAAGGGCTTTCCTATATGAAAGTCTACACCTCTTTGTGCGGTTAACAGAAAATAACTCACAATATCTTCGACTTCGCTCACTGGTTTAGCCCCATGTTAAATCCTCTGCCAACCAAAAAGACCATATTTTCTCTTAATGGACTTGCATCAACTATGTTTTATAAGGCCACATTCTATCTGTATCAAGTGTTTTGTTTTTGGTTTTTCATTGTTCATTTTTTGGCTCTTATAATGACCTGAGTTCTTTGAGGCCTGGATTTTACTAATGATAAACAATATTTTACATCAATCTGTTTTCTCAAAGAGCAGACATATATTAGCTTTGTGCGATAAAGCTTTCTTATGGACCAGTGTTTTAAAGTATACTTGTCTCTTTTAAAACCTTTTGACATGTCACAGAGACATGTCTAAATTATTGATCAGTCAGGGTCTCAGTGCTAAGTTCCCCGATGGTCATTAAAGCAAACAGGGACAATGAAATGATTCTCTTCCTGGCTGTCAGAGATCTCTGTCCTGTGATCCTGTTATAAGTCTGTGGGGCAATCGTGTTAAGCAGGATAAGGATTGCCGAGAGCCCGGTAGGCCAGTGTGCTTCTGCACACTTCCTCCCTCTTTTTCTAATAATAGTGGAGGTCATAGCACTGAGACTCTGACTGAGACATTTGATATGTCTTTGTGTCATGCTAAAAGTTTTTATAAATTACAGGTACACTTTATTTTCACCAAAAATGTCAAGATTGAGATATGTACTGTTTTAGATTAGATTGAGATATGTACTGTTTGCTGGGCATGTCATTAAGTTGAAATGTCTTTATTGAAAAAAGAGCGTCACCTTTTGCTAATCTCAACAATGTTGTTGTGGCTATAGCCCCAAAGGTCTCAAGCTCTGTCTCAAGTTTATCTCTTTAAATGCATTGCAATGCATGTGTTTTTCTGTGCATGTTTATTACAATGCTTTCTGTACAAGAACTAGTACTTTCACATGTCCAGCCCTTCAGCCAATTAGGGCTAAGGGCTGTCCTGTCTCCACTCCAGGGACAGGGGAGGATCCTAAAAGCATATATTAATGGCCTTTGTCAGGAAAGAAGTAACATCACATCCTGCAGCTTTCATACTTTCAGTGGACGTTTGCTTCCAACTACAACAATTCAGCACAAGGCTACAAAGCTGTAACCTGTCTATTGCGTCCCTCTACAGGGGTGTTGCCACAGCAAGCGGTAGCATTAGAAGCAACAGCACAACAGACAGACTCTTTCGCAGAGTAAGGACTAAGATACGGAAAACCTCTAGGCCGGCCTAGCCAGGGGATCTCTTTCTGGATGTCCTGAAAGTTTAGTGGCGCCTCGAGCAACCCAATGAAACATAGGTGAAGAAGGAATCTTTGCATATTGTACCACGGCATACAAGTCAAGTCAAAACTCCAGATGTTGCCAGAAGTCTAGTAAAGTCTCAAGTCTCAACCTGTAGGTGCAGTGTAGAACAACCCAGGCATCAGAAATCTTCTGCCATTATGAACCTTCAACCTCGGTTGAAGAAAGATATCATGGTATAGATGTGGTATTACCTTGTGCATGGGTAACTCGGTAACAGATGAGTCCTTGGTAAATAGTAGGCCCCACTCGGGAGCAAATGGGTCTGGATAAGAATAAGAGGAGGGAGAGGTTAGATATAGAGGGAGGAGGAAGAAATATAGATGAGATGAGGTGTAGGGTACACTCAAAGGAAAGTATCCCCGGTCAGCAAGGAGGGAGTACCTGGTACGTGTGTCCCAGAGATAAGAGCTGGGTCCAGTCCAGAGTTCCCAGAAAGGGGCCCGGGAGAGAGGATTATGTCCTGGTAGTAAAAATCAGATAAGGGTATTAAGAACCTAGGAGATAAGTAATATATTAGGTATGGTTACTAATGGTAATAGTGAATAAGTAGTACCATATTGGATAATAAATAATAAGTAATGGTCTGGGTAGGATGAGTTATATGTAACCCGTACCGTAACTGGGGGGGGGGGGGGGAATGGCTTATAGATAGTTGAGGGTGACTAGAAACTAGTCTATGACCCACATTGCGGCCTCTCCTAAATGAGATAAGTGGGTAGGGGCTTACTGCATCCTTTAGGTCTTTATCCATCATTAAGATATCCCAGTGTCTTAGAATGATGTTACGTATTCCTGGGATGCTGTGTCGTATGTAGCAATTATACGGGTGAACCCCCATCCTCTTCTTTTTCCCAAGGGTTAAATAGGTTTTGCAGTGGGGTGGACATAGCCGACTGTAGAGCTGCATCTAGATGTTTCTTAGGGTATCCCCGTTTCTGGAACCTGGAGTACAATTTTGAGGCTTCATCATGGAACACTTCGTCTGATGAATAGTTCCTCTGGATCCTCAGGAATTGTCCTTGCGGGATTCCCCTACTCAGGGACAGCGGATGGAAACTTTGCCATCTCAATAGGTTATACCCTGCTGTGGGTTTGCGGTAGAGTGTTGTGTCCAGTTGCCCGCGGCCATTTTTGTAGATCATGACGTCCAGAAACGGAAGTTGTGTCTTTTGAATATCAGATGTAAAGTATATGCTAATTTCGTTATGGTTTAGTGACGTGATGAAGTCCTTAAACTGTGTGCGGGAACCTGACCAGATGATGAACACATCGTCTATGTATCTTGTCCACATGAAGATGTGTTTGGTCCAGTTCAGGGAGGAGTCTGTTAACACAATGGTGTCCTCCCACCAGCCCAGGGTGAGGTTAGCATAGCTGGGGGCTCCCCATAGCCGTGCCCCTGAGCTGGTGATAAAAGGTAGAGTCAAACAGGAAGTAGTTATGGGTAAGTATGAATTTCAAAAGGTCCAGGATAAATTTATTGTGGGTGTGGAGATGGTTACTTCTGGTTTCGAGATGGAACGAAATAGCTTTTAGGCCGATGTCATGCATGATTGAGCTGTACAAAGCCTCAATGTCAATAGACGCTAGGTACCAGGAGTCATCTATAGACATATCTTCCAGTTTGCCCAGTAGGTCAGTCGTGTCCCTAGTGTAGGAGGGAAGAGCTGTGACAAATTGTCGTAGCATCTTATTGACATAGATACCTATGTTCTGGGACAGGCTATCCTCTCCGGACACTGTGGGTCTACACTTGAGTGGAGTAAGTCCTTTGTGGACCTTAGGGAGTCCATAAAACGTTGCTATTCTCGGGTGGTTGGGGTATAGGAATTCAAATTCCTTCCTATCTATAATCTGGTCCCGCAACACTGAGTTAAGCAGAGTAAGAAGCTCCCTCTGGAAGGTAGTGGTGGGGTCCCATCTCAGTTTGGTGTAGTTGGTCTCTTCTTCGATGATCGACAGGGAGTGGCATCTTAATAGGCTCTGCCCGGCGGTCCCGCAGTGACATGCGGACAGCTCGGAGGCCACGGGAACCGGTAAGTACACTGAATCACCACTGCCTTTACTATTATACTGTCATGTGCAATAGCTTATCCTGTCTTGTGCATAACTACTGTATTCACCACCACTCCTCTGTAGTGTTGGGCACGGCTGTATGGCCACTATCATCTATCCTATGCCCAGAGGGGCCTGACGAAGTGCTTTGATAGCACGATACGGACCGTGGCCCGCCGTTGTCTGCTACTCCCCCACCGTGACATCTGCCCCCCGTGGCTTGCATCTATGTCTGCACGATATGCAATAAAGTAAAGATTTTGCTACTGCCTCTCGGGTCTTGGGTGAGTTGCTCCTATTCATTTATCTTCTTTTGTCATTGCCATTTGGACTATACCGCACAGTGTTAGCACCACCCGAAGCAGGCACATTGCTTCCTACGCCTTTTCCACAATATACAGGAACATATACATACTTCTCCAGCCTATACTACTAGTGCCAGGCTTCTTTGCTTCTACTACATTGACTATCCTATGCCCATCCTCCCCTGTTTACTACAACATATTTACCAAAGTTATCCCACCTGTCTGGCTACCCTTAAGGGGACTACCCTCCTCTCCTTACCAATATTATTATCCCTGTACTTTAACCATAGTTCACCCTCACCTCCAGGTCACCACACATGACCATGATATGTCCATAATAGAATGTCATTAGATATCCATGGTATCAGTACCAGACAGGACCTTTATATATCCGCTTTCCTTACCAACCTGGGATGATATCCGTATTATATAACAATTGGCTATATTATAACACCCTTGATTTTATATTTTTAAATTTTGACCCGACATATTAGTATAATCATTATATTTTACTAACTCCCTCCACTATCCATCAGTCATCCCCCCCCCCCCCCCCCCCCCCCAAGTTATGGTCCGGGTTATATATATAACTCATCCTACCCAGACCATTACTTATTATTTACTATTCAATATGGTACTACTTATTAACTTTTACATTTAGTAACTATCTGGGAACTCTGGACCTGACCCAGCTCTTATCTCTGCAACACACGTACCAGGTACTCCCTCCTTGTTGACAGGGGATCCTTTCCTATGAGTGTATCCTACACCTCATCTCATCTATATTTCTTCCCCCTCCCTCTATATCTAACCTCTCCTCCTCTTAATTCTATCCAGACCTAGTTGCTCCTGAGTGGGGACTACCATTTACCAAGGACCCATCTGTTACCAGGTTACCCATGCACAAGGCAATACCACATATATACCATGACATCTTCCTTCTTCCCCTTTCCCCCATATGTGCATATGAATATCTTCAACTATGCTGTATAGACAACTGCCCATGTCTGATGTTTTTCTATTCTGTACCTACCACATGTTTGGTTTTCCTGTATTTATCTGTGCAATTATATGCTTAGCCCCCCACCTTAGGGGCCATTCTCCTACTGAATCAAACTGATACATCATGAATATGTGTGTCCCCTATCTAGACTAGGGTCTACTAGGAGGTTCCGGTGTAGGCCCAGGTCACTATCACAGGGGACCTACAGTATTGTCAGGAAATATAGATAGGGATAAGACTAGCTGTCCCCATCTGATCTGTTCTCCGTTATCATTGTTTTGTTTATATTATGTAAATACCATTTTTCTTGAACCACTCCTACCACTATTATAGTGTGTTAATAAATACATATGCAATTGGAATATGTTGTTCTTGATTTTATATGATTTTCCTAACATATTTCCCATTTTCTTAGATTAGTAATGTCTCTACAAGTTACATCTATGCGCCCACTAAGCTAACTGGAAACAATGAACATCTTTTTCTACACTGCATGTTGGATTTTCATCCTTACAGGAGTACTTTGGTACTTAATCCCTTGGGAACTCAGGGTTTTCCCATTTTTGCACTTTCGTTTTTTCCTCCTCACCTTTTAAAAATCATAACCCTTTCAATTTTGCACCTACAGACCCACATGAGGGCTTTTTTTTTTTGAGCCACCAATTCTACTTTTTAATGACATCAATGATTTTCCCCAAAGATCTACGGCAAAACAAAAAAAAAAATCATTGTGCGACAAAATTGAAAAAATAAAAAGCACTACTTTGTAACTTTTGGGGGCTTCCATTTCTACACAGTGCATTTTTCGGTAAAAATGACACCTGATCTTTATTCTGTAGGTCCATACAATTAAAATGATACCCTACTTATATAGGTGTGAATTTGTCTTACTTCTGGAAAAAATCATAACTACATGTACGCAAATTAATAAGTTAAAAAATGTCCTCTTCTGACCCCTATAACTTTTACATTTTTCCTCATATGGGGCGGCATGAGGGCTAATTTTTTTGGCATCAGGATTTGACGTTTTTATTTGTACCATTTTTGTTTTGATCAGACTTTTTTTAATCACTTTTTATTAATTTTTTTATGGTATAAAAAGTGCCCAATTTATGGTTTGGACATTTACACACGCGGCGATAACACATATGTTTTTATTTTTATTTACATGGGGGTTTTTTTATGGGAAAAGAGGGGGGATTCAAACTTTTATTAGGGAAAGGGTTAAATCACATTTATAAACTTTTTTTTTACACTTTTTTTTGCAATGTTATAGCCCCCATAGGGGGCTATAACATGCAGTACATTGATTGCCAGCACTGTTCAATGCTATGCCATAGCATTGCATTGACCAGTGTTATCCGAGGTCGATTTCTGAAGCCTGGATCTCAGGCTTGGAGCAATCAATCGCCGATTGGACACGCCGGAGGCAGGTAAGGGACCCTCCGCTTGTGTCCTAGCTGATTGGGACACCGCGGTTTCACCACGGTCGTCTTGATCAGTCCGACTGAGCTAACAGGAATGCTTTTTTACATTTTAGACACGGCGATCAACTTAGACCGCCGCGTCTGAAGGGTTAAAGGGGTAGTCCAGTGGTGAAAAACTTATCCCCTATCCTAAGGAAAGGGGATAAGTTTGAGATCGCGGGGGGTCCGACCGCTGGGGCCCCCTGCAATCTCTCTGTACAGGGACCCGGCTCTCCGGCCTGATAGCGGGTATCGACCCCTCAATACATCTCATTGGCAGAGCCGGAGATTGCCAAAGGCAGCGCTTCGGCTCTGCCATAGAGTTGTATTGAGGGGGCGTGTCGGCCGCCGCTTCGTGCGGAGGTCAACACGCCCCCTTCCCGCGGGCTGTCGGGGCCCCGTACAGGAGATCGCGGGGGGCCCCAGCGGTCGGACCCCCCGCGATCTGCAACTTATCCCCTATCCTTAAGATAGGGGATAAGTTGTTAACCACTGAGTCACCACTGGACTACTCCTTTAATAGCGCATGTCACCGCTAAGCTGGGACCAACCCGTTATATCGCGGGAGCAGGCGCAGGTTAAAAACGAATCCCTTATCCACAGGCAGTGGTCAACACACCCCCTCCATGCATCTCTAAGGAAGAACTTGATAAATACATGTGCTGTACCTTCAACTCTTTCATAGAGATGTATGTAGAGGGCACGTCGGCCACCGCTCCATGCGAAGGTCAGCACAGCTCAGTGCAGGAAGTGCTGGCTGCACCGTGCATGGGGAGACCTGGAGCACCAGACAGGGTATAGTGGGGGGTTCCAGAGGTCGGACGCTCCACAATCACACACTTATTCCCTATCCTGTGGATAGAAGTTACGTTTTAAAGTACTGGAGTACCCCTTTAAGGTTATAATCCATTCAATTGTTTCAGTTGACAGCTCTTCTTTTATTGCATCATGTTTTTTGTAATAAGAGACAAATTAAGCAAAACTCATAGCTCACCAATTCTGTTGTACTCTGTTCCATGACTACTGTACATCCAACAGATGCACAGGAGTTTCACAGCTGTGTTGTCATAGGAAACATGAACCAGCAAGCAAACACCAGGTGGAGAATATCCAGCACTCCGACAGGATGAATGTAAAATATTCCAACTATATTACAAAACCATTAAGTCAAGACGGACAGTAAATATATTTAACCCCTTAAGGACTGAGCCCTTTTTCACCTTAAGGACTTAGCCATTTTTTGCAATTCTGACCACTGTCACTTTAAACATTTATAACTCTGGAATGCTTTTAGTTATCAATCTGATTCCGAGATTGTTTTTTCGTGACATATTCTACTTTAACTTAGTGGTAAAATTTTGTGGTAACTTGCATCCTTTCTTGGTGAAAAATCCCAAAATTTGATGAAAAATTTGAAAATTTTGCATTTTTCTAACTTTGAAGCTCTCTGCTTGTAAGGAAAATGGATACTCAAAATATTTTTTTTTATTCACATATACAATATGTCTACTTTATGTCTGCATCATAAAATTGACAAGTGTTTACTTTTGGAAGACACCAGAGGGCTTCAAAGTTCCGCAGCAATTTTCCAATTTTTCACAAAATTTTGAAACTCGCTTTTTTTCAGGGACCAGTTCAGGTTTGAAGTGGATTTGAAGGGCCTTCATATTAGAAATACCCCATAAATGACCCCATTATAAAAACTGCACCCCCAAAGTATTCAAAATGACATTCAGTCAGCGTTTTAACCCTTTAGGTGTTTCACAGGAATAGCAGCAAAGTGAAGGAGAAAATTCACAATCTTCATTTTTTACACTTGCATGTTTTTGTAGACCCAATTTTAGAATTTTTGCAAGGGGTAAAAAGGAGAAAATTTTTATTTGTATTTGAAACCCAATTTCTCTCGAGTAAGCACATACCTCATATGTCTATGTTAATTGTTCGGCGGGCGCAGTAGAGGGCTCAGAAGGGAAGGAGCGACAAATGGTTTTTGGGGGGCATGTCACATTTAGAAAACACATGGCATACCATTTTGGAAACTAGACCCCTCTGGGAACATAAAAAGGGGTAAAGTAAACCTTAATACCCCACAGGTGATTCACAACTTTTGCATACGTAAAAAAAAAAAAAAATTCCCTAAAATACTTGGTTTCCCAAAAGTTTTAAATTTTTAAAAAGGGTAATAGCAGAAAATACCCCCCAAAATTTGAAGCCCAATTTCTCCCGATTCAGAAAACACCCCATATGGGGGTGAAAAGTGCTCTGCTGGTGCACTACAGGTCTCAGAAGAGAAGGAGTCACATTTGGCTTTTTTGAAGGAAATTTTGCTCTGGGGGCATGCCGCATTTAGGAAGCCCCTATGGTGCCAGGACAGCAAAAAAAAACAGATGGCATACCATTTTGCAAACTAGACCCCTTGGGGAACGTAAAAAGGGGTAAAGTGAACCTTAATACCCCAAAGGGGTTTCACAACTTTTGCATTTGTAAAAAAAAAAAAAAAATTTACCTAAAATGCTTGGTTTCCCAAAAAATTTAAATTTTTACAAAGGGTTAAAGCAGAAAATACCCCCCAAAATTTGAAGCCCAATTTCTCCCGATTCAGAAAACACCCCATATGGGGGTGAAAAGTGCTCTGCTGGCGCACTACAGGTCTCAGAAGAGAAGGAGTCACATTTGGCTTTTTTGAAGGAAATTTTGCTCTGGGGGCATGCCGCATTTAGGAAGCCCCTATGGTGCCAGGACAGCAAAAAACCCCACATGGCATACCATTTTGGAAACTAGACCCCTTGGGGAACGTAACAAGGGGTAAATTGAACCTTAATACCCCACAGGCGTTTCACGAGTATTGCATATGTAAAAAAATTTCTCCCGAGTGCGGCGATACCCCATATATGACCCTTAACTGTTAAGGGCATGCTGGGAGTTGTGGTGGTCTGCCTCCTGCTGTGGCATAACTACAGCTCCCAGCATGCCCTTTTTGCATGCTGGGAGCTGTTGCTAAGCAACAGCAGGAGGCTGTCACTCACCTCCAACGATCCTCGCCGCACAGGTCAGTCCCTCGTCGTCTCCACCGCGGCCGTCGCTCCTGATCCCAACATTGATCCCAACATTGACGCCGATCCCAACATTGACGCCGGGGATCGGGGTCCCCAGCACCCAGGGTGCACGTCCCGCACCCGCTCACGTCCTCCGGAAGAGGGGTGGAGCGGGTTGCGGGAGTGACACCCGCAGCAGGCGCCCTGATTGGTCGGCCGGTAATCCGGCCGACGAATCAGGGCGATCGTGAGGTGGCACCAGTGCCACCTCACCCCTGCAGGCTCTGGCTGTTCGGGGCCGTCGGAGACGGCCCCGAACAGCCTGTAATTCCGGGTCACCGGGTCACTGGAGACCCGATTGACCCGGAATCTGCCGCAGATCGCTGGACTGAATTGTCCAGCGATCTGCGGCCATCGCCGACATGGGGGGGCATAATGACCCCCCTGGGCGATATGCCCCGATGCCTGCTGAACGATTTCAGCAGGCATCGGGCACCGGCTCCCCTCCGGCTAGCGGCGGGGGGCCGGGATTTGACAGGACGTACTCAAACGTCCTGAGTCCTTAAGGACTCGGAAAAGGGGACGTTTGAGTACGTCCTGCGTCCTTAAGGGGTTAAGATCCCCCCCCCATGGCGGGGATTTTTGGTAATTTCCTCCGTTAGCTCAAGTCCCGGCAGCCGGCTTGAGGCACAGGCGGAGCTTACTGACGTCACCGCTGCTGATCTCTCACAGAGGGACCCAGCAGGGAGCAGCAGCTGTGACTAGTGATGAGCGGCATATGCAATATTTCGCGAATATGAGGACGTATATTCGTCCCATATTCGTGAAATTTGAATATTTGTGAGTTTTTTTTCCATTGCGAAATTTCGCTATTGCGAAATTTTGCTCGACTGCGCATGCCCGCTATGACATCATGCGAGAATGGAGATCATTTCCTGGATCTTTGCCAGTTGCTTTTCACATCGCGATTTTCTGCTGCCCTGCGAAGCGAAGATGGTGGGGAGTAACTTTTCACCAAGTGAGGAAAAACTGCTGATTTGTGTAAGTAATTTCACCACTGTTGTTTCATTATATTTAACTGCATTTTAGACTAGTTTAAAAGTTATGATATAAGATCAGATAGCAGTGTTTCCCAAACAGTGTGTCTCCAGCTGTTGCAAAACTACAACTCCCGGCATCCACTGCTGGGAGTTGTAGTTTTGCAACAGCTGGAAGCACACTGGTTGTGAAACACTGAGTTAGGTAACAAACTCTCAGTGTTTCGCAACCATTGTGCCTCCAGCTGTTGCAAAACTACAACTCCCTGCATGCAACTCGCTGCATCCCCCCCTCTCCCCCAATGTGAATGTACAGGGTACATTCACATGGGCAAGGGCTTACAGTGTGTTTGTAGCTGAAGCAAATTTGGTGCTGCAGCTCAAACTCTCAGCGGGAAACTACTGTGAACCCCCGCCCGTGTGACTGTATCCTAAAAACACTACATTACACTAACACAAAATAAAAAGTAAAAAACACTACATATACACATACCCCTACACAGCCCCCCTCCCCTCCCCAATAAAAATGAAAAACGTCTGGTACGGCACTGTTTCCTAAACGTAACCTCCAGCTGTTGCAAAACAACTCACCAGTATTACCGGACAGCCATTGACTGTCCAGGCATGCTGGGAGTTTAGCAACAGCTGGAGGGACCCTGTTTGGGAATCAGTAGCGTACAATACCCCTCTGTCCACTCCTATGCAATTCCCTAACTTAGACCTCAAATGCGCATAGCGCTCTCACTTTGGAGCACTGTGTTATCTGTGGTATTACATAGGACTGCAGGTCACAACTACTACATTATCTGTACTCAGAGAGTTATCACTGTGTTATCTGTGGTGTTACATAGGACTGCAGGTTACAACTACTAGATTATCTGTACTAAGAGAGTTATCACTGTGTTATCTTTGGTGTTACATAGGACTGCAGGTCACACTCACTACATTATCTGTACTCAGAGAGTCATCACTGTGTTATCAGGGGTCAAATGACAGATTTTAGACCAAACATTTACGTCATATGTCCATAAGGGGTTAAACAAAAGTGTTATAATATACTGGTATCTTCATCTTGCAGCATTTCCTCCAAAGAGGATATGACTCCACAAGATCCTAAACTGACAAACAGCAGATCGTAAGCTCCCTGAGAAGGGAGCTACTGAAGGTCCATGGACGCAGCCATGAAAAAATGGCAATTGTAAAAAAGTGGTCGGACCGGAAATGCCGGAACATGGCTCAGGTCCGACATCTCCGGGAAAAATTCCACCCAGGTAAGATATTGGTGACAGTTATGTAAGGGCAGATGTAATTGTGGTAGGCCTTGGGGTGGTGTAGTGTAGTTGGGGTGTTGCTTCAGTAGATGAGGGGTTAACTTAAAGGGGTTATCCATGAAAAAACTTTTTTTTATATATATCAACTGGCTCCAGAAAGTTAAACAGATTTGTAAATTACTTCTATTAAAAAATCTTAATCCTTTCAGTACTTATGAGCTTCTGAAGTGAAGGTTGTTCTTTTCTGTCTTACTGCTCTCTGATGACACGTGTCTCGGGAAACGCCCAGTTTAGAAGCAAATCCCCATAGCAAACCTCTTCTAAACTGGGCGGTTCCTGAGACACGTGTCATCAGACAGCACTTAGGCAGAAAAGAACAACCTTAACTTCAGAAGCTCATAAGTACTGAAAGGATTAAGATTTCTTAATAGAAGTAATTTACAAATCTGTTTAACTTTCTGGAGCCAGTTGACATATAAAAAAAAGTTTTTTACTGGAATACCCCTTTAACTCTTGTCACTCATGACACCAGGGTGACAGCCAACACGCTGAGGTAAATCTTCGGCCTATCGACACCCTTCCCAGAAACAATAGGTGCGTGCTTAAATGAATGAAGGTCCACAATAGAGATGAACTTGAACTTGTATGAACTTTACTGAAGTACTTGCAGTACATCCAATTAACAGCAACAGTCTTAGCAATACAGTCTCTATGTAGTACGGCAGTGATTGACAGATGCCGCGGACCATTAGCTTATCCAAGATGTTATTGGAATTAGGGATGATGCAGAGATCCGTCCGGATTTAGGGGTCTGTTTAGGTCCGTTTATTTTGCAGACTTAAGAGGGATTGAAATAACTCACAATTCTGTAAGGTGGCCGTTGCCGCAAGGCTTGGGCCTAGTCACTGCTCATGACAGCTGTGCAGATCCTCCTCTATCAGCAGCCCACGAGGAAAGAAAGCGATTAATGGCCACCGCTCCCTTATATGGGCAGGGGCAGGGCCGTTTTGGATTGGTCCGAGTCAGCTGTCACTCACCGTTACAATGCATGGTGGGCGGAGAGTGGGTTGCTGCCGTTGTCACAGACAACCATACCTGCCTGGAGCCTTCGGGATGTCAGCCACTTCTGGACCTGAGCCTGAAGTGCGGTCAGCACTTCATGTCCAGTGTGCTCCGGTCCCCCAAACTAACAAGCTGGAGCACGGCCTGACAGCGCACGTGCCCCACACTTGAGTAGCTACGGGGACGCTTGCTGGGAGGCTCAGCAGCTGTGGAGACAGTGGCTTAAGGGAGACCAGCAGTTCTCCCCTGGACACCCCGGGGCGGCAGCACAAAATCTGATGCTGCCGATCCCTCCCCGGCGCCTCGGAGAGAAACCCAATAGGCCGTGAAGCTGATGTATCGCCCCTGCCCATGCCTGCTGGTCCAGCCATCCATTGTGAGATGCACCCTGTCGCTGACAGCGTGATCCAGTGACAGGGATACATTCTGCACAATGTACTGGTGTAGGGCAGGGACACCAGTCCTGGCAAAAAAATGGCGGCTGGGGACACGCCATCTGGGTTGGGCCTGCTCCAACATCTGCCTGAAGGGGTTGCTGTCCCCGATGTTGAAGGGCAGCAGATGTTGGGCGATAACCCTTGCCAGGAGCCCGTTAAGGGAACACGCACGTCGGTCTCCAGGTGGGAAGGGAGTGGTGCATTCAAATGCGTCGGAAACCGACTGCTGGCGCCGGACGGCAGTGCAGGACACAGAAGAGGATGGTGAAATGGAGGTAGAGGTCTGGCTGCCGGTACCTGTACCTCTACCAGAGGGAGCGGGGGGGGGGGGGGCATAAACTCATGGGAACAGGTGAGGGTGTGGCAGGGGCTGCTGTACCCTGCACACTGGTGGTGGCGCTGCTACCACCACCCCTCATCCGCTCATACTCCCGCCAGTGGTTGACTCGGAGATGCTGGGTCAGAGCTGTGGTACCCAGCCGAGCCAAGCACTTCCCTCTCTTCACCCTGGCACGACAAATCTGGCAGATGGCTATGCTCAGATTATTTGCTGCCAGGGTGAAGTGGGCCCAGACAGGTGACTTCAGCACCACCCTCCTATCAGATGGGGTGATGCTGACTTGCACCTGCTCGGGCTCGCTGCGCACAGGAGGAGGTGGCTGCTGCTGACACCTCCTGCTGCTGCCATCACCAGGGAAACCCTGACGCTGGTCTACCTGGTGACCTGGCACACCGTTTCCCCAGGGTGCCTACCTTCCTCATCACTGCTGCTGTGAACTGACAAGGGAGGTGGCACCCATGTTGGGTCACCCTCCTCTTCGCCCCCAGATATGTCAGACCCAGAGCTAAACTGTGGTGGGCTGAGGGAAACAGCAGGCATGGAGCCGCTGACCTGGCTCCGCTGTCCCCTCACTGACGCCTGGGTCTGACTAGGTGCGGGTGTTTCTTGGCCAAAAACACCCGCACCACTTGGAAGGGATGTCTCTGGGGTACTGACAGCAGGTACCCCATCCTCCTCCTCCATCATCCCTTCCAAAAGGTCCTGAGCGTATGAACAGAACTGGATGTCTGCCTGATTCAGGGCCTCCCCCAAGATATCCCTCTCACTGTCGCTGTCAAACAGTAAGAGGCTTGACTCTTGGGGGCTGGGGGCGGGTCCTAAAGGCACTGGTGTACTGGTGGTGCTGCTGTGGGGGCTGCTGTGAGTCGGGGCTGAGGACTCTGTGGCACTACTTTGGAACATGTAGTCCAACACTATTGGAGCCTGAGACGGCAATATCGGGCGGTTTCCCGAGGAAAAAAAATCTCGGATCAGGCAGACTCCCCTTCCGCCTGATCCTCCACTAGTGGCACGAGAATTACCCCGTGCTGGCAGCGACCCAGCACTGGGAGTAACTCCCCTACCCCTGCTGCCATGGCCACGGCCACGTGTGGACGTCACTCATTCTTGCGGATGTGTGATGGTGGGGGGGGTAAACTTTATTGAGGGGGGGATGTGGGAAAGCAATAAGTTGTGTTTTTTTGTGTGTTTTTTGTTTTTTTTAAGACAAGCACACGGACAAAGACGCAGACAAAGACGCAAAGACTAGTAAACTACAACAAACTTTTTTTTTTTTTTTTTTTTTTTTTTTTACAAGGACACAGACGCAGACAAGGACAGTAAGAACTACTTAACTAAAACTACACCTAAATTACTAAAGATAACTTTTTTTTTTTTTACACTAACACAGACAGACGCAGACACGGACTATGACAACAAATACTATACTAAACTACAAGTTATAAGCTAAAACTACCTTTATTGTGTTTTTTTTTTGTTTTTTTTCACAAAGACACAGACGTAGACAAGGACAGTGAGAACTACTTAACTAAAACTACACCTAAACTACTAAAGCTTACTTTTTTTTTTTTTACACTAACACACAGATACTGACAAGTACTAAACTACTACACAGCTAATATAAAACTAATATAAACTAAAAATAAAGACTACTTACACAAACTAAAATAAGACTAAAACTACCTACCTTACAAAATAACCTATATAGTTACACGTAAATTATCACTAAACTACACTATACAAAAAAGAAACAGGAATTTGCTTTTAAAAAAGCAGTTGTTCTTCTTCTGTTTTTAAAAAAACAATTGGGTTCTCTTTTGCTTTTAAAAAAGCAATTGGTTGTCACAGGATACAAGGCACAAAGGATGCAAGCAAAAGCACAGAAACACTCTCCTCTCTAAACCACCATGTGAATCTGCAAAGGAATGCTGGTGGGGAGTGATGTTATATACTGGTCGTGCCAGCAAGTTTCTATTGGTTGCTATGGACGTTGCTAAGCTCTGACAACTGTGCTTGCAGAACCCTCATTGGCTCACAGGCATAAGTAGGGCGGAATTTCAAAGAATATTCGCATGCATAAACCTTTCGCCACACAGTCTCATCCCTGGGTCTTTAACCTCTTAAGGACCCAGGGCGTCCCCGCACCCTGGGCTTTAAGGATCCAGGACGTCGCCGTACGTCCTGGCGTTTTCCGGTCTCTGCCGCTCGCCGGGCAGAGATCGGAAGCGGATGCCTGCTGAAATCCTTCAGCAGGCATCCAGGGCAAACGCGGAGGGGGATCTGCGGCGATATCGCATGATCCCGGCTGTCACAGACAGCCAGGACCATGTTGGAGTATAGGAGCGAGGTGGCAAGCCTGCCACCTCCTCCTATTCCCTGCGATCCGTCGGTTAGTTAACCGACGGATCGCAGGAGGGGGGGCGGTTACTTCCTCCCGTCCTGCCCGGCCCCTTGAAGTCCGGAGAGGATGGGAGGAAGACCGGAGGACGGGGGAGTGCTGGGGACCGGCCCCAGTACTTACCTCGTCCCTGAAGACCCGGATCCAGACGATGAAGACGGCGGCGGCGACAAGTGAGTAGATCTTCAGCCGAGGTCGGGCCCTTTACAGCAATGCACATCGCCGTAAAGCGACATGCATTGCTGTATTGGGACCCTGTAAACTACAACTCCCAGCATGCCCAGACAGCCCTTGGCATCTGGGCATGCTGGGAGTTGTAGTTTTGCAGCATCTGGAGGTCCACAGTTTTTGTACCACTGTGCCCTTCCAGATGTTGCAAAACTACACATCCTCAGCATACCCTTACTGTCCAGGCATGCTGAGAGTTGTAGTTCTGTAACATCTGGCCCTTCAGATGTTGCAGAACTACAACTCCCAGCATGCCTGGACAGTTTTGGCATACTGGGAGTTGTAGTTTTGCAACATCTGTAAGGGAACAGATTGGGAACCACTGTATTAGTGGTCTGCAAACTGTAGTCCTCCAGATGTTGCAAAACTACAACTCCAAGCATGCTGGGAGTTGTAGTTCGGCAACATCTGGCTCTAAAGATGTTGCCGAACTACTACTCCCAGCATGCCTGAGAATGTTTGGGAGTTGTGGTTTTGCAACAGCTGGAGGCACACTGGTTGGGAAACATTGTTTCCTAACTCAGTGTTTCTCAACCCGTGTGCCTCCAGCTGTTGCAAAACCACAACTCCCAAACATTCACTGGCATGCTGGGAGTAGTAGTTTTGCAACAGCTGGAGGTCCCCCCCCCCCCCCCTGTGAATGTACAGGGTACATTCACATGGGCAGGGGCTTACAGTGAGTATCAGGCTGCAAGTTTGTGCAGAAAATTTTGCGCGGCAGCTCAAACTCGCAGCGGGAAACTCGCTGTAATCCCCGGCCCGTGTGACTGTACCCTAAAAACACTACACTACACTAACACAAAATTTAAAAAAAAGTAAAAAACACTACATATACACATACCCCTACACAGCCCCCCTCCCTCCCCAATAAAAATGAAAAACGTCTGGTACGCCACTCTTTCCAAAATGGAGCCTCCAGCTGTTGCAAAACAACAACTCCCAGTATTGCCGGACAGCCGTTGACTGTCCAAGCATGCTGGGAGTTTTGCAACAGCTGGAGGCACCCTGTTTGGGAATCACTGGCGTAGAATACCCCTATGTCCACCCCTATGCAAATCCCTAATTCAGTCCTCAAATGCACATGGCGCTCTCAATTCGGAGCCCTGTCGTATTTCAAGGCAACAGTTTAGGGCCACATATGGGGTATCGCCGTACTCGGGAGAAATTGACTAACAAATCTTGGGGGTCTTTTTCTCCTTTCACCCCTTATGAAAAGGTGAAGTTGGGGTCTACACCAGCATGTTAGTGTAAAAAAATAAACTTTTTACACTAACATGCTGGTGTTGCCCTATACTTTCCATTTAGACAAGAGGTAAAGGGGAAAAAGCCCCCCAAAATTTGTAACGCAATTTCTCCCGAGTACGGAGATACCACATATGTGGGCGTAAAGTGCTCTGGGGGTGCACAACAAGGCCCAGAAGGGAGAGTGCGCCATGTACATTTGAGGTGATTTGCACAGGGGTGGCTGATTGTTACAGCGGTTTTGACAAACACAAAAAAAACAAAACCCCACATGTGACCCCATTTCGGAAACTACACCCCTCACGGAATGTAATAAGGGGTGCAGTGAGAATTTACACCCCACAGGTGTCTGACAGATCTTTGGAAGAGTGGGCTGTGCAAATTAAAAATGTTGCACAGCCCACTGTTCCAAAGATATGACAGACACCAGTGGGGGGTAAATGCTCACTTTACACCTTGTTACATTCTGCAAGGGGTCTTGTTTCCAAAATGGTATGCCATGTGGGGGTTAATTTGCTGTCCTGGCACCATAGGGGCTTCCTAAATGCGACATGCCCCCCCGAGCAAAATTTGCTCTCAAAAAGCCAATATGACTCCTTCTCTTCTGAGCATTGTAGTTCGCCCGTAGTGCACTTCAGGTCAACTTATGGGGTACCTCCATACTCAGAAGAGATGTGGTTACAAATTTTGGGGGGTATTTTCTGCTATTAAACCTTGCAAAAATGTGAAATTTGGGGGGGAAACACACCTTTTAGTGATTTTTTTTTTTTTTTTACGTATGCAAAAGTCGTGAAACCCCTGTGGGGTATTAAGGCTCACTTTATTCCTTGTTACATACCTCAAGGGGTCTAGTTTCCAAAATGGTATGCCATGTGGGGGATTTTTGCTGTTCTGGCACCATAGGGGCTTCCTAAATGCAACATGCCCTCCAAAAACCATTTTAAAAAAACGTACTCTCCAAAATCCCCTTGTCGCTCCTTCGCTTCTGAGCCCTCTACTGCGCCCGCCGAACACTTTACATAGACATATGAGGTATGTGCTTACTCGAGAGAAATTGGGCTACAAACATAAGTATACATTTTCTCCTTTTTCCCCTTGTAAAAATTCAAAAATTGGGTCTACAAGAACATGCGAGTGTAAAAAATGGAGATTGTGAATTTTCTCCTTCACTTTGCTGTTATTCCTGTGAAACACCTAAAGGGTTAAAACGCTGACTGAATGTCAATTTGAATACTTTGGGGGGTGCAGTTTTTATAATGGGGTCATTTGTGGGGTATTTCTAATATGAAGACCCTTCAAATCCACTTTAAACCTGAACTGGTCCATGAAAAATTGTGAGTTTGGAAATTTTGTGAAAAATTGGAAAATTGCTGGTGAACTTGGAAGCCCTCTGGTGTCTTCCAAAAGTAAAAACTTGGCAATTTTATGATGGAAACATAAAGTAGACATATTGCATATGTGAATAAAAAGAAAAATTATTTGGAATATCCATATCCATATCCATTTCCTTACAAGCAGAGAGCTTCAAAGTTAGAAAAATGCAAAATTTTCAAATTTTTCATCAAATTTGGGGATTTTTCACCAAGAAAGGATGCAAGATACCACAAAATTTTACCACTATGTTAAAGTAGAATATGTCACGAAAAAACTATCTCGGAATCAGAATGATAACTAAAAGCATCCCAGAGTTATTAATGTTTAAAGTGACAGTGGTCAGATGTGCAAAAAATGGTTGTAAAATGGCTGGGTCCTTAAGGGGTTAATGATACAAGCATTGCATTTATCAGTCGAAGGAGATCCCTACAATGTGTTCAGTTTTTAAAACAGTTTGAAAAAAAGACGAATATTCGTAATAGCAAATTTTTGCGCGAAATTCGTAATATTCGTTATCGACAGGTTAGTGCCAGTGACACTGGTGACACATTTCCTTTGAGGATGCCACCATTTTTAATTTTTGTATTTTCAATTTTTCCTACTTGCTTTTTAATAACCATATTTTTCACTTACAGACTTCATTCATTTTACCACACAATCAACAGAGAAGCCAAAAAACATTACTTGTATTATAATTATTTCATTTGTACGCAGTGCACTTTATAGTAGAAATGGCATGTCATCTTTATTTTGTAGGTCAATACAATTACAAGATACCAAACAGATAGGTTTTGTTTTGTTTTTCTACTTTTTGTTAGAAAATGAGTATGCTTAAAGCTCACCTCTTCTGACCCCTATAACACTTTTTTTAATATATATGGGGCTGCATAGGGCTCTTTTTTATTAACAAATTTTTTTGCCAATACATTCATTTTCTTCTGGTACATGAAGTGACCAAAAATCAACAATTCTAGACTTTGTTTTTTTTATTACGTATATTCCATTTACCATGCAGTCTCATTATCATTATATTTTAACAGTTAGGACATTTCCGCATACTCTGATACCAACATTTATTAAGACTTTGTTAAGGTGTCTGGGGAGGGGGATATACCTGTGGGGATGTGTGCAAAAGAATCCGCCTGGCCATGCAGGTAACTAGTTCCCAGTTCCCTTTAAAGGGGTTATCCACAAAAAAACTGTATATAACTTCTATTAAAAAATATTAATCCCTTCAGTACGTATGAGCTGCTGAAGTTGAGTTGTTCTTTTCTGTCTAGGTGTTCTCTGATGACACCTGTCTCGGGAACTGTCCAGAGTAGAAGCAAAGCCCCATAGCAAACCTCTTCTTCTCTCTGCAGTTCCCGAGACAAGCAGAGATGTCAGCAGAGAGCACTGTTGCCAGACAGAAAAGAACAACTCAACTTGAGTAGTTGATAATTATTGGAAGGATTAAGATTTTTTTATGGAAGAAATTTACAAATCAGTTTAACTTTCTGGAGCCAGTTGATATAAAAAAAAAAAAAATTCCTGGACTACCCCTTTAACCCCTTAACGACAAAGGACGTAAATGTACATTCTGGTGAGGTGGTACTTAACGCACCAGGACGTACATTTACGTCCTATGCATAACCGCGAGCATCGGAGCGATGCTCGCATCATGCACGGCAGGTCCTGGCTGCTGATAGCAGCCAGGGACCCGCCCGTAATCGCGGACATCCATGATCGCGCGGATGTCCGCCATTAACCCCTCAGATGCCGTGATCAATACAGATCACGGCATCTGCAGCATTGCGGTACTTTGAATGGATGATTGGATAGCCCGCAGCGCTGCCGCGGTGATCCGATCATCCAGCATGGTGGCCGGAGGTCCCCTCACCTTGCTCCGACCATCTCCCGGGGTCTTCTGCTCTGGTCTGCGATCAAGCAGACCAGAGCAGAAGATGACCGATAATGCTGATCAGTGCTGTGTCCTATACATAGCACTGAACAGTATTAGCAATCGAATGATTGCTATAAATAGTCCCCTATGGGGACTATTAAAGTGTATAAATAAAAGTAAAAAAAACATTAAAAAAAAAAGAAAAAAAAAGGGTAAAAACCCCCTCCCCCAATAAAAACGTAAATTGTCCCATTTTCCTTATTTCACCCCCAAAAAGTGTTAAAAAAATATTTTATATACATATTTGGTATCGCCGCGTGCGTAAAAATATCCCAAATATTAAAGTAAAATATTCATGATACCGTACGGTGAATGGCGTGAACGTAAAAAAAAAGTCCAAAATAGCTGTTTTTCTTTTTATAACATTTTATTCCAAAAATTTTTTATAAAAAAAGTATTAAAAGTTTTATATAAGCAAATATGGTATCAAAAAAAAGTAAAGATCACGGCGCAAAAAATGAGCCCTCATACCGCCGCTTATACTGAAAAATGAAAAAGTTATAGGTCTTCAAAATGGGGGATTTTAAGCGTACTAATTTGGTTAAACAGTTTGCAAATTTTTTTAAGCGCAACAGTAATAGAAAAGTATATTTTCATGGGTATCATTTTAATTGTATTGACCCAAAGAATAAAGAACACATGTCATTTTTACCGTAAATTGTACGGCGTGAAAACAAAACCTTCCAAAATTTCCTAAACTGTTTTCTTTTTAATTTTCCCACACAAATAGTATTTTTTGGAATGCACCATACATTTTATGGTACAGTGAGTGATGGCATTACAATGGACAACTGGTCGTGCAAAAAACAAGCTCTCATTCTAGTCTGTGGATGAAAATATAAAAGAGTTATGATTTTTTGAAGGCGAGGAGGAAAAAAGGAAAACATAAAAATAAAATTGTCTGCGTCCTTAAGCCCAAATGGGCTTCATCCTTAAGGGGTTAAGTGCTTTGGAAGTAGTTATACTGACAATTCTCTAAATATGCTTTATGAACAGATAGGCTGACAGTGAACACTGTAGAAATACTTGAGAAGACTTGTACTCACTGTAATCATGGGCTGTAAGATACAGACAATCATGACATGTAAGAGACACGGCCCTAACTTTTACTGGAAGTCCACAAAGAATTAAGTGTTCGCAGAAGAGTACTTGCTCAGCTATCCCCTCTTTTGTCTAGATGATTATTCCTCTCAGGGCAGAAATAGGATACTCGAGACAAATTGCCCTATAGGTACGGAGTAGAAAAAGTCATGGGTAAAACCACCTGAACACTATACACTGCTTTGATCACTGTGAGTGACTCAGAGCAGACTCAGAAGAACTGAAAGTGGTTGTTGTCTATATGTCAAAACTAGGGTTTGATTATTTGCTTTGTAGCAGGCATTAACTGAAAACAAGGATACTGAGCTATACCTAATTCATGTGGTGTAGCGGGAGGCAGACATATACATCTGCACACTTCTCTGGTTAGGGCCAGACTCTGACTTAACAGGCTTGGTTTCATACCTCTAGAGCAGTGGTTCTTAACCTTGTTGGAGGTACTGAACCCCACCAGTTTCATATGCACATTCACCGAACCCTTCTTAATTGGAAAAATAAAATATGATTTTTTCAAATTCAAAACATAGGAGGCATATATTTAAGTATATATTTATACATAGGTGCACAAAATGAACAAAACCATTAAAGAACAAAAAACAAAACCATGAAAACATGATTTTCACACAAAAACAAAAACATAATAATGAATATTTACTGCAAATCAGTGTGACTTCTGCTGTTGCCTTTCAGAGACCAGTTCAGAAATGCGCGGCTTTACCTTGGCAAGTGCCACTCTCATGTCATTTTCACAACAAAGTCTGTTCCTTTTCTTCGTTTTTATGTCCAGCATCCTCAGTCCAGTTCCCGCAGCGTTTTTATGTCCAGTTCCCACGGCGTCCGTGCGTCCAGGCTGTCCTCTTGCCAGAGGGACCGTCTGGCTGAGGCTGATTAAGACGCCGCGGGACCGCAAGTGCGTCATGGGAGGCCGCGCTGGAAGTGGTGCGTTCCAGCGTGGGGCGCATGCAGGCGATTGTGTAGGAACGGAGCCACAAAGGATAGGAGGCTTCCTTTACAGTAGGGTAAAACAGTACTCTGAGATCTGTTAGGTGGGACGTGATCAACTGCAGCCAATGACGGACAAGCAGGGCATGTCATCACGAATCATATGAGTCGGGTGTGTGTCTTGACCTCGGCCGAACCCCTGGGGTTCGATCGAACACAGGTTAAGAACCACTGCTCTGGAGAGAGAAGATTGGACTTGGGTAACTCATCCCTCTAGCAATTCTAGCAATTTCTACACAGAAAGTAGTCTAAGGGTCATGTGTCTAAAGTTCCATGCATCATTGCTAACAAGCAAAGAGCAAAATGTTAGCCCTTGCACATTCTTACTACTACAATATACTGTATACAGAGGTATCAGTGTAATATAAAAAATGCAACTCATACATGTTAGATTCACGATTCTCAAATAAAGGCTTAAATACTTGGAAAAAGAAAACTCCTCAGCCATGTGACAAATTTTTACCACAGCAACTAGGAGTTGAAAAACTTCAGTTCAAACTCATGCAATGTACAATCAGGCTGGTTATCTTCGCTTACCTGCCTGACCTACTGGTTCCATGCACCAGTACCATTCGGTCCACTGGACTAACCATACTTGTGGACTGAATTCCGTGCGGAGTCCTCAAAAAGAATGGACAGTTTAATTCTTTCTTTGGACAGTAACACAGAGGGTCCACACCCCTTGCCCCTTACAGACTGACATTTGACTTCATTGCTTCTTAGATGTGGCGAACACATAGAAAACAGCCTATACCGCAAATGTGCACCAACTGACTATCTATGAAGAACAATTTGTAAAATATCAGGTCTATGTCTTTTGGGCAGCATTATACGCACACAGGTGACGTTTTTGTTAGATGTCATCACACTTAAGATTGCAATAGTGTTTTATTTTTCCTTAGAGGATAAACAGATATTGTTTCTGCTTGTTAACATCAGAAGCAAGCCATTAATGGCTCCTCGGGTATTCATTTTCAAAATATCAGTTTCTATATAATGTGGCTGAAACAGTTTTGTGATTCACGCTACCAATTACAGAGATGAAACAGATGGAAAGCTTAAAAAAAAAATATAGGATGTAACATCTTAAAGAAGCACATGTAACATCTTAGGCTAAGTTGCTACTCGGATTTTTGTCCTGTGTTTTTTGGTTTGAAAAAAACGCAAGAAATTTTTTCATTTGTTTGGAAATTGCATTTTTGGTACCTTGGTAGTCTTTTTTTGGTACTTAAAAATTTTTGGGTACCAAAAAAAAAAAAAGGATGCAGTAGTGATGGAAAAAAAAAATGTGTTTAACGAAATCTAAATTTTTTATAACAAAATTTTAATTAATTTTTAATAAAGTGTGTGTGTTTCACTTTTTTTCTCTATTTTTTAAATGTTTTTGGTAGTACTAATACTCCCAGCATGGAACAGACTGTTGAATGATGGGAGTAGTAGTACATGTACTAATAGACATATCGCCTCAGGTGTCGTGACACCCGATGCTATCGTCCATAATATAGCAGTGATGCGGAGCGGCTCTACACAGCGCTCACATCTCTGCTCTATACTCCAGCCAGTGATGTGAATAGAACATCACTCATTCATATTTTCCGCCCAGAGTGGGGATTGGCCGGATGGTTGCAGCCAATCACAGCTCTGAGGGAAATATGGATGGTGAGTGGCCGGCCGGAGTACAGTGCAGAGATGCAAGCACTGTATAGAGCAGCTCCGCATCTCTACTATAGAGATGCGGGTGTCAGTAGTGATAGCTGCTGTGATCTGTTCTTACCTGCAGGTACTACTACTCCCAAAATGGAGCACATTCTGCTCCATGATGGGAGCTGCAGTACCTGCATTAATAGACAGATCGCAGCGAGTGTAACTTCTGACACCTGTTGCGATCTGTCTTTAATTGCAGGTACTAGAGTGTGCTCCATGTTGGGAGTAGTAGTACCTGCAGTTAAGGAAAGATCACAGCGGATGTCACTTCTGACACCCGCTGTGATCCTCCTGTATAATGTATAGATGCTGTTGGCCGCTCTTCTATGGTCCCCTGCACTGACGTATATTTACACATATTCCTATTTCCCACAGAGAGCTGTGATTTGCTGGAATCATCCAGCCAATCATAGCTGTCTATGGAAAATATGAATAGGTGTATATATATGGCAGTGCAGGGGACCATAAAAGAGCATTCGGCCGCATCTATACATTATACAGGAGGATCGCAATGGGAGATCTGTCAGTTAGTACAGGTACTACTACTCCCATCATGGAACAGTGTGTTCCATGCTGGGAGTAGTAGTACTAGCTAAAAAAATGTAAAAAATTAAGAAAAAATGTGAAAAACACACACACTACATTTTATTATTGCCGGCTACATTTTTAGGTCCCTGCCCACACACATAAATTGATCCCTGTTTAAAAATTTATAAAAATTTTGTAATAAAAAAGATACATTTCGTTAGATACAATTTTTTCCATCACTACTGTATCTTTTTTATATATTTTTTTTAAATGGTACCCTACGAAATTTTATTAAAAAAAGGTATCTCCATCACTTTTTTGGATCCCTAAAGTCCAAAAGAGAATAAAAAACGCCTGAAAAAACTCCAAAGTTAAAACCCACATGGCATTTTTCTTGCCGCTGTTTTACTCCCATAGTCTTCTATGGGAGAAAAACGCCACAATTCAGGGAAAAAAACGCCAGTGGTTCAACATGCTGTGATTTTGCAAAACCACCAAGGAGCTGATAAGCGCCCAAAAAAAGTTAAAAAACGCCAAAAGGATTTTAAAAAAAGGCCAAACTGAAAAACGCCAAGGGGAAAAATGAATTTTGCGATTTTTCATTGATTTACAGCCAACATCTGGCCGCAGCGTTTCTTGGCTAAAAAAAAAACGGCATGCGGCAGAATTGGCGTTTTTACCCCCCCCCCCAAAAAAAAAAACTAAGTAGAAACTTAAAGTGGCATATGTAAATTCTACTGGCTTGGCTGTTTCAATTGCTCACATAGGCTGTTGGTTATGTTGATCATTCAGATTTGTTGCTCAAATGGGAGTTCCATCAGTCGGATCCCAAAGACCGAATATTTATTACCAATGCAGTAAATATTTCCATTCAAAGGTTTGTGTTTTAAAAATGTTTGCAATGTGCCATTGATCTAAACACTTGGGGAGAACCATGCAATTGCTGAAGAAACAGAAACATTCTGATTTAGTATTACATGGATTTTTAATCGCCTATATTTCTGCACCAAATCCAACAGTTGTGACATATCTCAAAACATATTGGGGGAGATTTATCAAGAACTGGGCAGAGGAAAACTTGCCCAGTTGCCCATAGCAACCAATCAGATCACTTCTTTCATTTTTAACAAGGCCTCTGCAAAATGAAAGAAGCGATCTGATTGGTTGCTATGGGCAACTTTTCCTTTCCACAGGTTTTGATAAATTTCCCCCATTAGGCTTTGAATAAGTATGAGTCTGCTGAAGTCTTCTGCTGCTTATGACAGATCCTGCATGGCCCAGTCACATAGAAGGTGCATAACAACTACAATAGGAGGTAAAACAAAGTAGACAAGGCTCAGTGCTTCTATGGTTTTGGGGGAGGGGATTGTATAAGCGTCTATTCACACGGCAGAATTTCAGCACGGAATTCCACATGAAAATGCACAGAAATTATTTGCCTTTTCACTTCACTGGGATTTCCATTCACACGCCAGAATTTCCGCAGCAGAATTTCCACAGCCCTAATTCTGCATTCTGGATTCTTTAAAAATAAGTCTTGTCTTGTCTAATTTTGCTCAATTCTGCAGAGGAATCCTATTGTAGTCGATGGGGACGGAATTTCTTGCAGAAAGTGTGCAATTCACACAGAATGTGCATGGAATTTGTGCGGAACTGGTATGGAATTTGAATGTTAGTAACATTATGGGGGAGATTTATCATTGCCTTTAGACCATTTTTATTGTCTATGTTTTGGCGCTGTTCAGGCGCCAGGGGGCTTTTTAGCGACTTTCATGCGTATTTACATATAGATACTTTTTACTTTTCTGTCCAAATGTAGACCATTTTATTTTTGACAATGCAGTGGTCACGTATTTATTATTTGCGACTTTCCTGAAAAGTCGCTATTTCTCACGCAAATGACAATTATTTGTTGCTATGCTACACCACCTCACAGTAGACGTGACAAAAAGTTCTTCTATTAAACAGTATTATTATTTAACCTATTACCTGTGGATTACCGGACCTACAACAGGTTCCGCTGGGTCCATTGGACCCATGCGGCACCTTCACAGTGGCAGAGCCTTTTCCTAATTTTGTGCCCCTCTTCTCTGCGAACTATGACGGATCTATTATGTTTTGTCAATTAACTGATGCCCCCCAGTTTTAATTATTATCTGTGGTCCTCCGATAATAGCCGTCATTTTGAGCCCGCCTTAGCCAACTATTAACTATTTTGATCGCCGCTGTCAAAGTTAACAGCGGCGTCTATAGGTAGCTTTACAAAATCCCTGGTGGTCTAATGTAGTATTTACCCACAGCTCCCCTTCACAACTCCTTACAGCATCAAGATGCGCTAATCAGGAATTTTTTTTTTCATCTTCTTTGTTCATATGTCCAGAGGGCTTACGGTAGATGCTATTTCCTAGCCAGCTAAAGGACCTCTGATGATGTCATGGCCATGTGACTAGGCTCGAGTAGGCGGTGCCAGTCTGGATTTTGCAAGAAGAACAAATGATTTTGCGTGCTTATGAGTAGTTTGCTGGTGAGGAGAAGGCAGAAGCCCTTTAGTAGCAGGTGAGGTTTTCTCTTGGTGGGTGTATGGACAAGTAATACTCTGCAGGAGCCTATAGAGACAGTTTGGAGTCCGCAAGAAGCACAGTTCATATCCCCAGAGGCTTATGAGCTGTTGCTGTAATGCTCTGCGGGAGAGGGTGTTACTGTAAGGCTCTGCGGGGTGGAGGGGTTGCTGTAATGCTCTTCGGGGGGGGGGGGGGTGCTGTAATGCTCTGCGGGGGGGGGGGGCTGTAATGCTTCTTGCAGACACCTACCAAGAAAGAACCTCCGCAGAGCATTACAGCAACCCCCACCCCTGCAGAGTATTACAGCAACCCCCCCCCCCCCTTGCAGGCCTCTGGTTGTTGGTCTGACTCTTTTTTAGAAAAGGTGTACGTTAGACAACTTTTCATGCTGAAGGAGAGCTGCGCCATATTCATCATTACCCTGCGCATTATTGATGAATAAGGCACACACTATTCAAAGTATAGACAAAAAAAAAGATGGAAATTTGATATAAAATAGACATTTCTTGATAAATCTCCCCCTATGTACCCACCTTTATAAGTGTACTGAGGAATCCTGCAGAATTCTGAAGGAAACTCTCTGCAGAAAATTTAGTGAATACGAAAAAATGCAGAATTCTGCTAAATAAACAAGGACAAGCAGGGCTGTGTACACTGAGGACAAGCAGGGCAGTGTACATTGAGGACAAGCAGGGCTCTGTACACTGAGGACAAGCAGGGCTCTGTATACTGAGGATAAGCAGGGCTCTGTACACTGAGGACAAGCAGGGCTCTGTGCACTGAGGACAAGCAGGGCTCTGTGCACTGAGGACAAGCAGGGCTCTGTACACTAAGGACAAGCAGGGCTCTGTACACTGAGGACAAGCGGGACTCTGTACACTGAGGACAAGCAGGGATCTGTACAATTAGTACAAGCAGGGTTCTGTACACTGAGGACAAGCAGGGCTCTGTGAGCTGAGGACCAGCAGGGCTCTGTGCAGTGAGGACCAGCAGGGCTCTGTACACTGTGGTCAAGCAGGGTTCTGTACACTGAGGTCAAGCTGGGCTCTGTATACTGAGGACAAGCAGGGCGCTGTATTCTGAGGACAAGCCAGGTTCTGTACACTGAGGACAAGCAGGGCTCTGTACACTGAGGACAAGCAGGGCTCTGTATACTGAGGAAAAGCAGTCTTCTGTATACTGAGGACAAGCAGGGAACTGTACACCGAGGATAAGCAGGGCTCCTCAAACTGAGGACAAGCAGGACTCTGTATACTGAGGATAAGCAGGGCTCTGTGCAGTGAAGACAAGCAGGGCTCTGTATACTGAGGAAAAGCAGGGCTCTGTATACTGAGGACCAGCAGGGCTCTGTATACTGAGGATAAGCAGGGCTCTGTGCAGTGAGGACAAGCAGGGCTCTGTGCAGTGAGGACAAGCAGGGCTCTGTACACTGAGGACAAGCAGGGCTCTGTACATTGAGGACAAGCAGGGCTCTGTACACTGAGGACAAGCAGGGCTCTGTACACTGAAGACAAGCAGGGCTCTGTGCACTAAGGACAAGCAGGGCTCTGTACACTGAGGACAAGCAGGGCTCTGTACACTGAGGACAAGCAGGGCTCTGTACACTGAGGACAAGCAGAGCTCTGTACACTGAGGACAAGCAGGGATCTGTACCATGAGGACAAGCAGGGCTCTGTACACTGAGGACAAGCAGGGCTCTGTACACTGAGGACAAGCAGGGCTCTGTACACTGAGGACAAGCAGGGCTCTGTACACTGAGGACAAGCAGGGCTCTGTACACTGGGGACAAGCAGGGCTCTGTGCAGCGAAGCTCTGTGAACGGAGGACAAGCAGGGCTCTGTACACTGAGGACAAGCAGGGCTCTGTACACTGAGGACAAGCAGGGATCTGTGCAGTGAGGTTCTATGACACCTCCTGGCTTACACAGCAGGATGACTGACAAGCCAGGAGCATGCACAGAGCCCTGTTTGTCCTGCCCACACTTTCTGTATTTGGTCGCCTCACAGAAACACATAGGCGATAACTGCGGGGACAGCATTTTTTCACCCAAAAATATACACATTTTAAAAACAATGTATATTAAAAATATACATATAATGGTATTATCTACATTACATAAACAGTTAAGGTAGACTTTAACATCCAGACAGAACCACACTTGCAATAGCAAGAATATGTTTTTTTTTTTTTTAATTGAAACAATCTTTAGTTCAATGTTAATATTGTGCCAAGCACGTGTATTGATAGCAGCAGTCATCTGGGGCAGATGTTGAATTTTGGCATGGTGTCCCTGATCTCCAAGCAACCGTCACTGTCAATTACATCTGTGTCCTGAGGAAGTAGACACAGTTGAATACTATGGCAGTGGACATAGCTGTCAGCTTCCTGCACTATTATGTATGTACATCCTTAACATTCTTTGTCATATTACAAGTTCCTTTATAGTTCAGACATTAGCATATCGGGTAGCTACCTATAGTTGGTACTAGAGATACAGGCTGCAGGCACTTTTGATTGTATGGCATCATCATACCTGCCCATTACTAAACCATAATCCCTATCAATGCTGCAGGTTAACTGTCTGCTACTTCGTAAGCCCTTAAAGGGAATGTATCATCAAAAATGACCCATAGTTAAGTCAAGTTTTTTATGTTAAACATTTTTTTATTATCTAAACTGTATTATAAAGTAATCCTAAAATTTAGCAATTTCCATTTTCATCACTAAGCCTAAAACTGAAACAATGTATAAAGCATTATATTATTTAAAAGCATATCCATCTCTCTCTCTCTCTCTCTCTCTCTCTCTCTCTCAAATATATGCATAATATTGTGGTAAACTGACAAGAATGGTCATTGGGGATTGCTATAGTTCCACAAGGTACCTGTCATACGTGGAAACCAGGTTTCAAGAACTGCATATCAAATCCAAGCAAAGCTGGGTGAGCTCCGGTAAATCAAAAATATAACTAAATTGCTGGTAAGATTTAGCTTGCTATGGCTTTAAGTAAATCCTGTTACTGGGCCTAGATTGTTATGGGATGAAAAGCAGGTTTGGTAGTGCCTTTCATACCCATCCTGGGCCCCTTCAGGGTTTCATACTAGTCCAGTTCAGCACAGGTGCTGAAGACAGCACGCCACTGGGCTTTAAATCTATGGGAGTTTGAACACCAAGTTTGCAGCCTTAAGAAAACGATGTTGTGACCTTGTGTAGATTTGTTGTCTAATTTGTTGGGTGGCTGGTAAGGAGTCACTTGTATAGACTGGAATGAGATATGTATAGTTGACACTGGGCATGCAGGATTTATTTTGTTTTATGCTTGAGTGTGAAGGCGGTATTTTTAATATATATATATATATATATATATATATATATATATATATATATATGTTTTTTTTTTTTTTTTTTTTTTTCCACTGAAAAACACTTCCTGACTGCTATTTTGTCATTTATTGACTGGTTCTATGGAGCTAATCTCTCACAATACACAAAAATATATCACTGTTAAAAAATAAAGCGCATGCCCATTAAGTTCAACAACAAAATTAGGTATAATCAAAATAAATGATTATCATGATTAGTGATTGCAATATGTGATAAATATTATCTAGGTAGGGTATTACTGGTGACATGGGGGGGAGATATATCAAAACCTGTCCAAAGGAAAAGTTGCCCAGTTGCCTATAGCAACCAATCAGATGGCTTCTTTCATTTTTAACAAGGCCTCTGCAAAATGAAAGAAGTGATCTGATTGGTTGCTATGGGCAACTGGGCAACTTTTCCTTTGCACAGGTTTTGATAAATCTCCCCATGGAGAGTAAGCACTAAACCAATAACATTTTAAAGGGTAACTCTCATCAAATAAACTTTTGATATATTTTAGATTAATGAATGTTGAATAACTTTCCAATAGCATGTTAATGAAAAATATGCTTCTTTCTATTGTATTTTTCCCGATCAGTCCTGTCAGCAAGCATTTCTGACTCATGCTGGAGTCCTAAACACTCAGAGCTGCCAGCCTGCTTTGTTCACAGCCAAACAGGCTGTGAACAAAGTAGGCTGGCAGCTCTGAGTGTTCTCCTTTGTGAACAAAGCAGACTGGCAGCTCGTAGTGTTTAGGACTCCAGCATGAGTCTGAAATGCTTGCTGCCAGGACTGGTAGTGAGACCCCTAGTGGTCATTTCTTCAAAGTGGAAAATTAAATAGAAAGAAGCATATTTTTTAATAACATGCAATTGTGAAGTTATTCTGCATACATTAATCTATAATATATCAAAAGTTTTTTTTGATGAGAGGTACCCTTTAAAGGTTTTTAAGAATAGAACAATAGGGTAGTAATATGAAGTTCATTGAAGGGTTTTACTTAGTGATCTGAGATGTAGCAATTCCAAGCTAATATAGAAATCACATAGCTCTTTAAACTTTAGATAATTCAAAGCAGAATCCATCATGTTCTTGTTCCTTTCTGAAAAGACATCACATCTTTGAAATGCTTACGGACACAACAATCACAAAATCATAACCTGACAGATGAATCACCCCGCGTGGGAGAGGCACACTGCCATTATGCATTCCTTGGCTTCTTTTAAAACATGTACTATACTTTGACAAACACTCAATCAGTTCTACTCATGAATCTGCCTTTTTACCAGAAATATGTTCTCTTCAGCACTGCATGGCCCTGGAAATCATTTTACTTGTGAGATCGTCTCAGCTCCAGAAAGATTTAATATACTCTTAAAACAAACACTTGAGTGGGAGCAGGTCGTATACCTGTCAAAACAGTTAAACCTTATTAGTGTCCTACAAATTCATGAAGCACATCAAGTAAAGTGATTCAAACCGACAAGACAATTTCTATTTGATGAACATGTGAGTGGAAATCAAACAAGTACAATATTTGTAGTCATTGAAAATGTAACTGGTAAAACATTTCTAGATGAGGTTATATTCTTTCTACATTATGGATAAAATGAAGTTCTTGTTGCTTACAAATCAAAATGAGTGAGTGGGGGCTGAAAATGTACATGAAAGACATTACCTACAGTTAAGTGGTTTATACAATGGAGCAAGTGTTATTATTTCTTTATACCTACAGGCTTTGTTCTATTAAATCAGATCTTTTGGATGATAGACAGATATATAAAAAGAGAGATACATACATAATGTACATACATGCGGAATCTGTAGGCGCTATATAAATAAATTATTATTATTATTATTATACATAGGAGGTCAAACATATTATATTTCTCACATATGAGATCTATTTAACATATCTATCTATCTATATTTCTGTATGTGTGTATGTATAGATATATATATATATATATACATATATATATGTATATGTTACACCTCTTTATAGATGATAGAAAGATAGATACTATTTCAAGCTCTATCTTGCCAGTGAATGTCCACCTATGAATACCATTCTGTTTATTAAGAAAAAAAAGTTTAGAATTCTGTGCTGCTCAATTTCTTAAAATGGTTTATCTTTATAGCAGTAAGAGCTCAATTTTTGTTATGCAGAGTTGCATGTAAAGACATACAGTGACCCCTCGACCCACGATGGCCCTGACATACGATAATTTCAACATGCGATAGCCTCTCAGAGGCCATTGCATGTTGAAGGCAGCATCAACATACGATGCTTTTTTATGTCGGGGCCATCGCATAAACGTCTATCCGGCAGCGCAGACTGCTTCAGCTGCCGCCGGATAGCCGTTTACGGTGCCCCGTGAGCTCCGGTGATGGTCACTCATCTGTCCTCGGGGCTCCGGAGCATCGTCGTCGGGATCCTCTGCATTGTCGGCGCTCTCCATCGACGTCATCACTTTGCTGCGCACGCCGCCCCGTCATCCAATAGGAGCGGCGTGCATAGCGACGTGATGGCGGCGACGGAGAGCGCGGATGCCGGGGAAGCAGAGGCCTTGCCGGAGCGTTGGGGACGCGGTGACAGCGATGGACGGCGACATCCCGGGCAGTGGTGACGGTCCGGAGCGGCGGGGACAGGTGAGTACAACTTCGTCTAACAGTGGTCTACAACCTGCGGATCTCCAGATGTTGCAAAACTACAACACCCAGCATGCCCGGATAGCCAACGGCTGTCCGGGCATGCTGGGTGTTGTAGTTTTGTAACATCTGGAGGTCCGCAGGTTGTAGACCACTGTCCTATACTTTACATTGCACGGATCCCTCAACATACGATGGTTTCAACAAACGATGGTCCGTTTGGAACAGATTACCATCGTATGTTGAGGGACCACTGTATAATTAAAGGGGTATTCTAGTTTTTTTTTTTTTTTTCTAAGCATCATGCCCTTGCTGCAAAGTTATGTAGTTATTACATTTACATGTTTTACCTCCCAGCAGTCAATCGTCCACTTTTTTCTATTTCTATAGTCCCCCCAGGTTCGGCATTCCTCCGGTCTCTGGATAACTGTTGTCTCAGGCCTTTTTGGCTCGAGACAACAGCTGATCACAGAGGGTTTCCTTTTTGGCCTGAGACAACAGCTGATCACAGAGGGTTTCCTTTTTGGCCTGAGACAACAGCTGATCACAGAGGGTTTCCTTTTTGGCCTGAGACAACAGCTGATCACAGAGGGTTTCCTTTTTGGCTTGAGACAACAGCTAATCAAAGAGGCCTTGGCTTCTTCTTGTGTTCCCTGGCAAGTCAGCCCTCTGTTGATGCATGTGGTCCAAGCTGGACGTCTTGCTGTGCCTGTGTCATGTGATCTCAGCAGTCTGCAGAATGCGGAGATGCATTGAACGCAGGCACTGTTGGACATACAGCTGTAGGCCTCATACATCATAGGCCTCGCTTGTCGGGAAAGACAAGAAGAAGCCAAGACCTGAGTGATCAGCTGTTATCTCGAGCCAAACAGGATCCCAGGAAAGTCATGCATACTGAAGAGGAATGCTGAACCTGGGGAGACCATCGAAATAGAAAAAAGTGAACAATCCACTGCTGTAAATGTAATAACTGCATAGCTTTGCAGCAGGGGCATGATAGTTACAGTAGAAGATAAAAACACTGGTTTTAACATTGTTAAAAACAAAAATACCCCTTTAAAACATCATTTTGGCATCCTGTTGCTAACAATGAAAGCAGCTAGAGAAACATACTGCATACTATATGTAAGAAGTAGTAAGGGTCCTTTTTAACTCGCTGACCCATAACCGATACAAACATCGATCTAGCAAATCAGTGCTCATTTGATAAGCCTTAATGGCTCAATGATTGTGTGACCAGGGCTGAATGAACTATTGCTGAATCAGACAGACTGTGCCGAGATTACAATACAGCAGGGGGACACATTTAACTGTGGCACGTACAAATATGCCGCACACGTCATCAGGGGCTGGCTTTTTAGACAAGACAAGAAGGATCTATGCCCTGTGATCAAGTCACATAGCAATCCCAGAAAGGCAGGGACAACAGTAATCTTGAATGCCGCCTAATACTGAACTTTCAGGGGCAACAAAAACACATAAAAAGGTAATACAAGTTTATTACTGTGTTATATAACTTGACATCATGGATTCATAAGTAAATACTAATTAAAACCTGGATTCACTCTGTATTAGAAGACATAATAGCTGTCACTGAGTAGCACTGTCCACTGGACCTCTAAGTCTAGCATTTAACAATCTGCTCATTCTATATTATGATACTGGCAGATCTGACTACTCATTTATAATGATGAGCTTCTTTTAAATGATAGTTGCTTTAGGTTGGATGATTTGGTCACAATTCTGACTGTTAAGGTGCACATACATGAAAATGGATGATTTCAACCAAAATTATTGTTCATTGGGGACTTTTTGGAGTTGCAACAGAATTGTTGATGGTGTCTTAAAATAGTGAAGGACTTGTAGATAAAGTGTAGATGAGTGAAGAAGGAAAAGCTTTTGTAAATATTAAAATGTTGAAAAATATTTTAAAAAATTCTCACTTTTTGGGTGTTGCAACAGAATTGGTTTTCTCAAAATAATAAAGAAGAAATAGTTTTGTATGAGAAGCTGAAAAAATTATAATTTTTTTCCAGGATCATGGGTTGTGTATGTGTAGGCCTAGCTGGTAGTAGTGGCAGCAAGGTTGATGGTGGAATGGTGGTTGTTTTAACCCCTTAAGGACCAGGCCATTTTACAACTTAGGACCAGAGTGTTTTTTGTACATCTGACCACTGTCACTTTAAACATTAATAACTCTGGAATGCTTTTAGTTATCAATCTGATTCCGAGATTGTTTTTTCGTGACACATTCTACTTCAACATAGTGGTAAAATTTTGTGGTAACTTGCATCCTTTCTTGGTGAAAAATCCCCAAATTTGATGAAAAATTAGAAAATTTAGCATTTTTCTAACTTTGAAGCTTTCTGCTTGTAAGGAAAATGGATATTCAAAATATTTTTTTTTATTCACATTTCCAATATGTCTACTTTATGTTTGCATCATAAAATTGAGGTGTTTTTACTTTTGGAAGACACCAGAGGGCTTCAAAGTTCAGCAGCACTCTTTTCCAATTTTTCACAAAATTTTGAACCTCGCTTTTTTTCAGAGACCAGTTCAGGTTTGAAGTGGATATGAAGGGTCTTCACATTAGAAATACCCCACAAATGACCCCATTATAAAAAATACACCCCCAAAGTATTCAAAATGACAATCAGTAAGTGTTTTAACCCTTTAGGTGTTTCACAGGAATAGCAGCAAAGTGAAGGAGAAAATTCACAATCTTTATTTTTTACACTCGCATGTTCTTGTAAACCCAATTTTAGAATTTTTACAAGGGGTAAAAGGAGAAAATGTATGCTTATATTTGTAGCCCAATTTCTCTCTAGTAAGCACATACCTCATATGTCTATGTAAAGTGTTCGGCGGGCACAGTAGAGGGCTCAGAAGCGAAGGAGCGACAAGGGGATTTTGGAGAGTACGTTTTTCAGAAATGGTTTTTGGGGGGCATGTTGCATTTTGGAAGCCCCTATGGTGCCAGAACAGCAAAAATAACCCACATGGCATACCATTTTGGAAACTAGACCCCTTGGGGAACGTAACAAGGAATAAAGTGAGCCTTAATACCCCACAGGTGTTTCACGACTTTTGCATATGTAAAAAAAATATTTTTTTTTCCACTAAAATGTGTGTTTCCCCCGGAATTTCACATTTTTGCAAGGGTTAATAGCAGAAAATACCCCCCAAAATTTGTAACCCCATCTCTTCTGAGTATGGAGGTACCCCATAAGTTGGCCTGAAGTGCATTACGGGCGAACTTCAATGCTCAGAAGAGAAGGAGTGATATTTGACTTTTTGAGAGCAAATTTTGCTCGGGGGGCATGTCGCATTTAGGAAGCCCCTATGGTGCCAGAACAGCCCAAAAAAATCGCAGGCCATACCATTTTGGAAACTAGACCCCTTGAGGAATGTAACAAGGAATAAAGTGAGCCTTAATACCCCACACGGGTTTCACGACTTTTGCATATGTAAAAAAAATAAAATGCTCAGAAGAGGAGGAGCACCATTGAGCTTTTGGAAAGAGAATTAATTTGGAATGGTAGTCAGGGGCCATGTGCATTTACAAAGCCCCCCGTGGTGCCAGAACAGTGGACCCCCCCCCACATGTGACCCTATTTTGGAAACTACACCCCTCACAGAATTTAATAAGTGGTGCAGTGAGCATTTACACCCCACTGGCGTTTGACAGATCTTTGGAACAGTGGGCTGTACAAATGGAAAATGAAATTTTTCATTCTCACGGATCACTGTTCCAAAAATCTGTCAGACACCTGTGGGGCGTAAATGCTCACTGTACCCATTATTACATTACGTGAGGGGTGTAGTTTCCAAAATGGGGTCACCTATGGGGGGGGGTCCATTGTTCTGGTACCATGGGGGCTTTGTAAACACAAGTGGCCTTCAATTCCGGACAAATTTTGTCTTCAAAATCCCAATGGCGCTACTTCTCTTCTGAGCATTGTAGTGCACCCATAGGGCACTTTACATCCACATATGGGGTATGCTCTTACTCAGAAGAAATTGGGTTACAAATTTTTTTATTTATTTTTTTCCCTTGTGAAAATGAAAAATTTAGGGCGACACCAGCATTTTAGTGAAAAATATATATTTTTTTGAATTTTCCTATCCAACTTTAATGAAAATTTGTCAAACACCTGTGGGGTGTTCAGGCTCACTATACCCCTTGTTACGTTCTGTGAGGGGTGTCGTTTCCAAAATGGGGTCACATGTGGGTATTTATTTTTTGGGGTTTATGTCAGAACCGCTGTAAAATCAGCCACCCCTGTGCAAATCACCAATTTAGGCCTCAAATGTACATGGTGCGCTCTCACACCTTGTTGTGCGCCCGCAGAGCATTTTACGCCTACATATGGGGTATTTCCGTACTCAGGAGAAATTGTGTTACAAATTTTGAGGGTCTTTTTTTCATTTTACCTCCCGTGAAAATAAAAAGTAAAGGACAACACCAGCATGTTAGTGTAAAAATAAATTGTTTTTTACACTAACAGGCTGGTGTAGACCCCAACTTTTCTTTTTCATAAGGGGTAAAAGGAAAAAAGCCCCCAAAATTAGTAGTGTAATTTCTCCCGAGTACGGAGATACCCCATATGTGGCACTAAACTGTTTCCTTGAAATACGACAGGGCTCTGAAGTGAGAGAGCACCATGCGCATTTGAGGACTAAATTAGGGATTGCACAGGGGTGGACAAAGGGGTATTCTATGCCAGTTATTCCCAAACAGGGTGCCTCCAGCTGTTGCTAAACTCCCAGCATGCCTGGACAGTTAGTGGCTGTCCGGAAATGCTGTGAGTTGTTGTTTTGCAACAGCTGGAGGCTCTGTTTTGGAAACACTGCCGTACAATACGTTTTTTATTTTTATTAGGGGGACAGTGTAAGGGGTGTATATGTAGTGTTTTACCCTTTATTATGTGTTAGTGTAGTGTAGTGTAGTGTTTTTAGGGTACGTTCTCACTGGCGGGTTTACAGTGAATTTACCGCTAGGAGTTTGCGCTGCGGTGAAAAATTTGCCGCAGCTCATACTTGAAGCAGAAAACTTACTGTAAACCCGCCAGTGTGAATGTACCCTGTACGTTCACATGGGGGGGCAAACCTCCAGCTGTTTCAAAACTACAACTCCCAGCATGTACTGACAGACCGTGCATGCTGGGAGTTGTACTTTTGCAACAGCTGGAAGCACACTTGTTGGAAAACCTTCAGTTAGGTTCTGTTACCTAACTCAGTATTTTCCAACCAGTGTGCCTCCAGCTGTTGCAAAACTTCAACTCCCAGCATGTACTGATCGCCGAAAGGCATGCTGGGAGATGTAGTTATGCAACAGCTGGAGGGATCGCAACTACAACTCCCAGCATGCCCAGACAGCTGTTTGCTGTTTAGACATGCTGGGAGTTGCAGTTTTGCAACATCTGGAGAGCTATAGTTTAGAGACCACTGCACAGTGGTCTCTAAACTGTGGACCTCCAGTTGTTGCAAAACTACAACTCCCAGCATGCCCAGACAGCAAACTGCTGTCTGGGCATGCTGGGAGTTGTAGTTTTGCAAGATCTGGAGGTGCACAGTATAGAGATCACTTTGCAGTGGTCTCAAACTGTAGACCTCCAGCTGTTGCAAAACTGCAACTCCCAGCAAGCCTAAACAGCTCTCTGGGCATGCTGGGAGTTGTAGTTTTGCAACATCTGGAGTATTACAGTTTAGAGACCACTATAGTGGTCTCAGACTGTTGCCCTCCAGATGTTGCTAAGTAACACACCGGCTTCTGTTGGATCCAGGAAGCTGCGTCGCGGTCCTCTTCTTACGCCGATCGTCGCCCACTGCCGCCGCTGATCGTCGCCCGCTGCCATCGCCGATGGGTAAGTGGATCTTCGGCGCCGGTCCCTGTCGGTTTCCCCGTCCTGCCCCGCCTATTGTGGGTGGGCAGAACGGGGAAACCGAAAGTAAACCCCTCCGCCCCCGATCTGCTATTGGTGGTCGCGTCTAGACCACCAATAGTAGAGATAGGAGGGGTGGCAACCCTGCCACCTCACTCCTATGGCTACAGGGGGATCGTGGGTGTCTATTCCGGGTCACCGGGTCACCATAGACCCGTAATGGCCCGGAATCGGCGCAAATCGCAAGTGTGAATTCACTTGAAATTTGCGCCAATCGCCGACATGGGGGGGTCTAATGACCCCCCTGGGCATTTGCGCGGGGTGCCTGCTGATAGATATCAGCAGTCACCCCGGCCCGGTCCCCGCCCGGCGCGCGGCGGGGACCGAAATTCCCACGGGCGTACAGGTACGCCCTTGGTCCTTAAGTACCAGGGAGCAAAGGCGTACCTGTACGCCCTTGGTCCTTAAGGGGTTAATCAGTGGACAGTAGGCAGGGTGGACTGATGGAAGTAATAGTAGCCAGTGTACAGCAGGCAGTGGTGAACTGGTGGGAATTGTAGATAGGGCACCAAAGGCAGTGGTGGACTGGTGGGAGTAATAGTAGTCAGCATACAGCGGGCAGTGGTGGCCTTGGGGAGTTGTAGCCAGCGGACAGCAAGGGTAATGGTAGTCCTGTCTGAAGAGGGGCATCCGGCACAGGATGTTTGAATTCCTCACTGATCCATGCCTGGTTAATTTTAACAAACATGAGTTTTTCCATGTTGATTGCAGAAATTCATGTTCACCTAGGGGCAATGATGCTGCCTGCTGCGATTGACACTTTTTTTGATGCTACACTGGAGTGTGGACAAGACAGAACACCCATGGTAAACTGGACAAGTTTTGGCCAATGATCTAATCTGGTGAACCATGGGGTATGGGCTCATGGTGTCTTTAGGTTAAGGAGCCCAGCCTATATTAGACTAGGTAATATGCCCACTTTTTAACCCTCACTATAAAGAGTTAAAACGTAACTTTTATTATTTATTCATTATCATACGAGCTACAGGTTCGGAGTGTGAATTAAAGGAGTACTCCGGCGCGCACTTTTTTTCTTTTATCCCGTCCGGGCTGCAAAATAAAAGAAAACACACTTTCTCTTACCTGCCAATGAGCCCCCGGAGCTTCGGTACAGGTGTTCGGTCCCCGGGCTGTATTCTTCTTACTTCCTGTTAGCCCGGCACGTCACACGGAGCTTCAGCCTATCACCGGCCGAGGCGGGACATCGCTGCGGCCGGTGATAGGCTGAAGCTCCGTGTGACGTGCCGGGCTAACAGGAAGTAAGAAGAATACAGCCCGGGGACCGAACACCTGTACCGGAGCTCCGGGGGCTCGTTGGCAGGTAAGAGAAACTGTGTTTTCTTTTATTTTGCAGCCCGGACGGGATAAAAGGAAAAGAGTGCGCGCGGAGTACTCCTTTAAAACCCAGCACTTGTAAGCACCTATACCATGATTATTATACGTTGCTGTACCAGCATACACATGTGAACACGTTACCCGGGCATACCTGCAGTGTAAGCCCAGGTTATGGGGTTAGAGCTGAACTTAGAAAAAACTTTTAAATTGCCCCCCCCCCCCCCAGTGTGGCATCCTCAGAGACTATGGGGCAAATGGCTCCAAATCCCGCCAGACCGGAGGTTTTATAATAATAGGAGTAAACAATAACAGTTAAGTTTTAACTCTTTATAGTGAGGGTTAAAATGTGGACATATTACCTAGTCTAATATAGGCTGGGTTGCATAATAAGTAACTATTGTTAGCCCACCCCTCATTTGGGTCTCTTTTAATATTTAATTTAGGTTAAGGAGGGCATTTTTAAAAGCATAAGAATGACTAAACCAAACAGGAATTTTTCTGCACATTGCCAGTACATCACTAAGACCCCAACAATTGTTTAAGAAACATTTGATGACAAGATTTAGCATATGTGCCATATAGGAAGAGTGTGTCATGCCACCTAGAAGCAGAACTTTTACAATGTTTGTGATGTTTGGTCAGGTTGATTTTGTCACATGTATCCTATTTAATACAGTAGATACAGGAACAAGTCTTATCTCCACCACCCTCTCCTGGGAAAATAGGTGGACTTAAATTTGTCCTAGTAAGTCTAGCCTTTGGTTAAGCCAGAAACACATATCATTTCCCTCAGCCCTGCTAATCCTGAGACTAAGGTTTAATGAACCTAGGTACTGCTAATGTCAGGCATACCTACTTCATATAGCCCAAAAGTCATTTGCTGTTTTTACCCTAAGTTACAGTGTTAGACCAGTGCCAGCTTGTCTGCCAAATCAGGGTGGACTTCCATAGATATACTTCTATGGGTGTTATATCACAGATTGCCACCAAAAGTGTGGGTAAAGTAAAGTTAAGTTCTTTATATTTTGGATTACACCATGGTTTACAGATCTCCATACAGTGGTTTAGTAAATTGGCCCAGAGAACTTGCAAGCTAGATCATCTATACATATCTGCAGAGACTATAGTTATATGTGCTAAAGCACTAACGATTTATTTCTGCAAAGTATCTGTGAAATTATTATTTAAAGGGACAGTGACCAAATTATCATTCTTCTGACTCCTAAGCTGCACAATTCAAAAGCTATATTAAAAGAGACTGTGTTTTGTTCTGGAATTACAAAAGGAGTTCAGTAAAGATACAAGTTGTTAATCAGAATCTTAGCTATGGAGGACGGACTCATTCCTGAGCTTTGTATTCAGGAACAACATTCAATAAAGGGTGTGGTTCAGAGAGGAATATTTGGTTAAAGGGGTACTCCACTGCTCAGCGTTTGGAGCAAACTGTTCCGAATACTGGAGCCGGCACTGGGAGCTCATGACATCACACCCTGCCCCCTCATTGCAAGTCAATGGGAGGGGGCGTGACAGCTGTCACGCCCCCTCTCATTGACTTGCATTGAGGGGGCGGGGCATGATGTCATGAGGGGGCAGGGCTTCGATGTCACGAGCTCCCGGCGTCAGCTTCAGCATTCGGAACAGTTTGTTCCAAACACTGAGCAGGGGAGTACCCCTTTAAGACCTCTCAGCTACGTGATCCAAACATCAGGAACTATTACCTTCATCATAGCCCATTACATCATGCCTAGTGAGCACAACAGAAGTAAAAGGAAATATATAAGTTGATAAGGATGGGAGATAATGACACATTGAAATGTGATTCAACTTTAATGTTTCGAAATCCTTCATTTACCCGAAAATGCCAAAGTTTTTACAAAGCTACATCATGCTTCCTAATCCAGTTTGAGTTTCATAGAAAGAGGAAGTTATGATGGCAGGAAACCTTTTCAGAAGTCCCAAGAAATGAGAATTGAGCAGTAACATTTTCTTTCCATGGTGCATTTAGTAATATTTGAAGCTGAATGCATGCTGTCTTTTACGTGGGAGGGTGTGTGACTTTTACACAGTGCTCATTAACCATAGTAAAGCTTTTATTTTACCTATAATTTTCCTTTAAGTCCCACTGAAGTTAATGAGTCATCACTTGACTAATCATTTAGTAATTACAGCCTCTAAATATTCGCTAATTCTAGTAAGCTTTGTCAAGTGACAATTACGTTTCAAATGACATTCAATTCAATGGCCGATGACAGTTAAATTAGAATCAGGGTTCAGTCAACTGTGTACAATGTAATAGATTCCAGATCTCTTCAAAAAGAGTTAGCCTTTTTCAATGATGATTCGGAAATATTCTGTTTTGTTAACAAAATAAAGGCTACAAATATAGTAAATAATTTTTTTTTGCATGCAAACATTGAATATAATTTTGTCCAGTTTATGTTCCATTTTACAATTGTCCCAGTGAATTCCTGCATGTATAATATCTTTAAGACATACAAATGAGCACCGAACTGAGCATTGTGCCATGTTGCAATAATATGTGGACCCTCCAGCGTTGAGCACCCGGATAACATAACTGTCTGATTGCATTTCTTTCCAGAAATTAAGCTATTTCGTGCAATGTTACTGAAGGATATCAGTTAATGAATCTCATCTGTTATAACTTTAGATAAGTACAAATTTACCCGGCTCAGAGCCCTCTGCACATTTAATTCATTGCCACTTCAGGGCTTTTTGAATACATTAATTCTTAAGGGTACTTGTGAGTCAAACAATTTTGCTACTAGGGAATTAATTTTGAATAATGCTAAGGCAACTAAGATAAAAATACATAATTTATTAAAATTGTTGTCACCTATTATTAGTGATAATTTGCATCAAATGTAATGTATCATTGTAACCATTGTAATGTATTATAGTGCATCATAGGAGCAGTTCTGAATTGTTTACACTTTTAGATAATAAAAAAAAGATACCTTGTTATCTTGAGAGAATTTGAATAATCTACTACATTAGTGTTGCTAAATTCCAGTTCTCAAGATCCCCCAACAAGTCAATATTTGATGTGATGCCTGCCTGTAACACTGTATATCACCTGTAAAATACTAAAGGAATCCTGAAAACATTTTTTTTAAAATAAGAAATAAGATATCCTATCTTATATCACTAATAAGGATCATGTCTAAATATCTATGACTATACCAGTTTTAGATGTTAAATGATTCCATGCAAACTGAGGGGTTTATGAAGGGGGCTGTCACGATTCGGCAGGCTGGAGGTGGATCCTCTGTGCCAGAGAGGGATCGGCGTGGACCGTGTCAGTGGACCGGTTCTAAGTTGCTACTGGTATTCACCAGAGCCGCCGCAAAGCGGGATGGTCTTGCAGCGGCGGTAGCAACCAGGTCGTATCCACTGGCAACGGCTCAACCTCTCTGACTGCTGAGATAAGCGCGGTACAAGGGAGTAGACAAGAGCAAGGTCAGACGTAGCAGAAGGTCGGGGCAGGCGGCTAGGTTCGTAGTCAATGGTGATAGCAGATGGTCAAGAACACAGTAGAGGTAACACAGAGTAGCTTTCTCAAGGCACAAGGCAACAAGATCCGGCAAGGGAGTGCAGGGGAAGTGAGGTATAAGTAGGGAGTGCACAGGTGGAAACTAATCAGGAAGATTGGGCCAGGCACCATCATTGGTGCACTGGCCCTTTAAATCTCAGAGAGCTGGCGCGCGCGCGTCCTAGAGAGCAGAGCCGCGCGCGCCAGAGCATGACAGCCGGGGACCGGGACAGGTAAGTGACTTGGGATGCGATTCGCGAGCGGGCGCGTCCCGCTATGCGAATCGCATCCCCGCCGGCAATGTCAGTGCAGCGCTCCCGGTCAGCGGGTCTGACCGGGGCGCTGCAGGGAGAGAAATGCCGCGAGCGCTTCGGGGAGGAGCAGGGACCCGGAGCGCTCAGCGTAACAGTACCCCCCCCCCTTAGGTCTCCCCCTCTTTTTGTCGGGATGTCGTTCTACCTGGGATGAGGACATTGGGAGCGATTGTAGAGTCTCCTTCTGGGGGACAGTGAAGTCCTGGGCAGACCGATCAGAAGGAGTGGGAATGGGGGGGGGGGGGGGCAGAGGGTGAGGCTTGGCACAGTCCTGATAGTCCTTGGGGAGACCAGACACAGGAGGGGACACTGAGGCCCGACAGACGGGGCTGGGAGCAGACGTGAGGCATTTCTTGCGGCAAGCAGGACCCCAATTCTTGATCTCCCCAGTGGTCCAGTCAAGGGTGGGAGAATGGTGCTGGAGCCATGGCAGACCGAGAAGGACTTCAGATGTGCAACCGGGCAAAACCAAAAATTCAATCTTTTCGAGATGTGGTCCAATGTTCATAAGCAGAGGCACTGTGCGATAACGCACAGTGCAGTTCAACTTGACTCCGTTGACTGAAGCAATGTAGAGCGGCTTGATGAGATGGGTTACCGGGATGCAGTACCTATCAAGCAAAGAGGCCAGAATAAAATTTCCAGAAGAACCAGAGTCCAAGACGGCCACGGCAGAGAAGGAGGAGTTGGCAGAAGGAGAAATCCGTACGGGCACAGTGAGACATGGAGAAGCAGACTCCGTACCCAGAGACGCCAGACCCACATTAGCAGGTTGCGTGCGTGCATTTTCCAGACGTGGAGGACGAATCGGGCAATCCACCAAGAAATGTTCGGTACTAGCGCAGTACAGACATAGATTTTTATCCCTACGGCGAGACCTCTCTTCAATAGTCAGGCGAGACCGATCTACTTGCATAGGCTCCTCGGTGGGAGGCACAGGGGTAGATTGCAAGGGATACCGAGAGAGAGGTGCCCAGGGATTAAGGTCTTTTTCCTGGCGGAGTTTCTGGTGTCTTTCTGAAAAACGCATGTCAATGCGGGTGGCCAAATGGATAAGTTCATGCAGGTTGGCAGGAATCTCTCGTGCGGCCAGCACATCTTTGATGTTACTGGATAGGCCTTTTTTAAAGGTCGCGCAGAGAGCCTCGTTGTTCCAAGATAATTCGGAAGCGAGAGTACGAAATCGGATGGCGTACTCGCCTACTGAAGAATTACCCTGGACCAGGTTCAGCAGGGCAGTCTCGGCAGAAGAAGCTCGGGCTGGTTCCTCGAAGACACTGCGAACCTCAGAGAAGAAGGAGTGTACAGAGGCGGTGACAGGGTCATCGCAGTCCCAGAGCGGTGTGGCCCAAGACAAAGCCTTCCCAGACAGGAGACTGACCACGAAAGCCACCTTCGACCGTTCTGTAGGAAATTGGTCCGACAACATCTCCAAATGAAGGGAACATTGCGACAGAAAACCACGGCAGAGTCTAGAGTCCCCATCAAATTTGTCCGGCAGGGACAAGCGGAGGTTAGGAGCGGCCACTCGCTGCGGAGAAGGTGCAGTAGCTGGTGGAGGAGATGGTAGCTGCTGTTGCAGATGCTGTAGCTGCGACTGAAGTTGCTGTACCATGGTGGACACTTCCGACAGCTGGTGACTTAGATGGGCGATCTGTCGGGATTGCTGGGCGACCACCGTGGTGAGGTCAGAGACAACTGGCAGGGGAACCTCAGCGGGATCCATGGCCGGATCTACTGTCACGATTCGGCAGGCTGGAGGTGGATCCTCTGTGCCAGAGAGGGATCGGCGTGGACCGTGTCAGTGGACCGGTTCTAAGTTGCTACTGGTATTCACCAGAGCCCGCCGCAAAGCGGGATGGTCTTGCAGCGGCGGTAGCAACCAGGTCGTATCCACTGGCAACGGCTCAACCTCTCTGACTGCTGAGATAAGCGCGGTACAAGGGAGTAGACAAGAGCAAGGTCAGACGTAGCAGAAGGTCGGGGCAGGCGGCTAGGTTCGTAGTCAATGGTGATAGCAGATGGTCAAGAACACACTAGAGGTAACACAGAGTAGCTTTCTCAAGGCACAAGGCAACAAGATCCGGCAAGGGAGTGCAGGGGAAGTGAGGTATAAGTAGGGAGTGCACAGGTGGAAACTAATCAGGAAGATTGGGCCAGGCACCATCATTGGTGCACTGGCCCTTTAAATCTCAGAGAGCTGGCGCGCGCGCGCCCTAGAGAGCAGAGCCGCGCGCGCCAGAGCATGACAGCCGGGGACCGGGACAGGTAAGTGACTTGGGATGCGATTCGCGAGCGGGCGCGTCCCGCTATGCGAATCGCATCCCCGCCGGCAATGTCAGTGCAGCGCTCCCGGTCAGCGGGTCTGACCGGGGCGCTGCAGGGAGAGAAACGCCGCGAGCGCTTCGGGGAGGAGCAGGGACCCGGAGCGCTCAGCGTAACAGGGGCTATGATCATCAAAGACTTGCACTTATCAATAATAGTTAACACAGCAAAGGACTTTTTCCCCACATAATACAGTTCATATGCCAAAAAAGCAGCAGCATGTGGTAAGAATTTTAGCTTCCCCATTCTACCACTGTACTGCTGGTCATTGTCATTGGGGTTCCATGGTAAAAAACAGAAGGGGCACCAAATTTTGGCACACTATCCTTCTCCACAGGGGATCAATAGACAAAACCTGGAGAATCTTCTGCTATTGACAAGGAAACCCAGTAGCTGTAAGCAAACACAATGCTGGACCAAGGAGAGGTAGTTATGATTTTTGTTCATATTTTGCATTTTTGCTGGATGATCATTGACAACGGGTCTTAATGTGTTTTATTTATTTCAATAAAGTTTTTTGTTACTACTACTACTGTTTGTAAATCTATTTTTTTTTTTTACTTATTTTTGGCTTAGGGGTGTGGCTATCTTATAGACATGTGTACATTACTAAGTAGGGGCTTAGTGTTTGTTTGTAAAATGGCTAGTACTAACTCCCCACTAGGGGTATCAGAAAGAGTGGATACTGACAGGCAAAAATGAGGGACAAAATAAAAGTCCCTTTCCACCCTGGCAGTACTAGGTTGCCGGAGCTTCTTGGTATCCTAAATGTAAGCCATCAATCACCCCTGCTTCCAGAAAAAATACAGGGAAACATGTTGAAGGGTGAGTTAAGGGTGTGTGGTCATTTCTATTCACAGTGGGGGGGGGGGGGGGGAAGTATTTAGTCAGCCACCAATTGTGAAAGTTCTCTCTCACTTAAAAAGAAGAGAGAGATCTGTAATTTTCATTATAGGTATACCTCCACTATGAGAGACATAATGAGAAAACAATCCATAAAATCACATTGTCTGATTTTTAAAGAATTTATTTGCAAATTATGGTGGAAAATAAGTATTTGGTCACCTACAAACAAGCAAGATTTCTGGGTCTCACAGACCTGTAACTTCTTCTTTAAGGGTCTCCTCTGTTCTCCACTCGTTACCTGTATAAATGGCTCCTGTTTGAACTTGTTATCAGTATAAAAGACACTTGTCCACAACCTCAAACAGTCACACTCCAAACTCCACTATGGCTAAGACCAAAGAGCTCTCGAAGGACACCAGAAACAAAATTGTAGACCTGCACCAGGCTGGTAAGACTGAATCTGCAATAGGCAAGCAGCTTGGTGTGAAGAAAAGCAATTATTAGAAAATGGAAGACATACAAGACCACTGATAATCTCCCGCGATCTCCTGATCGCGAATATAGCACTATATATTCGTAATTACGAATATTCGGGTTTTTAATTTTTAAATTTTTTTTTTTTCACAGTCCACATCACAATGATCATGCCTCTCTGCTTCCAGCTTGTGTGGTGTAAGAAGGCTCTAATACTACTGTGTGAGACTGGCGTGCAAATTTTTGCATGTGCGAAAATTATCAAATGCAAATTTTTGCATATGCGAATTTCCGCTTATGCTAATTTTGTATATGCGAATTTTCGCATATGCGAAAATAAAACGTGAATATGCAAATTTATGATGAATATTCGTCCATATATTCACGAAATATCGCAAATTCGAATATGGCCTATGCCGCTCAACACTACTCGTCATGTTTGGAGGAGAAAAAATGCTGAGTTGCATCCAAAGAACACCATACCTACTGTGAAGCATGGGGGTAGAAACATCATGCTTTGGGGCTGTTTTTCTGCTAAGGGACTAGGACGACTGATCCATGTAAAGGAAAGAATGAATGGGACCATGTATCGTGAGATTTTGATTGAAAACCTCCTTCCATCAGCAAGGGCATTGATGATGAAACGTGGCTGGGTCTTTCAGCATGACAATGATCCCAATCACACCGCCCCGGCAACGAAGGAGTGGCTTCGTAAGAAGCATTTCAAGGTTCTGGAGTGGCCTAGACAGTCTCCAGATCTCAACCCCATAGAAAACCTTTGGAGGGAGTTGAAAGTCCATGTTGCCCAGCGACTGTCCCAAAACATCACTGCTCTAGAGGACATCTGCATGGAGGAATAGGCCAAAACAACAGCAACAGTGTGTGTAAAGACTTACAGAAAACGTTTGACCTCTATCATTGCCAACAAAGTTATATAGCAAAGTATTGAGATGAACTTTTGTTATTGACCAAATACTTATTTTCCACCATAATATGCCAAAAAATTCTTAAAAAATCTGACAATATGATTTTATGGATTTTTTTTTTATTATGTCTCTCATAGTTGAGGTACACCTATGATGAAAATGACAGCCACAATTGGTGGCTGACTACATTTTTTTGGCCCATGTATGCACTGGGTACACTATTATTTTCCCCGTTGGGGCCTGTGTAATATTGAATGTTTCAACATTGGTAACCACTATCATTGTTTATATACACTTTAGACTGCATGATGCACTAACCTACCTCGATAAGCCTCTCGCTTGCTAAGCCAGATCAATTCTGCTCTGTACGGATAAGGGGAAAACACTCCAAAACAGCCTGTCTGCAGATTGGGTTCCATCTATATATGGCCCTGATTTACTAAGGTTCAACCGACTATTTTTCTCGGTTATTGTTCCTAAATTTTTGTCGCAACACCTGTGCGACTATTTCTGAAACCAAATTTACGCTGCACAACCGACACTTTAGAAACCACTCAGAGTGTTTTTTTTCCCACTCTGAAATGGGCGTGTTTAATGCAAAAAATGGGTGTGTTCCTGACAAAAAACTAAAAATACTCGGAGTACTTCCAAAATCACTCTAGAAAAAGTGTGAGTTTGCCTCACACAATAACCAACAGCCAAGAGGCCGAGTGAAATTCCAAAAATTTTGTGATTTCTAACAAGGGACTATTTGCCATTGTGTTTTTTGTGAAAGTAACTTGTTTTATAACCTGAAAACATTTTGTACAGTTAAACACTTTTATGAGTAAAATATTAAATGCTTTTGTGATAGTTAATATATATTTTTTTTTTATCTTTTTAACACATTTGCAATATTAGGTTTAAATCAATTTAACACTCAAGATGACAAACAAGGATGTTTGTTGTAATGTTTGAAAAATTATAACACATGAATCCTTTGGATAGGGGATAAGATGTCAGATCACCGCGGTCCCACTGCGAGTTCGCTCTGTGCGTAATGACGGGCGATACAGGGAACGGAGAAGCGTGACATCATGGCTCCGCCCCTCGTGACATCACGGCCCGTCCCCTTAATGCAAGTCTATGGCAGGGGGCGTGACGACTGCCACGTCCCCTCCCATAGACTTGTATTGAAAGGGGCGGGCTATGACATCACGAGGGGCGGAGCCATGACATCATGATGCTCCGGCCCCTGTATTGCCCGTCATTACGTGCAGAGCGTAATAGGGGATAAGATGTCTAGGGGCGGAGTACCCCTTTAAGGACTGAGCCCTTTTTCGCAATTCTGACCACCGTTCCTTTACGCATTAATAACTCTAAAACGCTTTTACCGAATATTCTGATTCTGAGATTGTTTTTTCGTGACATATTCTACTTTATTTTGATGGTAAATTTTTGTTGTTACTTGCATCCTTTTTTGGTGAAAAAAACCCAAATTTCATGAAAATTTTGACAATTTAGCATTTTTCTAAATTTTGAAGCTCTCTGATTGTAAGGAAAATGGATATTCCAAATACATTTTATTTTTATTCACAAATACAACATGTCCACTTTATGTTGGAATCATAAAATGGACATATTATTACTTTTATAAAAAATAAGAGGGCTTCAAAGTGGAGCAGCAATTTTCAAAAATGGCATGAAGATTGCAAAATCTGAAGGGACAGATGTTACAGAATTACAAGTCACCAGAGACCCGATCAGCCCGGAATAGCAGAAAATCGCATGTCTGAATTGACATGCGATTTTCTGCGATCGCCGACATGGGGGGTCTCAGGACCCCCCTCGGCGATGTGCCGGGATGCCTGCGGCGGGGACCGGAATTCCCACGGGCGTATGCATACGCCCTACATCCTTAAGGACTCGGGATGCAGGGCGTATGCATACGCCCCACGTCCTGAAGAGGTTAAACAAACAAGTCTAAACCATCTTGACTCACACAACTAATTTTTTTTTAGCTCTGAGTTTGTGCAACACAATTGACTAGTGCAACACAAAAAAAGTGCGACAGAGAAAAAACTAAATGTGCGACAGAATAGTAAATAAGTGATATTGAAATCACTCCAGAATAAACACTCTTAGTAAATCAGGGCCAATGTGTGCATGTGTGCATGTGTGTATGCATGTGTGTGTGTATGTGTATATGCTCCAGCATCACGTCCAAACAGCTAAAGATATTAACATGAAACTTGGCGCACATGTTACTTATATGTCAACAACAAACAAGACAGGTAATTTAACCCTTACTCACCCCCATTTGCCAGGTTTTGTTTAAAGTCCCATACAAGTCTATGGGAAATACTGATATCGTTTAAATTGAGAATGAGATCAGCACAGGAAAAGTATGAAAGATTGCTGAATTCATCTTTGTCATGGGTATAGTCAGGATGTAATAGTATAAAGGAAAATCAAACTTTATTTGCAAAGTAATAATACCAACACTTCCACCATTTTTTAGCTTTATTTGCTCTTCCACACTGCCAAGAGAATGTTTCCTCGTAGATCTTCACCGTTGACACAAATTCAATTATTTCAGCAATCGAAGGTACACCTGTCGTTTTCCATTTTTTTTATTAGGCTTAATCTGGCTGCTATAAACACATGACATAAAGGTGCTTGGATATCTTTTTTGAATTTTTCCAAACCTATATTCAAAATGAAGAGCTCTGGTGTAAGTATATAAGCATTCTGAGAAAGAGACATCATCATGGTTATTACACACGTATCATATTAATTGTAATCACTATCAAGAGGGAGGAGGAAGAAGCAACCAAGGCAAAAAAATTCTTCAATAGCATGAAAAATGTGGTAATCTTACAGGACACATATAACTCAACAACATTCTAGCCCAAATTCTAATAAGCTCTATAAAGTCTTCAGCTAAATATAGTTCAGATTTGTAACTTTTACTTGTTATTGTGAATTATCTATATGCTTTGTATTGGTAAACTTTTGTGCTATAACATGAATAAACATTAATTTGTGTTACAAGCAACACTATAATTAGAGTTAATATTGTATTGACTTTGCTTATTAGTCTGAAACTACTCCACAATATTATTTATACAACACAAGCTTTATTAAAGTCTGATATCTAAATAATTGAAAAACCAAATAAAAATGTTGTTCAAACGGAAATATGTTATTGCGGTATATGAGGTCGGGATATGAAGACGGATGTGAGGACGGGATATGAGGTCAGGATATGAGGATGGAATATGAGGTCGAGATAGGAGGTCGGGATATAAGGATGGGATATGAGGTTGAGATATGAGGACGGAATATGAGGATGGGATAGGAGGTCGGGATAGGAGGTCGAGATATGAGGATGGGATATGAGGTTGGGAAATGAGGATGGGATATGAGGTCGAGATATGAGGACGGGATAGGAGGTCAGGATATGAGGTCGAGATATGATGACGGGATATGAGGTCGGGATATGAGGATGGGATATGAGGTTGAGATATGAGGACAGGATATGAGGTTGAGATATGAGAACGAGATATGGGGTTTGGATATGACAACAATATATGAGGATGGGATATGAAGTCAAAAGCTTCCTCCTTTGTTGATTTTCCTTCCCAACAAGGATTAGAAAGGAAAAACCTGGCAACGCCGGGTACTCAGATAGTCTTCCTATAAGGCTGGGTTCACATATGTCCAGGATCCGGAATAGGTGAACTCAGCCTAGATCTGGACGCAACTGATGCTACAACTGGTGACAAGTTGTCATGAGTTGAATGGCATCCAGTGTCCATTGTTTCTGGAAGGTGGACAGCAAGCTGCGTTCCCCTGTTCCTTCGCTCTCCGGCGTGTCCAACCATCCGGCGTAAAAATTGAGACAATGGATGATTATGAACTGTCCCATTCAAATGAATGGGATTAGTTCTAGCATCAGTTACCCTCCGGTGCATGCTGAAGGGAAACTATGCCAGATGCCTAATATATGTGAATCCAGCCTTAGACAGATGTCTAGGTTTGCAAAATTCCCCAGTTAGTTTGCAAGACTCCATAGTGAGTGATACATTGACATCCAGGGAATGTCACCTGACCAGGTTGAATATTAACTGCTTTGCATATTCCTTTTCCCAGAATTCCTAGTGCTATGTGTCTTAAAATAGTTTACACATCATGCTCTCCTCAATAAAAACAGATACCCCTTGAACAGCACTTTAAAACACATGAATTGAATGCAATATATGTTTATTGATTACAATGTCAATTCAATTTATTTTAAGTGCTGTCCTTTTATGTGTTTCTTTTGTCCACAGGATTTGTCAGGATGCGGTAGCCCTTCTGGATGTCCCTCCTTGCAGTCTATGGGAGGTGTGTGTGGCCATTTGGTTCCTCACCTCCCTGCAACCCCTGGGCATCTTGACTTCGGTTGAGATGCCATCAGTATACTGCTCCTTGGAAGATATATTGGTTAATGCCTAGATTGAAGCCAGGTGCATTTGTGGCCTCTTAGTAGCTTCGGCAAAAAGGGGCATCAAACCTGGATCCTTGCAGGTGCCTTTTGGCCCGGAGGTTTGTTGGAGAAGGGCTTAGCAATAGACCGCAACCTTTGTGCGCTTTTTTTTAATTTATTTTTTGTGACATGTTTGCACTTTTTCTTGCACTTTGGGTTATAGAGCACTTGCCTCAGCTCTTAAAGAAGTTTAAGTGCTCTCCTTTATTTATTCTGGCAATAAATTTGCATGTTTGTTAGTCTAGCATATATTTCCATTGAGGTGAGATAGTGTTATACTTGGTTTGTTTTATATACATTCATTCTTCAATGTTTGATGCCTAGTGTCTTGGATATCTCAATTATTATTTGATCATTCATTTGCATGTCCTGTAACTCCTCCATCTATTTTATTTAAAAGTGTCTCATTGTCTACAGTGGGGCAATAAAATAACCATATAAAGTGGGGCAAAAAAGTTTTTATTGAGCCACCAATTAAGCAAGTACTCGCACATAAAAAGATGAGAGAGGCCTGTCATTTTTATTATAGGTATACCTTAATAAAAAATCCATAAAAACAATTTTTTTATGAAATGTTAAGAATTTGTTTGCAATTATGGTGGAAAATAAGTATTCGGTCAATAACAAAAATACATCTCAATGCTTTGTTATATACCCTTTGTTGGCAATGACAGAAGTCAAATGTTTTCTGTAAGTCTTCACAAGGTTTTCAGACACTGTTGCTGGTGTTTTGGCCCATTCCTCCATGCAGATCTCCTCTAGAGCAGTGATGTTTTGGGGCTGTCGCTGGGCAACATGGACTTTCAACTCCCTCCAAAGGTTTTCTATGAGGTTGAAATCTGAAGACTGGCTAGGCCACTCCAGGACCTTGAAATGCTTTTTACGAAGCCAGTCCTTCGTTGCCGGGGCGATGTGTGTTGTCATGCTGAAAGACCCAGCCACATTTTATCTTCAATGCCCTTGCTGATGGAAGAAGGTTTTCACTCAAAATCTCACGATACATGGCCCCATTCATTCTTTCCTTTACATGGATCAGTCATCCTGGTCCCTTTGCAGAAAAACAGCCCCAAAGCATGCTGTTTCCACCCCCTTACTTCACAGTAGGTATGGTGTTCTTTGGATGCAACTCAGCATTCTTTCTCCTCTAAATATGACCAGTTGAGTTTTTACAAGAAAGTTCTACTTTGGTTTCATCTGACCATTTAACATTCTCCCAATTTTCTTCTGGATCATCCAAATATCTTGCAAACTTCAGACAAGCCCGGACATGTACCGCTTTAAGCCGGGCGACACGTCTGGCACTGCATGATTTGAGTCCCTGTCAGCGTAGTGTGTTACTGATGGTAGTCTTTTTTACTTTGGTCCCAGCTCTCTACAGGTCATTCACTAGGTCCCCCTGTGTGGTTCTGGGATTTTTGCTCACCATTCTTGTGATCATTTTGACACCACGGGGTGAGATTTTGGGGGGAGCCCCAGATCAAGCGAGATTATCAGTGGTCTTGTATGTCTTCCATTTTCTAATAATTGCTCCCACAGTTGATTTCTTCACACCAAGCTGCTTGCCTATTGCAGATTCAGTCTACCCCAGCCTGGTGCAGGTCTACAATTTTGATTCTGGTGTCCTTCAACAGCTCTTTGGTCTTGGCCATAGTGGAGTTTGGAGTGTGACTGTTTGAGGTTGTGGACAGGTGCCTTTTATACTGATAACAAGTTCAAACAGGTGCCATTAATACAGACAGTGAGTGGGGGACAGAGGAAACTCTTAAAGAAGAAGTTACAGGTCTGTGAGACCCAGAAATCTTACTTGTTTGTTGGTGACCAAATACTTATTTTCCACCATAATTTGCAAAAAAAAGTATTTAAAAATCAGACAATGGGATTTATAGATTTTCTTTTTCTCATTATGTCTCTCATAGTTGAGATATACCTATGATGAAAATTACAGGCCTCTCTCATCTTTTAAAGTGGGAGAACTTCACAATTGGTGGACGTAAATGTACGTCCTGGTGCCCAAAGTACCGCCAAGCCAGGACATACATTTATGTCCGTGGTCGTTAAGGGGTTAACCACACCCATTTGAGAGTAAAAAATAAAACACTGGGCGCAGAAATAGTCGCACGGATGGTGCGACAAAAATTTAGGCGCACAAACCGAGAAAAAAAGTCTGTTGGACTTTAGTAAATCAGGGCCACTGTATGCTTTTTTTTTTTTTTTTACATATTTCAGAATATGTCAGTGAATGATAAAATTGTAAATTTTTACCAATAATTTGTTTTCCCTTAGTCCTTACCGCAGCACAAATGGAGTATTACTGCCCCTGTGGACAGATGGACAGGACAGATGAATTGGGGATTTTCCTAGTCCCTTATGACGGAAAATATAGATTTTATTAAAGACAGGAGGCGAACATTTTGCATACTCTTCTTTTACTACTCAGGTGTTAGCAGCAAGGTATAATCACAAGGTACATAGAAAAAAACGTTACATATGCAAATAAGGTGTGTCAGGTAACCAATCAGGTGCTAGCATAGGTGATAAGAGACAAGGTAACATACAATACTTCCTCTTCTTTGATGTCACAGTATAACGATATAGTATAGCATAAACCTAAAACATAACAGAAAAAACGCTAAAGTCCATTTGTTGGTAAACAAGAAAATATATATAGATGGAGTAAAGTCCACACAAAAAATTTTTTGTTCTTGAGGTTGGAAATCACGTGGAGGAAAGTTCCTTTGAGCGATGAACTGGAGCAACTTTATGAACTGGAAACAAGTCCTAGAAGATGTAGGTAGCCAAGTGTTCTGTTGACTCGAAGATAGTTGTCAAACCAAAAGTTACACTGAAAGAACAAAGATAATATAATAATAATAAAGGGAAGGGATAAAGGGAGGGAAAATGTTCGCCTCCTGTCTTTAATAAAATCTATATTTTCCGTCATAAGGGACTAGGAAAATCCCCAATTTTATTACAAGACTGGAGGCTCCATTTTGCAAGTTTAAAGCTATAGAAAGGAAACTTGAATAAAAATATGACAGGATATATACAAGTTTAAACAATTGCCATAGAAACATGCGAGTCTGGTCTGAAATAAAAGGTTTTAAAAGTTGATTCGGAACTCCAATTGGCGGCTTTAAGAATATCCGAAAGGGATACCCCTGATTGTTTCAGCTTAGTGGACATGGCTCCTCTGGAGGAGTGGGCTTTAAAGATAGAAATGTCAATACCTGCCAATTGCATAATCTGCTTCATCCATCTGGCCAAAGAAGGGGATGAAACAGGACGGTAAGGTTTACAGGAGGAAATGAGTAATTGAGTGTCAGAAGGGTTACGGAAAGATTGTGTTCTTTGTTCGTAAGCCTGTAGGCATGAAACTACACAGAGATGTGTCTGTTGAGGGAAAGATGGATAGAATACTGAATGAAGAGAAGTTTTAGTACGTCTGTATATAGAAAAACGAACACCATCAGGTAAGAACTGTCTGTGAGATATATCTAAGGCTCTGACATCCGAAATTCGTTTAAGGGATATCAAGCAAAGGAGGGCCGTTAATTTAAAAGATAGTACTTTTAATGTAAGGGAATGGTTATCACCTAAGGAATTCAAATATTGCAAGAGAATATTCACATCCCAGGTAGACTGGTATCTGGGTAATGGTGGACGTCTGAATTTTATGCCTTTTAGTAATTTACAAATTAAGGGATGTTTACCCACAGATATATAATTAATAGGAGCGTGGTAGAAGGAAATGGCTGATCTATAGACGTTTATGGTACGGTAAGCTTTTCCCGTATCAAAAGATGAAGATAAAAAATTTATAATATGATTTAAAGGTGCATGTACGGGATCCAAACCCCGTTGCATGCACCAACCAGACCAAATTTTCCAGGCTGATCTGTAAGCAGATCTGGTACCTGGAGCCCAGGCGTCTGAGAGGATTTCTCTAGATGAGTTAGAAAGTCCGAAACCCGGGTCTGGTGACCCGAAACACACCAGGCTATCAACAGAAGATTGTTGGATGTTATGAGAGGATGAGGGTTCCCTAGAGAATCCCGAAGTAGGAAAGGATGAGAAGGAAGTAAGCGAGGGAAATCGATAAGCATTTCCAGAATCTGAGGGAACCAAGATTGTGTTGGCCACCAAGGAGTGATGAGAGTTACTGTTGATTTCTGAGATTTTATGAGAAGGAGAACTCTCGGAATCAGGATAAAGGGAGGAAATGCATAAAGGTTCTCCAAGGGCCAATGTTGGAGGAGGGCATCTATGCCCTCTGCCTCCGGATCGGGACGCCAGCTGTAAAAGCGATGAATCTGTCGATTCAATCGGGATGCAAAGAGGTCAAGGAGGAAAGGACCCCACAAGGAATTGATGCGATTGATTATCTGAGGATCCAATTGCCAATCGCTGGAATCCGTAAGGAAACGGGAGTTCCAGTCCGCGATGATATTGGAAAGACCTGGTAAGTATTCTGCCTTGATGGTGATGTTTCTGTGAAGACAGTAGTGCCAAAGATCTTTGGCGATGTTGGCCAGAAGAAAAGATTTCGTACCACCAAGTTTGTTGATATACTGTACTGCGGAGATATTGTCCATCCGTAAGAGGATGCAACAATCTGATCTGTTCTTCGCAAAGCTCTTGAGAGCGAAGAACCCTGCCAGTAATTCCAAACAGTTAATGTGGAATAGAGATTCTTCTGGAGACCATTTTCCTCCTGTTGAAGAGGATCCGCATCGGGCCCCCCAACCTGAACGACTGGCATCTGATTCTATAATCAGATCTGGAACAGAATTGAAGATAGTCTTTCCATTCCAAACTTGAAGATGTTTTAGCCACCAAAGAAGTTCTTCTTTGGTATCTGGGGTTAGGGTTATTTCGTCTGAATATCCTAAGCCGTTTCGAAGATGATGTGCTTTTAGACGTTGGAGAGCTCGGTAATGAAGCGGGGCTGGGAAAATTGCTTGGATTGAAGCAGAAAGGAGACCCACTACCCGGGCTATGGAACGAAGAGAGACTGTTTGTTTGTTGAATACATTTCCCTCCGAATGGTCTTCATCCTCCTGGAAGGGAGGCTGAGTAGGGCAGATTGGGTGTTTATCAGGAACCCCAAACATTCTACCTCCTTGGAGGGAGCAAGGATGGATTTTTCCGTGTTGATAATAAAGCCGAGATTGGAGAGAAGAGATAGAGTCCATTGAATGTGGAGTCGAATTAGAGATAAAGATTGGGCCATAAGAAGTATATCGTCCAGATATATAATCAGACGGACTCCACGTGCTCTTAGAACTGCCACGACTGGTTTGAGTAGCTTTGTAAAGCACCATGGGGCCGAGGATAGGCCGAATGGTAGGCAGGTGAACTGCCATCTTTGATCCTTCCATAAAAATTGGAGGTATGGTTGAGATTCGTGATGTATTGGAACTGTGAGGTATGCATCCTTGAGATCTATTTTCGCTAGCCAGTCGTCTGGTAATAGCAGATCTCTCAAAAGGTGGATGCCCTCGATCTTGAAATGTTGATAGATCACATAATTGTTTAAATTTTTTAGATTTATGACAGGTCTGTATCCCCCGTCCTTCTTTTTCACTAGAAAAAGGTTGCTCAGGAAACCCTGAGAATGTAAGGGTACCTGAATGATTGCATTTTTGGAAATCAACTCCTTGATTTCTGTCTCTATAAGGGATTTGTTCTCCTCTGAGAAATGAATTGGTTGTGGAATTGAACATTGAATTGGAGTTTGGACAAATTCTATCTGATAACCTAGGATTGAGTTTAGGACCCAAGGGTCGGATGTTACCATGGCCCAAGTATGGGAAAAATATGCAATCCTTCCTCCTAATGGAAGTGGGGAAGAAAACATTGGATAAGGACTTACTGTTGTTGGGTCTGGATCTGGGGTATCCGCGGTGACCTCTGGCTCTCCATGGTCTTCCTCTTGTGGGGAAGAAGGGACTGGGTTGATAGGCAGGGGCAGGATTCTGGAACCTGTCTGGTCTTGGGGGGGCACGATTATATTGTCTCTCCTGAGACTGGCGGCTGGGAAAATTGCCCCTTCTTTTCCCAGCCCTGGGTAAAACCCGAGGTTGAAAAACCTTCTTGAGGGAAGATTGGGCTTTATTTAGTGATGAAAAGAGAGACACATATTTATTTATCTCTTTGATGAAGTCATCACCGAAGAGGAGTCCATCAGTGGGGGAATCCGGTTCTGTTGTAGCTAAGTTAATTAATTGTGGATCCAATTTTAAAAGGATGGACCTCTTGCGTTCAGTGCAGATGGTAGTGTTAATGCCACCAAAAATGCATAGGGCCCTTTGAGCCCAGCCTTTTAGGACCTCTAAATTCACTGGGTTACCCGAGGTATTGGCTTCCTCTGTGAGGTCTAAAATTTTTGCCAGTGGGCCAAGTAGGTCCAAAAATCTGTCTTGGATCGTCCTGAAGGACCGATCTACTCCTTTTTTGGGTTTTTTACCCGTATTATTAAGGTATTTAACCAGTGGAGGATCGATCTCTGGAGTAATGGATAGTTTGTTAGGGATACTAGGTCGTGGGCATTCTGCCCGTAGTCTGTTGCGGGTAGCCTTATCAATGGGTTTCCTTACCCAAAGGTTCAAAAATTGGGATACCTGGGGTTGAGGTTCCCATTCCCCAGAACGGGGGTGTCTAAGTAGACTGGGGTCAAAGTACGGAGTACCCGCACTGTCCATAATAACTGACTTGGGGATCTCAGTTGTTACTGGAGATTCCTCATTCTCAGAGATGTCCTCATACTCGGAGTCTGAATACCCCTCAGAAATCTCCCCTTCCTCAGATGAGGATTGGTCAGGGGAAGTGTTGTAAGAGTCCGGTTTCTCTCTACGGGATACTCTCTTAACCCGGCTGTCATGTTTCTCCTCCCGGGTGGAGGGTATGGGATGCGACTTTTTAGCATCAGTATATCTGCTCTTTGTAGTAGCAGGACAAGGGACCTGATCCTTAGTCACTCTAGACTTTTTATAAGATTTTGAAGGACCGGTAGTGGGCATAGGCCGTTTATGGGAGGCCTTCCCAGATTTCCCCCATCCTTTGGCTAGTTTGGATGTGGAATCCTCCGCGGACCAAAATTGATCCGACGGGGTAGATGGTCCAGCTTTGGGGGATTTTTGGTAATTAGGATGGGACATGACCAAGGCTACTGATTGAGCCACAATTTCAGGTATGCTGGACATTGCATTTTGAACCGACAGGTTCACCATAGATTGTATGGCGTTGCCATCCATAATTTGAAAATTACAATTGGACCCCATATCCTTAGATGTATCCTCGTCGGCCATATTGTAGTATATATATATACTGAATGATATGGAGAATATATATGGGGAATTATATATGTATAGATTAAATTATATATATATATATGACACAAGGAGTAAACCTATTTCTCCTATCCAATTCGCAATATTGGATGGTAAATACCGGTTTTTACCAGTAGGTGGCGTCACAGGCTAAGAATGACTGAGAAGCACTAGCTAATGCTGACGCGGCCGTCTCCGGAGTAACCAAGTTCTGACTGACAGGAATTTCAGTCACAGAACGTGAGGTGAAAGAGCGCGAAGCTGAGGACCAGCTCACGTGATATCACTAGAAGTCCGGCGGTGCCAAGACCAGCGATACCGAGGGGAAGATTAATGGGTATTTTCTTGAAAGAGGAGTGTATAAGAAACGGAGATAAGAGTGAGGAAGCGAAAGTAAGATAAACCCAGGGGAAAGCTTGGGAAAGTGTATATATGTTATATGTGGTGATAAGAGGATAATGGAACGGACGGCAGTATTGGTATGGTGACAAAAAGGTGATGAAAAACTGTAGAATGTATATATATATGTATGATAATACTCACAATATATATATATATAGTGTGAATTAATGTGAGAAAAAACGTTATAAAAGTATATGAGACAAGAGCAAAATTGATGAATACTTAACTTCTGAGCGGAGCAGCAAAGAAGAGGAAGTATTGTATGTTACCTTGTCTCTTATCACCTATGCTAGCACCTGATTGGTTACCTGACACACCTTATTTGCATATGTAACGTTTTTTTCTATGTACCTTGTGATTATACCTTGCTGCTAACACCTGAGTAGTAAAAGAAGAGTATGCAAAATGGAGCCTCCAGTCTTGTAATAAAATCTTATTTATTAAGACAACAAAATAACAATTATGTACCAATTAGGCCTCTATAAGAGCCCCACAACACTGTGTGCAATATACAAGTACAGAAAATAAAATAAAAGAGGGAGTGAAATTTGTGCACTGCTGTCATGACTAAGCGAAAACAAATTGTTGTTACAAATAAACAATGTGTAACTGGCAGCACGAAAGGCATGTTTAGCAAGAACATAGCCTATGAAGGAGGGTCTTCCAACTGTACAGAGCTCAGAACAGACCAGCCAAATTCCTTGGGTTAAGCCTATAGTGGCTTACAAACGTGGAGTTTGAACTCCATAAAGCCACAGCACATATGTGCTACAAAGGCATTATACAAAAAGCAATAAGTACAGTGCATTAATGTGCATAAAGAAGCCACGGAAATATGGAAAAATCTCCAAAAGGCATCAAATTAAAGATTAGACATTCTTATTATATGTCAACAAAAGTTAGATTTTATTTCCATCATTTACACTTTCAAAATAACAGAAAACAAAAAATGGCATCTGCAAAAGTTTGGGCACCCTGCAGAGTTAATATCTTGTACTGCCCCCTTTGGCAAGTATTACAGCTTGTAAACGCTTTTTGTAGCCAGCCAAGAGTCTTTCAATTCTTGTTTGAGGTATCTTTGCCCATTCTTCCTTACAAACCTCTTCCAGTTCTTTGATATTTCTGGGCTGTCTGTCACGCACTGCTCTTTTAAGGTCTATCTATAGATTTTCAATTATGTTGAGGTCAGGAGATTGTGAAGGCCATGGCAAAACCTTCAGATTATGCCTCTTGATGAAATCCCCCGTGGATTTCAAGGTGTGTTTAGGATCATTATCCATTTGTAGAAGCCATCCTCTCTTTAACTTCAGCTTTTTCACAGATGGCATTAAGTTAGCATCCAAAATTTGCTGAAATTTTATTGAATCCATTTTTCCTTCTACTCATGTTCCCTGTGCCACTGGCTGCAATAGAACCCCAACACATGATTAATCCACCCCAATGCTTAACAGTTGGACAGAGGTTCTTTTCATTAAATTCTGTTCCCCTTCTTCTCCAAATGTACCTTTGCTCATTCCGGCCAAAAAGTTAAATTTTAACCTCATCAGTCCACAGAACTTGTTTCCAAAATGCATCAGGCTTGTCTATATGTCTCATTTGCAAAGTTCAAACACTGATTTTTGTGGTGAGGACCTAGAAGAGGTTTTCTTCTGATGACTCTTCCATGAAGACCATATTTGTACAAGTATCTCTTTATAGTGGAATAGTGTACTACAACTCCGGTGTCTGCCAGATCTTTCTGGAGGGATTGTGCAGTCAAACGTGGGTTTTGAATAGTTTTTCTTACAATCCTGCAAGCTGTTCTGTCTGATATTTTTCTTGGTTTCTTCCAGATCTTGCTTTAACTTCCACTGTTCCTGATGACTGCCATTTCTTAATTACATTCCGAACAGAGGATATTGACATCTGAAAACTTTTTGCTATCTTCTTATATATAGCCTTCTCCAGCTTTGTGAGCGTCAACTATTTTCAGTTTCAGATTTCTAGACAACTGCTTGGAAGAACCCATGGTGCTGATTGTTGGGGCAAGGCCAGATGAGTCTGGGCATTTAAAACCTTTGAAATTGACATCCCCTGGTCTTCCCAGATGATGATTGAGAACAATCCATGACACTGGCAGGTCTCAGCTTTGCAAAGGGGGCAGTGCATGCTATAAATTCTGCAGGGTGCCCAAACTTTTGCAAACGCCATTTTTTTGTTTTCTGTTATTTTGAAAGGGTAAATGATGGAAATAAAATCTAACTTTTGTGCACATATTATAAGAATGTCTAATCTGTAAGTTGATGCCTTTTGGAGATTTTTCCATATTTCCTTGGCTTCTTTATGCACATTAATACAAATTTTTACCTGGGGTGCCCAAACTGTAGGCTCAGCCCCAAAGTAGGCTCAGCCCTGTGTACTGAACTATACATCCAACAATAAGAAAAAAAGAGTACACCATATACCGCACACCCAGTATCTAAAAAAATGGCATTTGGGCCTTTTTAACTCCTTAAGGACCAAGGGCATACCTGTACACCCGTGGGAATTCCGATCCCCATCGCATTCAGCAGGCATCCTGTGACAATGCCTGGGGGGGGTCCTGAGACCCCCCATGTTGGCGATCGCCGCAGATTAGAAGGTGATCGGTGGTGTACTAAACACTGCCAAACCACTCCTGTTGCTGGGGAAAGATGGCAATCACGTCACCTCCCCAGATGAGCTGCTATTGGTCTGTCCAAACAATAGCTGCTTGCAGAGGAGGGGTTAATGTCTCCTTCTCTCAGCTCTGTCAGCCCACCGAGCTCAGTCAGCAAGCAGAGCTGAGAGAATTTCTGACCAGAACTGGGCACCTCAGGGTAGAAGAAGTTTGTGTGGAGGGAAAGGTAGGAGTAAAAAGAAAAATAGAGTGAAAAAAGGTTAACCCCCCCCCCCCCCCCGACCCTCTAATAGGTCCTCAAGGGTCCGCCGCACATTTTGCAGCATGACCCGGGCCCTATTAGAGCTTCAGGGTGCTGCATTTGGCTACCTTTTATTTTATTTTTTGCCCGCAGTGTTTTTTTTTATTTTTTATAATGGCATGTGATATTATATCACACGCCATTATATAGAGTTTGCACCAAACACATACATACATACATACACACTCCCCCACAGGTGAGGTCCCCCACACTGGAAAGAAGGGACGATCCCAGAAAAAAATGCAGAGTGTGTCACAAGAGGGGGATACGGAAGGACACCACCACTCAATGTGACACTTGCCCCGATCATCCAGGCCTCTGCATTAAAATCTTTAATTTCCCATAAATTGAGCCCAGTTTACCAATTCCAGAGTACATTTCAAATTTTAATCCCATAAACCACTAAATTGCCCAAAAAACTCTTTCAACCATTTCAGCAAAATTCACTCTCCAAAATCCCCTTGTCGCTCTTTCGCTTCTTAGCCCTCTACTACGTCCGCAGAACACTTTACATCCACATATGAGATATTTCCTTATTCAAGAGAAATTCTCCTTCACTTCGCAGGAAGGGGTAACACACTTTCTGAATGTCATGTTGAATACTTTGAGGGGCGCATTTTTCATAAGGGGGTCATTTATGGGGTATTTATAATATGAAGGCCCTTCAAATCCATTGCAACACTGAACTGGTCCCTGATAAATTCCGATTAAATTTTTTTTTGAAAAATTGGAATATTGCTGCTGAACTTTGAAGCCCTCTGATGTCTTCCAAAAGTAAAAACATAAACATGTAAACATAAAGTTGACATATTGTATCTGTGAATCAATATATAATTTATTTGGGATGTCCATTTTCCTTATAAGCAGAGAGTTTCACAGTTTTTTTTAAAAATGCAAACGTTTAAAAAAAAAATATCAAATTTTGGAATTTTTCACCAAGAAATGATGTAAGTATTGACAAAAATGTACCACTAACATAAAGTGGAATATATCACAAAAAAAAAACAATCTTGGAATCAGAATGAAAAGTAAAAGCATCCCAGAGTTATAAATGCTTAAAGTGACAGTGGTCAGATGTGCAAAAAATGCTCTGGTCCTTCAGGTAAAGAAAGGGCTTGGACCTTAAGGGGTTAAATGTTTTAAAATGTTTGTCTGCCTGATTAGTTGTTGTTGTTTGTAACTCATAAATAAAGATTGTTACTTTTTGAGATACTGGGTGTGCACTATATGGTGATATATTTTTTCTTGTTGTTGGCTCCATAGGCATTAGACTTTTTTTTTTTTTTTTTGTGTAGAGGTGGTCAAGGTTAGAGTGAGTGTGGATAAACCAATGGGGCGCCATAAGCAACAAAGGTCTTCCTGAAAGTTTCCTTGATCTATCTGCTCAACATCAGCTTGGAGGCTTTGAGTCCTTTTTACTACAAAATGAATAACCAAATTTTCAGCCTTTCTGAAACTCTTGGACCTTTCAAGATAGGTTTTAATATATTTGGTAATGTCCAGCATGTGTGAGGTTTTCTCCTCTTCAGAAGTTGGAGAGGGATAAAAGCTAGGCAGGAAAATTACCTGATTAAGTAGAGAGAAGTAGAGAGAAATCTCTATCTGGTGAGATAGTAAGCTGGTAAACTCCCTAATCCTCTTAGCCTACATGATGGCAAGCAGCAAGTTTTTTGGGAAAAAAACTCTGTAAATGCTCAAAAGAGGGAGAGCATCCCACTAAGGGAAAGGTTAGGATTCTATGTTGCGGTCTCTCGGCTCCCTCAAGGAACCTCCTAGAGGATCTTGGGACAACGGTCTTTCTAAGAGTTGGGAGCATAATCTCTCCACCTTGGCTTTGAACCTTGTTTTCATAAGATCAATGTCTGGTATCCTCCACCACTGAGTGATTTGATAGAAGACTTGTTCATTCAAGGGCCATTCACCTTGAACAGGGGGACTCCGATTCAGACGATCCACAATCATGTAGGTAAACTGAGGCTAGATGGGTGTTATCCCTTCCAATGAAAAAAAAAATCATTAAGAGTATAAATACACAAAAAGGTCCTTTGGGACATATACTATTATCATATATTAATCTCATATTTCAAATCTCTATGTCCACCTGGCCTTATTCTGAGTACTACGTACTCTACCTCCATACATTTTACACCCAAAAAATGTAGAACTTACACTTAAATAAGTATATGTTAAAATAACATCAAGCTATTACAGACAGGATCTACCTATATAATACACTTGGAGTGTACGGTTCACTACTATAAGAACACCATGCACTCTATATAGGTAATATTATTATATCTCCAAAAAAGTTTCAGAAAGTGTCATACGCAATATAATGAATTAATGCAGTTAATGCTCTGTGAGTATTCCCGAAATATCAGAACTCACACCTGAAAATCTCAGTCAATTGTATTACTCTGCTACAGTACTACATAACATAAAGTGCATATGCATATAAAGTGCAAAGATCATCCTCACCCATTTTTAATAGGAACCGCTGCACTCCACTACCCCTACTAACAGCTGCTGTTTCGTTGTCTTCCTCAGGGAGCTGCGCGTGCATGGTGTTATTATAATAGTGAACCGTACACTCCAAGTGAATTATATTGGTAGATACTGTCTGTAATAGCTCAATGTTATTTTAACATATACTTAATAAAAATTTATTTTATTCACTTATTTAAGTGTAAGCTCTACACTTTTTTGGTGTAAAATCTTCATGAAGAGGTTGAGATTGTGTTCCTCCTTGTCTTTTTATATACTGTAGAAGACAGGTGTAATATAGTGTTGCTCGCGAATATTCCCAATGCGAATATCGCATATTCGCAAATATAGCACTATATATTTGTAATTACGAATTTTCGTCTTTTTTTTTTTTTTTCACAGTACACATCGCAGTGATCATCCCTCTCTGCTTCCAGCTTGTGTGGTGTAAAGAAGGCTCTAATACTACTGTGTGAGACTGGCGTACGAATTTTCGCATATGCTAATTTTCGCATATGTGAATTTTTGTATATGCTAATTTTCGCATTAGCATATGCACAAATAAAACGTGAATATTACGAATATGCGAATTTAGCGAATATATATGATGAATATTCGTCCATATATTCGCGAAATATCGTGAATTCGAATATGGCCTATGCCGCTCAACACTAGTGTAATATTGTCCAAGGGCACATTCACCAAAAGATCACCGCAGTGATCCACTAATTCCCTAATTTCCCATATATTAAAAAGGTATAACTTTATTGATTTATATTGGTTCACACACAAAAATATAGATTAAAATGTCAGGGTGTCTCTCTTTCCATATGTGAGGTTGTCAATGAGTACTAAGGTAACTCAGTTATTGAGATACTGTATGCACCTGCAGTGTGCCATACAGGTAGGAAAGGACACCACTGTGTTTAAAATCAATTAGCAGCCCCCCTCGACATGTTTCACCCTTCACACGGCGTTGTCAAGAGGCAATGGGGCTAATCCAAGGACATTGTCCAAGGGCACTCTCAAAAGGATACAGCAGAGTGCAGGAAGCCAAGCACCCTGCAACCTGCTCCCAGATGAGCACCGGCTTTAGAGGTGCCATGCTGGATAGCAGACTCCTTACTGCACAGCCACCAGGAACTTCAAGATCCTACATACATAAACACAGGACCTGAAAAGGAAAATACATTTTTATTTAAATTACCTTCCAGAATTTCCTACTGTGTAAACCACCTGTAAATTTCTAGAAAATTGATGTATTGATGGTACTTAACCCTGTACTATTTAAATCAAATCTCAGTTGGAGTTTCTAACCAATGTTGAAGGTATAACCGTGAAGTTGTCACGATGCCGGCTGGCAGGAGGTGGATCCTCTGTGCCAGAGAGGGATTGGCGTGGACCGTGCTAGTGGACCGGTTCTAAGTCACTACTGGTTTTCACCAGAGCCCGCCGCAAAGCGGGATGGTCTTGCTGCGGCGGTAGTGACCAGGTCGTATCCACTAGCAACGGCTCAACCTCTCTGACTGCTGAAGATAGGCGCGGTACAAGGGAGTAGACAGAAGCAAGGTCAGACGTAGCAGAAGGTCGAGGGCAGGCGGCAAGGTTCGTAGTCAGGATGGATAGCAGAAGTTCTGGTACACAGGCTTAGGACACACAAAACGCTTTCACTGGCACAAGGCAACAAGATCCGGCAAGGGAGTGCAAGGGAGGAGATCAGATATAGCCAGGGAGCAGGTGGAAGCCAATTAAGCTAATTGGGCCAGGCACCAATCATTGGTGCACTGGCCCTTTAAGTCTCAGGGAGCTGGCGCGCGCGCGCCCTAGAGAGCGGAGCCGCGCGCGCCAGCACATGACAGCAGGGGACGGGAACGGGTAAGTGACCTGGGATGCGATTCGCGAGCGGGCGCGTCCCGCTGTGCGAATCGCATCCCCGACGGCCATGACAGTGCAGCGCTCCCGGTCAGCGGGACCGACCGGGGCGCTGCGGAGAGAGAGACGCCGTACGCGCTCCGGGGAGGAGCGGGGACCCGGAGCGCTAGGCGTAACAGTACCCCCCCCCTTAGGTCTCCCCTTCTCTTTGTCCGGTAACTGCCTCCCCTGGGATGAGGACACCGGGAAAGGATGGAGGGATTCCTCAACGGCAGGCAGTACAGCAGGAGTGGGAATGGGGAGGGAGGGCAGAGGGCGAGGCCTGGCACGGGGCAGTGTGACACCAGGACGAGGGCCATGAGGAGGCACCGAGGCTTGCCTGACTGGACTGGGAGGGGGGGAGAGGCACTTCTTATGGCAGGCAGAGTCCATAAAGGCTTTAGGGAGACCGGATACAGGGGAACACACAGGGTCACGGCAGGGAGTACTGGGAACCGGTTTAAGGCAGTCCTTGAAACAAGAGGAACCCCAGCTCTTGATCTCCCCTGTGGACCAATCCAGGGTTGGGGAATGGTGTTGAAGCCAGGGTAGTCCAAGGAGAATTTCGGAAGTGCAATTGGAGAGGACCAAAAACTTAATTTTTTCGTGATGAGTTCCGATGCACATTAGGAGGGGCTCCGTGCGGTAACGCACGGTGCAATCCAACCTGGCTCCGTTGACCGCGGAAATGTGGAGTGGCTTGACGAGACGGGTCACCGGGATGCGGAATTTATTCACCAAGGACTCCCGAATAAAATTCCCAGAGGCACCAGAGTCCAGGCAGGCCACGGCTGAGAGGGAAGAGCTGGCTGAAGGAGAAATCCGTACAGGCACCGTGAGACGTGGAGAAGCCAACTTAGCATCAAGAGACGCCACACCCACGAGAGCTGGGTGCGAGCGTGCGTTTCCCAGACGTGGAGGACGGATAGGGCAATGCACCAAAAAATGTTCGGTACTGGCACAGTACAGACAAAGATTCTCTTCCTTACGGCGATTCCTCTCTTCCAGGGTCAGGCGAGACCGATCCACTTGCATGGCCTCTTCGGCGGGAGGCCTAGGCGCAGATTGCAATGGAGACTGTGGGAGAGGTGTCCAGAGATCTAAGTCTTTTTCCTGGCGGATCTCTTGATGCCTCTCAGAAAAACGCATGTCAATGCGAGTGGCTAGATGAATGAGTTCATGCAGGTTAGCAGGAGTTTCTCGTGCGGCCAGAACATCTTTAATGTTGCTGGATAGGCCTTTTTTAAAGGTCGCGCAGAGGGCCTCATTATTCCAGGATAGTTCAGAAGCAAGAGTACGGAATTGTATGGCGTACTCGCCAACGGAAGAATTACCCTGGACCAGGTTCAGCAGGGCAGTCTCAGCAGAAGAGGCTCGGGCAGGTTCCTCAAAGACACTTCGAATTTCCGAGAAGAAGGAGTGTACAGAGGCAGTGACGGGGTCATTGCGGTCCCAGAGCGGTGTGGCCCATGACAGGGCTTTTCCAGACAGAAGGCTGACTACGAAAGCCACCTTAGACCTTTCAGTAGGAAACTGGTCCGACATCATCTCCAAGTGCAGGGAACATTGCGAAAGAAAGCCACGGCAAAACTTAGAGTCCCCATTAAATTTGTCCGGCAAGGACAGGCGGAGGCTAGGAGTGGCCACTCGCTGCGGAAGGGGTGCAGGAGCTGGCGGAGGAGATGATTGCTGCTGAAGTTGCGACTGAAGTTGCTGCACAATGGTGGACACTTCCGACAGCTGGTGGGTTAGATGGGCGATCTGTCGGGATTGCTGGGCGACCACCGTGGTGAGATCAGAGATATAAGGCAGGGGAACCTCAGCGGGATCCATGGCCGGATCTACTGTCACGATGCCGGCTGGCAGGAGGTGGATCCTCTGTGCCAGAGAGGGATTGGCGTGGACCGTGCTAGTGGACCGGTTCTAAGTCACTACTGGTTTTCACCAGAGCCCGCCGCAAAGCGGGATGGTCTTGCTGCGGCGGTAGTGACCAGGTCGTATCCACTAGCAACGGCTCAACCTCTCTGACTGCTGAAGATAGGCGCGGTACAAGGGAGTAGACAGAAGCAAGGTCAGACGTAGCAGAAGGTCGGGGGCAGGCGGCAAGGTTCGTAGTCAGGATGGATAGCAGAAGTTCTGGTACACAGGCTTAGGACACACAAAACGCTTTCACTGGCACAAGGCAACAAGATCCGGCAAGGGAGTGCAAGGGAGGAGTTCAGATATAGCCAGGGAGCAGGTGGAAGCCAATTAAGCTAATTGGGCCAGGCACCAATCATTGGTGCACTGGCCCTTTAAGTCTCAGGGAGCTGGCGCGCGCGCGCCCTAGAGAGCGGAGCCGCGCGCGCCAGCACATGACAGCAGGGGACGGGAACAGGTAAGTGACCTGGGATGCGATTCGCGAGCGGGCGCGTCCCGCTGTGCGAATCGCATCCCCGACGGCCATGACAGTGCAGCGCTCCCGGTCAGCGGGACCGACCGGGGCGCTGCGGAGAGAGAGACGCCGTACGCGCTCCGGGGAGGAGCGGGGACCCGGAGCGCTAGGCGTAACAGAAGTGGGGCTTCTGTACCATATACCATATGTTTATTATTGGTTGGTCTTGTGTGTTGTCAGGCTTTTTTTTAGTTACTTTTACTTTTTTTTGCATAATCTGATTTGTTCTTATGATAAACTTTAATAAAAGAATTATGAAAAAAATGAAAGTAATATGAAAGTAAGTAAATAACACATAAACGTACTGGTCACACAGACCAACCACCTATCCTTTTATCCAAGGACATAAAAAAGCACATTGTTTTGGGTAAGGGATGGGGGGCTCTTATAGAAAGCTATTTGGGACATTGTTGTTATTTTTGTTTCTCAACCCTTAATGACCAAGCCCATTTTCACCTTAAGGACTAGAGCGTTTTTTGCACATCTGACCACTGTCACTTTAAGCATTAATAACTCTGGGATGCTTTTACTTTTCATTATGATTCCGAGATTGTTTTGTGACATATTCTACTTTATGTTAGTGGTAAAATGTTGGCGATACTTGCATCATTTCTTGGTGAAAAATTCAAAAATTTTATGAAAAAATAAAAAATTTAGCATTTTCTAACTTTGAAGCTCTCTGGTTGTAAGGGAAATAGACATTCCAAATAAATTATATTTTGATTTACAAATACAATATGTCTACTTTATGTTTGCATCATAAAGTTGACATGTTTTTACTTTTGGAAGACATCAGAGGGCTTAAAAGTTCTGCATCAATTTTCCAATTTTTCACAACATTTTCAAAATCAGAATTTTTCATGGACCAGTTCAGGGTTGAAGTAGATTTGAAGGGCTTTCTTATTAGAAATACCCCATAAATTACCCCATTATAAAAACTGCACCCCTCAAAGAATTCAAATGGCATTCAGTAAGTGTGTTAACCCTTTAGGTGTTTCACAGAAATAGAAGCAAAGTGAAGGAGAAAATTCAAAATCTTCATTTTTTACACTTGCATGTGATTATAGACCCAGTGTTTGAATTTTTACAAAGGGTAAAAGGAGAAAAATCCTCTCAAAATTTGTAACCCAATTTCTCTTGAGTAAGGAAATACCTCATATGTGTGGAATGCAAGTGTTCGGCAGGAGCAGTAGAGGGCTCAGTAGGGAGGGAGCGACAATGGGATTATGGAGAGTGAATTTTTCTGAGATGTTTTTGGGGGCATGTCACATTTAGGAAGCCCCTATGGTGCCGGAACAGCAGAAAAAACCCCACATGGCATACCATTTTGGAAACTACACCCCTCAAGGCATGTAACAAGGGGTCCAGTGAGCCTTAACACCCCACAGGTGTTTGACAACTTTTCGTTAAAGTCGGATGTGTAAATGAAAAAAATAGTTTTTTCACCAAAGTGCAGTTTTTTCCCAAATTTGCCATTTTTACAAAGGGTAATGGGAGAAAATTCCCCCCCCCAAATTTGTAACCCCATCTCTTCTGAGTATGGAAATACCCCATGTTAGGACGTAAAATGCTCTGTGGGTGAACTACAATGCTCAGAAGAGAAGGAGTCACTTTTTGGCTTTTGGAAAACAAATTTTGCTGAAATGGTTTTTGCGGGGCATGTCTCATTTAAGAAGCCCCTATGGGGCCAGATCAGCAAAAAAAAAACACAAGGGGTACAGGGAGCCTTAACACCTCACAGGTATTTGACGACTTATTGTTAAAGTTGTGTAAGATGTGTAAATGGAAAAAAAATTTCACTAAAATGCAGTTTTTTCACCGAAATGTGACATTTTTACAAGTGGTAATAGGAGAAAATGACCCCCAAAATTTGTAACCCCATGGAAATACCCCATGTCTGGACGTCAAGTGCTCTTCTGGCACACTACAATGCTCAGAAGAAGAGGAGCACCATTGAGCTTTTGGAAAGAGAATTTGTTTGGAATGGAAGTCAGGGGCCATGTGCGTTTACAAAGCCCCCCTTGGTGCCAGAACAGTGGACCCCCCACATGTGACCCCATTTTGGAAACTACATCCGTCACAGAATTTAATAAGGGGTGCAGTGAGTTTTTACACCCCACTGGCATTTGACAGATCTTTGGAACAGTGGGCTGGGCACCTATTGGGCGTAAATGCTCACTGAACCCCTTATTACATTACATGAGGGGTGTAGTTTCCAAAATGGGGTCACATGTGGGAGAGGTCCATTGTTCTGCCACTATGGGGACTTTGTAAACACATGTGGCCTTCAATTCTGGACACATTTTCTCTCCATATTCCCAATGGCGCTCCTTCTCTTCTGAGCATTGTAGTTTGCCAGCAGAGCACTTTATATTAGCATTTGGGACATGTTCTTACTCAGAAGAAATGGGGCTACAAATTTTGGGGGGATTTTTTCCTATTTTCCCTTGTGAAATTGAAAAATTGAGGGTAACACCAGCATTTTAGTGGAAATTTTTTTTTTTTCATTTTCCATTCCAACGTTAGCGAAAATTTGTCAAACACCTGTGGGGTGTTAAGGCTTACTATACCCCTTGTTACGTTCCATGAGGGGTGTAGTTTCCAAAATGGGGTCACATGTGGGTATTTATTTTTTTGCATTTATGTCAGAACCTCTGTAAAATCAGCCACCCCTATTCAAATCCCCAATTTAGGTCTCAAATGTACATAGTGCGCTCTCACTCCTGATGTATGAAAGAATTCAAAGTGGATCCAGCAATTCCAATAAAACATTTTATTCGTAGTTAAACAGCATAAAAATCTTTTGCAGATAGTACTCACAGCACACCACCTAGCCAGTGGGACACAGCAACATGGACGCGTTTCAAGTGCATGCGCGCTCTTGATCACCAAGCATGTGCTCAAAACGCGTCCATGTTGCTGTGTCTCACTGGCTAGGTGGTGTGCTGTGAGTGCTATCTGTAAAATATTTTTATGCTGTTAACCTACAAATAAAATCGATGTTTTATTGGAATTGCTGGATCCACTTCGAAATCTTTCATACAATACGTATCAAGCTGGGCCAGGCTGAGGATCCGTGCAAGATCATTGGGAGGTGAGCTGAAGATTTTCTTTCGCTCTCACTCCTGATCCTTGTTGTGCGTCCACAGAGCATTTTACGCTCACATATGGGGTATTTCTGTACTCAGGAGAAATTGTGTTACAAACTTTGGGGGTCTTTTTTTTACTTTTACCGCTTGTGAAAATAAAAAGTATGGGGCAACATCAGCATGTTAGTGTAAATTTTTTTATTTTTTTACACTAACAGGCTGGTGTAGCCCCCAACTTTTCCTTTTCATAAGGGGTAAAAGGAGAAAAAGCCCCCCAAAATTTGTAGTGCAATTTTTCCTGAGTACGGAAATACCCCATATGTGGCCCTAAACTGTTTCCTTAAAATACGTCGGGGCTCCGAAGTGAGAGAGCACCATACGCATTTGAGGACTATATTAGAGATTGCATATGGGTGGACATAGGGTTATTCTACGACAGTGATTCCCAAACAGGGGGCCTCCAGCTATTGCTAAACTCCCAGCATGCCTGGACAGTCAGTGGCTGTCAGGAAATGCTGGGAGTTGTTGTTTTGCAACAGCTGGAGGCTCCATTTTGGAAACACTGCCGTACAATACGTTTTTCATTTTTCTTGGGGGGGGGGGGGGGACTGTGTAAGGGGTGTATATGTAGTGTTGTACCCTTTATTATGTGTTAGTGTAGTGTAGTTTTTTTAGGGTACATTCACACAGGCGGAGGTTTACAGTGAGTTTCCCTCTAGGAGTTTGCGCTGCGGCGAAAAATTTGCCGCAGCTCAAACTTGAAGCAGGAAACTCACTGAAACCTGCCCCTGTGAATTTACCCTGTACATTCACATGGGGGACAAACCTCCAGCTGTTGCAAAACTACAACTCCCAGCATGCACTGACAGATCATGCATGCTGGGAGTTGTACTTTTGCAACAGCTGGGGGCACACTGGTTGGAAAACCTTCAGTTAGGTTCTATTACCTAACTCAGTATTTTCCAACCAGTGTGCCTCCAGCTGTTGCAAAACTACAATTCCCAGCATGTACGGTCTATCAGTGCATGCTGGGAGTTGTAGTTTGCCACAGCTGGGGGCACACTGGTTGCGAAACACTGAGTTAGGTAACAGACTTTGCAGCCAGTGTGCCCTCAGCCATTGCAAAAACTACAACTTTCAGCATGCAGTGACAACTGAAGGGCATGCTGGGACTTGTAGTTATGCAACAGCTGGAGGCATACTACTAACACTCCCAGCATGCCGTTTGGCTGTCCGTGCATGCTAGGGGTTGTAGTTATGCAATAGCTGGAGGCACACTGGTTGCAAAACACTGAGAGTTTGTTACATAACTCAGTGTTTCCCAACCAGTCTGCCTCCAGCTGTTGCAAAACTACAACTCCCAGCATGCCCAGACAGCTGGAGGACATGCTGTGAGCTGTAGTTTTGCAACATCTGGAGGGCCACAGTTTGGAGACCACTGTGCAGTGGTGTCCAAACTGTAGCCCTGCAGATGTTTCAAAACTTCAACTCCAAGCATGCCCAGACTGTCCAGGCATGCTGGGAGTTGTAGTTCTGCAACATCTGAAGGGACAGATGTTACAGAACTACAACTCCCAGCATGTCTGGACTGTCTGGGCATGCTGGGAGTTGTAGTTTTGCAACATCTGAAGGGCTACAGCTTGGGCACCACTGTATAGTGGTCTCCAAACGGTGGCCCTACAGATGTTGCAAAACTACAACTGCTGGGAGTTGTAGTTTGGCAACCCCTAGAAGGCAGCAGTAAAGATCGCTTTACGGCGATCTTTACTGCTACCTTCACAGCCGCTGTCGCTTCCTTACCGCTGATCCTGGCGCCGCTGATCCCGCCGATGATCGCAGGTCCCCGCCGATGGTCCCCAGGTACCCGCCGCCATCTTCTCCCCCTGCTCTGCCCAACATCCAGGGGCGGGCAGAGCAGGGATTTCCACAGTAATCCCCCCTCCCCTAATTGCCATTGGTCAGTTGTCATATCTGACTAATGGCACTGGATAGGAGCGAGGTGGCAGCTGCCACCTCCCTCCTATTCCTCAGGATGATCGGAGCTGTCTCTGACAGCTCCAATCATCCCTATTTTCCAGGCAATCAGGTCACCAGAGACCTGATCAGCCCAGAACCCCGCAAGTCCTTGTCATTAGTCAGTCACTAACTGACTGACTAATGACAAAGATCAGCAGCAGGGGACCATTCTGATTGGTCCCCAGCTGCATAGTGTCATCAGTCAGCTGTTCAGAACAGCTGCGATGAGGTTTCTATCACCATGCTACCAGACATGGTGATAGAAAATGTATTGGACGTTTATGAACGTCCATTTGCGTTAAGTCACAGGAAAAATGGACGTTCATAAATGTCCATTTGCGAGAAGGGGTTCAATAGTGATCACTTTTTTTTTATATCTTTTATTTTATTTTTCTTGGCCAAACGTCTTCTCTTTTTACTCCCATAATATAATCAGACAATTAATCGCATTTCCTGATATACTTCATTTTAGGCATCCATCCTGCGCAACTGTGAAAACAAAATATATTAGGAAATTAAAGAACTATCATCAAATAGGTTCAATTAATACCACGTGGTTTTTCTTTTAATTTTGACCAATCTAAAATGGATCCATTACAACACAAACAGCTTCCACAAACAGCTTCAACAATGTTTCACTCAGCTTTCATAGAGACCTACCACGCCCTCTGCATTCCATACCACTAAGCACTCCTCCTCATCATCTTCACTTTTACCCCCACCATTGGAAAAAACATAGAACTACTTCCATTCATGAAACCGCTCACAAATCTGGAAGTTATAATACACACCCTGAAACAAAGGCTCCCTATTTAACATCCCATCAACGGGCTACAAAAAGGTATGTCTGTACATCAGTGTTAAACAAGACTGCTCAGCTTTAAATGCAGTTTTGTATTTGTAACTAAGGCAGATGCTAGAAAGGAAAGATCTACTCCCTCTCTTCTTCTAAGGCTGCTTTCACACTATAAAATTCATCCGTTTTAAAGATCCGTTTGATGTTCCATTATGAAAACCCTGAAAATCGTCCATTAAACGTCCGTTAGAAAATCGCATATGTCCGTTAGAAAATCCCATTATAGTCTATCGGATTTTTACATTATCCGTTTTAATTCGTTATAGTTTGTTAGTAATAACGGACGTTATTTTGTGACGGAAGATAGTAACGGAAGAAATAGTGCATGCACTATTTCTTCCGTTCATTCTCCCGTCACAAAATAACGTCCCATCTTTTTGGTTCAACTTAACCCCTTAAAGATCCGGCCATTTTACACCTTAGAACCCGGCCATTTTTTGAACATCTGACCACTGTCACTTTAAACATTAATAACTCTGGAATGCTTTTAGTTATCATTCTGATTCCGAGATTGTTTTTTCGTGACATATTCTACTTTAACATAGTGGTAAAATTTTGTGGTAACTTGCATCCTTTCTTGGTGAGAAATCCCAAAATTTGATGAAAAATGTGAAAATTTTGCAAAATGGATATTCCAAATGACAAAAATTTTTATTCACATATACAATATGTCTACTTTATGTTTGCATCATAAAATTGATGAGTTTTTACTTTTGGAAGACACCAGAGGGCTTCAAAGTTCAGCAGCAATTTTCCAATTGTTCACAACATTTTCAAACTCACTATTTTTCAGGGACCAGTTCAGGTTTGAAGTGGATTTGAAGGGTCTTCATATTAGAAATACCCCACAAATGACCCCATTATAAAAACTGCACCCCCCAAAGTATTCAAATTGACATTCAGTCAGCATTTTAACCCTTTAGGTGTTTCACAGGAATAGCAGCAAAGTGAAGGACAAAATTCACAATCTTCATTTTTTACACTTGCATGTTCTGGTAGACCCAATTTTAGAATTTTTACAAGGGGTAAAAGGAGAAAATGTATGCTTATGTTTGTAGCCCAATTTCTCTCGAGTAAGCACATACCTCATATGTCTATTTAAATTGTTCGGCGGGCGCAGTAGAGGGCTCAGAAGTGAAGGAGCAACAAGGGGATTTTGGAGAGTACGTTTTTCTGAAATGGTTTTTGGGGGCATGTTGCATTTAGGAAGCCCCTATGGTGCCAGAACAGCAAAAAAAAACACATGGCGTACCGTTTTGGAAACTAGACCCCTTAAGGAACGTAACAAGGAATTAAGTGAGCCTTAATACCCCACAGGTGTTTCACAACTTTTGCATATGTTTCCACTAAAATGTGTGTTTCCCCTCAAATTTCACGTTTTTGCAAGGGTTAATAGCAGAAAATACCCCCCAAAATTTCTAACCCCATCTCTTCTGAGTATGGACGTACCCCATAAGTTGACCTGAAGTGCACTACGGGGGAACTACAATGCTCAGAAGAGAAGGAGTAATATTTGGCTTTTTGAGAGCAAATTTTGCTCGGGGGGCGTGTCGCATTTAGGAAGCCCCTATGGTGCCAGGACAGCAACAAAAAAAAACACATGGCATACCATTTTGGAAACTAGACCCCTTGAGGAATGTAACAAGAAATTAAGTGAGCCTTAATACCCCACAGGGGTTTCACGACTTTTGCATATGTAAAAAAAAAAAAATTTTCACTAAAATGTGTGTTTCCCCCCAAATTTAACATTTTTGCAAGGGTTAATAGCAGAAAAGACCCCCCAAAATTTGTAACCCCATCTCTTCTGAGTATGGAGGTACCCCATAAGTGGACCTGAAGTGTACTGCAGGAGCGCCACAATGCTCAGAAGAGAAGGAGTCACATTTGCAAACTTTGCTGAAATGGGGGGGACATGTCGCATTTAGGAAGCCCCTATGGTGCCAGGACAACAAAAAAAAAACACATGGCATACCATTTTGGAAACTAGACCCCTTGAAGAACGTAACAAGGGGTAAAGTAAGCCTTAATACCCCACAGGGGTTTCACAACTTTTGCATATGTAAAAAAAAAAAATAATTAAATGTGGGTTTTCCCCAAAATTTTAAATTTTTACAAGGGTTAATAGCAGAAAAGACCCCCCCCCCCCCCCCCCCCAAATTTGTAAATACATTTTTTTGGAGTAAGGACATACCTTAATTTTTTGATGATTTTCACTCCGTGGGTGCACACCAGGTCTTGGAGTGAGAGGTCGGTCAGGGGCCTTGAGCTTATTATAGCAGCCAGGATGTGGGGCCCCCCCTCAAGGAGCGTTAATGGGGGGGTGCACTGAACCCTAAAATAGGGGAACACTATGGGGGACAACGGGCCCTAAGTGGGGTAGACAGATGGGGTACAGAGGCCCGTAATATGGGGTACAGTGGGCAAGAAAACTATAAATCATGAAATAATAAAACAGGATATGTTCCCAGAATGATGACCCAGAGCATAGCCAAAACTAAAAGAAAATATGCCCGCCCCAAACCCTATGCTCTGAATCATCATTCTGGGAATGTGATGTGTGTGGCCGTCCCTAACCTGTTGCCTCAAATGCGCACCCGCTCAGGTGGAGAGAGAGCGCTGCGGATTTGAGGCAACATAAAAAGTCCCCGATGATAGGTACTCAGTGACCTATGACCCATTTCTGGAAAAAAAAAAACAGAGGTCTTATCAGGTTTTTTTTCAGATTTTTTGGGCAATTTAGTGATTTATGGGGTTAACAATTTTGAATGTACTCTGGACTTGGTACATTGGTCATATTATGGAAAATTAAAATGAAAAGGGAACATTTAGTGCTCCATGGAAGTGTGATACTCCCTGAAGCAGCCTATGCAGAGGCCCGGATTATCTGGGCAAGTGTCGCATTGATACGTGGTGTCCTTCCGTCTCCCCTTCCTGCGACACACTCTGCATTTTTTCTGGGATCATCCCATCTTTCCAGTGGGGGGGGGATCACACCTGGAAAGTGCTGGCCAGGGACGATCCTGGCGCCTATAACTCCAGACCCTTGGGAAGTCTGGCCTGCTCTTTCCTGGTCAGCAAAGATTAGGAACCTTAGGACTTCTTCTAGGACTTCTTCTTGGTACTGGAGGAATGTCCCTGTGTTGCCAGCGTACTGGGATAGTACAAAAGTGTTGTACATGGCAACCTGTACCAAGTAGACCTCAACTTTTTTGTACCATGCCCGTGTTTTCTGCATGGCGTTATATGGCTTGAGGACTTGATCTGAGAGATCAACTCCCCCCATATACCGATTGTAGTCCAGAATACAATCGGGTTTGAGGACCGGTCCCACGGTACCTCGCACAGGGACAGGGGTGCTGCCGTTCCCATGAATAGTGGTGAGTATAAGGACATCCCTCTTATCCTTATACTTCACAAACAACAGGTTATCATGGGTGAGGGAACGGGACTCACCCTTGGGGATAGGCGTCTTAACAAAATTTAGAGGGAGGTCTCTCTGGTTCTTCCGCATGGTCCCACAAGCGGACGTGGATCTGGCGGAAAGGGATTTGAACAAAGGGATGCTGGTATAAAAGTTATCCACGTATACGTGGAAACCTTTATCCAGCAATGGGTGTATAAGGTCCCAAACGAGTTTCCCGCTAACACCCAGAGTGGGGGGACATTCTGGGGGTTCAATACAGGAATCTCGTCCCTCATATACTCTAAACTTGCAAGTGTACCCGGAGGTACTCTCACAAAGTTTGTAGAGTTTCACGCCATACCGTGCCCGCTTCGAGGGAATATACTGGCGGAAGCTGAGTCTCCCCTTAAAACTGATGAGAGACTCATCTACCGAGAGGTCCCTGAGCGGTACGTAGGCCTCCAAAAATTTGGCCCCAAAGTGATCGATGACCGGCCTCACTTTGTAAAGCCGGTCATAGGTGGGATCACCTCGGGGAGGACATGGCGCATTATCTGCATAATGCAGGCATTTCCGGATCACCTCGTACCGCTTCCATGTCATCGCCATACTGTAAAGCGGGGTCTGATAGAGGACGTCCCCGCTCCAGTAATGACGAACACTTGTTTTTTTGACCAGGCCCATATGCAGCGAGAGGCCCCAAAATGTCCTCATTTCCGCTGCATCAATGGCGTACCATTCATTGGACCTGGCCAAAAACGAATCAGGGTGGTGGGCAAGGAACTGCTGGGCATACAAGTTTGTTTGCTCCACCATTAGATTGACCAGGCTGTCACTGAAAAAAAAATGTAAAAAGTCCAGATCAGTGAAGCCAGCATGGTCAATCCGGATTCCTGAGTCGCCAACATACTCAGGAATCCATGACTGATAACCCTCTGGGGGGCTCCAGACAGGGTCACCGGAAGGGGGCTGCGGTGCACTTGTCTGGGGAGCCGGACTTCTATTACGAGCGGCATTGCCATCCGTACTAGTGTCGGCCACTGGGTCACTCTCATGGGGGGTGCGTGGCCTCACCTGGTGGCGTCTCCGCCACCGTACGGGGGACTCATCATCACTACTAGATGATGAGGAGGACGAGGAAGAACACAAAAAAGTCAGATCTTCCTCGTCCTCATTGGCAGATTCGAAAATGCCCGGCGGGCCATCGCCTTTTTTCTATGGTGGCGGGGGTGGGACGGTGGAGGGGGAAGGGGGTGTGTGGGGGGGGGGTTGGGAAGTATGTAATGTGTGGTGCTTGGTGTAACTGTAACAGAAGAAAAAAAAAGCTGCGGCCCAAAAAAAAAGTGGCACACGCAGCACCCTGAACCCCTAATAGGGCCCGGGGTCACACAGATCAGGTGACGGCGGACCCTTGGGGACCTATTAGGGGGTCAGGGGGGGGGTTACTTTTTTACTGTTTTACCCTACCTTTCCCTGCAACAAGCTGACCCTGATCTAGGGGCTCTTCTTCTTTCTGAGGGGGCTCAGGCACTCCGAGGGGGGGATCCCGGTCCTCTTCACACAGCTTTGCCCGCTGACTGAACTCAGCGAGCGCGCAGAGCTGTGTGAGGGGACCGTTAACGCCTCCTCTGCTGCACTGCTTTTGGCCGACGATCGCCGGCCAATAGCAGCGTTGCTGGGGCGGTGACAGTATTTTCACCGCTCCCCAGCAACTGGAGGTGATTGGCGGTGTATCATACACCGCTGATCACCTTCCTTTTCTGGGTCATCGGGTCACAAGTGACCCGAATACCCAGAATCGACAGAGATCGCGGACGTGAATTTGTCCGCGATCTGCGCCGATCGCCGACATGCGGGGGTCCCGGGACCCCCCTCGGCATTTGCACAGCATGCCTACTGAACTATATCAGTAGGCATGCCTTTCCGATCTCTGCCCGGCAAGCAGCGGAGACCGGAAAACGCCATGGCATATGGATACGCCCTGGGTCCTTAAGGCCAGGGTGTGAGGGCGTATCCATATGCCCTGGGTCCTGAAGAGGTTAAAGGGGTACTCCGGTGAAAAACTTTTTTTTTTTTAAATCAATTGGTGCCAGAAAGTTAAACAGATTTGTAAATTACTTCTATTAAAAAATCTTAATCCTTCCTGTACTTATTAGCTGCCGAATACTACAGCGGAAATTATTTTCTTTTTGAAACACAGAACTGTCTGCTGACATCACGAGCACAGTGCTCTCTGCTGACATCTCTGTCCATTTTATGAACTGTCCAGAACAGCATATGTTTGCTATGGGGATTTCCTTTTACCCAGCCTAGACAGTTCCTAAAAATGGACAGAGATGTCAGCAGAGAACACTGTGCTCATGATGTCAGCAGACAGCTCTGTGCTTCAAACGGAAAAGAATTTCCACTGTAGTATTCAGTAGCTAATAAGTACAGGAAGGATTAATATTTTTTTATAGAAGTAATTTACAAATCTGTAGTAATTATTTTCAACACCGGCACCACAAGGCGCAGTAAATAAAAAGAAACCAATAAACCAAGATTTTTTTCAAAAACGGGATCAAAGAGGAGCAAGAGATGCAAGAGAGGTGGGAAATTCACCAAGAAAAAACCATTATCACTAATATCATCATCAAAAACAACCAATAATGAAGTGCAGAATCAGAAGATTTATAACCTAAGCAAACATAATCTCACTAATCAGGAGATCACATTACTTCAAAAGGGACTTAAATTCGCCCCAACCAGTAAGTTTAATAAATTTGACGCGTATATCGGATTAAAGCGTTTTATGAGGAATTTATCTAAAAAAAAATACTTTACAAAGAATCCAATTGTCAAAACAAAACCGGTTGAACCTACTCATCATACCACTCTCAGAAACAAGTCCACTTTTTACCCCAGTAACGAATATTCGGAAGCTTTCAAAACGTTCGAAAACATGGTGGCTAAGGACATAAAACAATTAAAAGTGAATACTAAATATCAAAATATAACTTGTCAAAAAAAGAGAGAGCAGCAATAAAAAACCTCCAGGATAATAAAGAGATTACCATAAGACCAGCAGACAAAGGGGGGAGCATACTGGTATTAAATATGGAAGATTACCACAAAGAATCAGCACAGTTGCTGAATGATGGTAAAACCTATAAAATACTAAAACAAAACCCCACAATCATCTACCAAAAAGAATTGAATGAACTAGTAAAAAAAAGGAATTAACATGAACATTCTAAATCAACAGGAAGCCGAATATATAAATATAAAAAAAAACACAACTAGCAGCTTTCTACCAAATACCGAAAATTCATAAAGGCGATAAGCAACCCCCGGGAAGACCAATAATATCGGGTATAAACTGCCTAACAGCCAATTTATCGAAATATGTGGACAATTTTTTACAGAAAAGTGTTATACACCTACCTGCATACCTAAAGGACACACAGCACATATTACAACTATTAGAAGAAATAAAATGGGGAAAAGACTATATCCTAGGTACCCTGGATGTAACATCCCTTTACACCATTATTAATCATGAGAAAAGGAGAACTGCTGCGGAATATTTTCTAAATCAGTATACAGATTTATCTCCAGAACACATTCAGTTCATAGGAGAAAGTATTATGTTTATTCTTACACATAATTTTTTCACATATGAAGATAATTTTTACCTTCAACAGTGGGTCACGGCGATGGGTACGAAATTCGCACCAAGCTATTCAAACCTATACATGGGACATTGGGAAAAAGATGCTATTTTTAAGGAAGAAACCCTCGCTCCAGGTCTTTTATTGTGGAAACGTTTTATAGATTATATTGTTTTTATGTGGAAGGGCTCAGAAGAAAGTCTTCAGCTTTTTATTAATGATCTTAATAAAAATGAATTTTATTAAAATTTTACTCCAGTACTCAGTAAAACAAAAATACATTTTTTAGATGTAACTATTTTTATAAAGGAAGAAAAATTATGCACAAAATCGTACTCAAAACCTACGGATAGCAATAGTTTTATTAAAATGGACAGTTGCCACCTACATATCTGGTTGAGTAACATCTCCAGGAGTCAATTTGTAAGGATAAAGAGAAATCGCATGGAGCTACAGGACTATGAGGAAGACACAATGAAATTACAAACAAAGTTTGAAAAAAAGGGATATGATAGAGAATCCTTGGAAAAAACAGCGAAGGAAGTATCCCTAATGGATAGAAAAGAATTGCTAAAGGAAAAAGAAAGAATATTGGAAAATACAGATGATGCACAAAAGGAAATTAAAATTACCCTCATTACCACTTATAACACTCAGAGTTTCCGGTTTAAGAAAATAATCAAGAAACATTGGGATATCCTACGGAGTGACAAAACCATAGGAAATAAAATACCACTACATCCATCTTTTATTTTCAGGAAATCATCAAATTTAGGAAACAAAATAGCCCCTACAGTAACAAACCCAAAAAGTGTATGCATGCCTTTTTTTTTCACAAACCTGGTTTTTATCGATGCAAAGGATGTACCATTACAAAGGAAAAAAATCTGACCATAGAAATAAAAGACAGTAATGGGGAAAAAAGAAAAATAAGATCACACATTACCTGTAAAACTAAAGGAATTATATACGGTATAAAATGTCCTTGCTCAAAGCTCTATATTGGACGTACAAAAAGAATGCTAAAAAGAAAGGATAAGGGAGCATATTTATAACATAGATCGAAAATTCGCAGGTCACCTTTATCCAAACATTACTTGGAAAACCATCAAAATACATTTAAGGGATCAAGTTTCTGGGGATTGGAACAAATACACAAACGTTGGCGAGGAGGAGATTATATCTCGCAACTATCACGAGCCGAGAGCAAATGGATCTTTGATTTGGACAGTATGGCCCCACAGGGACTTAATACTGAATTCGAACTGTTTGCATTCCTTCAATAATATGGATGTCCCCCACACAACATATGCCTTTTTTTCTTATCATCCAATAATTTCCACTACTGTTTTAAATAGAATGAAAATAATCACCCGATTATTCTACTAAAATCTCAATCACAGCTACATAAATGATCATAGGGATGGAAGAACCTGAAAATTAAGTCAATAAGAACATTGTAACACATCCTAAAGTAACATCGGAGAATAAAAGTAGCATTTTAGTATCACGCACAAAACCATCAACTGTAGCTGAAGTGATACAGGGATGCATTCTATTTAACAAAATTGGCAATACCAGAGAATAATAGTTCGCATATATAAGTCATCAATATTTATGTAACACTAATGCAATCTATCTAATCAAACATGGGAGACATGTATGTGGAATAAAATGGACGTTATATATATGGACATTGTCAAAAACATCGTCGGTTACTCTTATAGTAAAAAAAGTAATGAAACATGCATGGATGTTACTCAGTGTGCTACTAACAGACGTTTAATATTAACGTCCGTAGGATTAATTACCAATTACCTTAATGCAGACCTGATCGGGATATGGGAATAAATGGAAGCCGGAAACCAATGGCCAATGTCTTTGAGAAAGGAAATCTGCATTTCCGAAACGCGTCAGTCCCTCTGACACTCTCAGGTACCTTTAGAGACGTCACCTAATTGCCGAAGGTTCCTTCGCAGCTTTTCCCTACCCCAAGCCTGTGCACGCTGGTAGTAGACACCGTCGGCCGAGGCCGTCTCCCAGCGCACTTCCATCTATGCGAGCAGGTTTGGTACGTTGCGACTAAGTCGATATCCACACTGAGGATCTACGGTATGTAATACCACCTACTCTATACAAATCTACAGTAACCTACAGATGTGGTTACAATCACATAAGAAGTTCGGGATCCATCAATAGTATTGTGGCCTTTTTTTCCCACTGAAGATTCAATTATAAGGTAAAGAGCAAGTTTTTCATTGTTTTCTAAATTTAATAAACAGTCTAAGGGCACCATAAAATATCTATCCATATTCACAAATTAAGCGCTTACATCCTGTTATTCTTTCTTCAGTTTTCAATAATTTACAAATCTGTTTAACTTTCTGGCACCAGTTGATTTAAAAAAAAAAAGTTTTTCACCGGAGTACCCCTTTAATGCCTTGTGTTGCGCGACTTTCTCTTGGTACTATAATCCAGAGTCCCTGTTCGGGCGCCAAAAACTAATAGGGATTTTATCAGTGACCTAGTAAATATCTGCCCCCCCATCTGAATTCGTTATTTCTTTATCAGATTGAGTGCATGCACATAAGTAAATCACACAGACACATTGTCAGTGGTAACATACTTCTAAAATTAATTTGGCAGTCATCCAATTATATAGACATTGCAATTAGCATAAGTTCCCGCTCTCACTAGGGAGGTGTGTTTAGCCTTACCATACTATATAAAGTATGCTTTTTCTGTTAGATTTTTTTTTTTTAAAGACTTTAGGCGTTGGCTAGAACAGGAAATATGTTACACGGTGGGGGAAAACAAGGAGCAGAGCATCATGGTGGATGACCTTTTTCAAATAGTCCTTTTATACTGCATATATATATATATATATATATATATATATATATATATATATATGTGTGTATGCAGTATAAAAGGACTATTTGACAAAGATCATCCCCCACGCTGCTCTGCTCCTTTTTTCCCCCTCTCTCAGTGTAATGAATTTCCTGTTCTTGCAAACGCCTAAAGTCTTATATATATATATATATATATATATATATATATATATATATATATCTACTTCATCTACTTCTCTTACCTGTTGTGCCCACTTATTAAATTTTTTTCTAAAACTTACTTTGAGACTGCCCTATTAAATTTCTGTGTATAAATCTCAAAAATCCTAATAAGCAGCACATCCGCCCAGCAGAACAACGCCATCATTGGGTTCCTGTTCAGGGAATCCAACTTAAATCAAATAGAAAAGATCACAGCACACGTGGAGTTCCATAAGGTGCAATATTTCTTGTGTCCTCACAACATAAGGTGCGACGTATCGGAAACCTCTCGTCTCCGCTTGAGAAAGGAGACGAGAGGTTTCCGAAACGTCGCACCTTATGTTGTGAGGACACAATAAATATTGCACCTTATGGAACTCCACGTGTTCTACTATCTTTTCTTTTTGTGTATAAATCTCACCACTTTTGTGCCCTCTACACCATTACTTATTCTCGTGAATAGTGGATGTGATTCCACTATAAGATAATTTTTTTCCACAGTTAATCTCTCTTCTTCCTTTAATTGAAAAAACTTAAAATTCACATTTTCATTCAACCCAAACACCTTTTTCATTTCTTAAAAGGGGATCAAATCGCTGTGACTAAATAGTTGATTTGCAAATGATACCCCTTTTCTTTCCCAGAACCTCTTGTCTAACCCTTCATCAAATTAAACAAGTCTGTTATTTTTCAATAATGGAGTGAATTCCAAACAATTATTAACACAATACACTTCCTTTAATCTATACCATACCGTATAATAAACCATACCCAAACCTCCTCCTGTACTTTTCCTCCTTTTTACTACCTGCTTGGGCTTACAACAATTCCCAAATGTTTTCATAACAACCACCAAATAGTTTAATCATCTTATATCCAATTCCATTTGTTTCACCCCGTACCAAATCTTGAATTTTAGCTGCCAAAAAATGAAGACGAAATTTTAATACATTTTTAAACAGGGATCAATTTATGTGGGCGAGCAGGGACCTAAAAGTGTATCCGGCAATAATAAAAATGTAGAAAGGGGCCATTTAAAAGTAAAATTTATATATTTTTTATAATTAATTTAGTTAATCTTTTTATTAGTAATGTATTTTAACCCCTCAACGACCATGGACATGTATACTTGTCCAATGGCCGTTAACGGGCCCGCGTCATCCCGGCCGGCCCCCAGCTGATTCCTGTAGCTGAGGGCTGGTGTTAATAGCCGACATGAGGCGTCAAAGCTGACAGCTGCGTCTAAAGGTGCCTGTATCGCATCCCCAGAGGTCCAGTGGGGTGGATCGCCGCCCTGCAGCAAAATCGCGCGTGGGGGGGGGGGGGAGATCCACTGTGGAGGCAGCCTGAGGGCTTACCTCTCCTTCCACGGCAACTCCTGCGCTCTGAATGATAAAGCCTGGTTGGACTAGGCTTTATCATTCGAGCACAGAGCACACAGATCAATGCGGTTTTATGAAACCACATTGATCTGTATGAGAAATCAAATGATTCCTCCTAAAAGTCCCCTAAGGGGACTAAAAGTGTAAAAAATAAAAGTTTAAAAAAAGTTTAAAAACACACACATTAATGCCTTCCTTATTAAAAGTTGAAATCACCCCCATTTTCCCAAAATCCATATAAAAAATATATAAACATAATAAAAATAAACATATGTGGTATCACTGCGTGCATAAATGTACAAACTATAAAAAATATATCGTATATTAAACCACACGGTCAATGGCGTATGCACAAAAAAAATACCAAATTCCGAAATAGCTTATTTTTGGTCTCTTTTTATACCCTAAAAAAAGGTATAAAAAGCAATCAAAAAGTCAGATCAAAACAAAAATGGAACTGATTAAAACTTCAGATCACGGCGCAAAAAATTAGTCCTCATACCACCCCGTACGCGGAAAAGTAAAAAAAGTTATAGGGGTCAGAAGAGGACAATTTTAAATGTATTAATTTTCGTGCATGCAGTCATGATTTTTTCCAAAAGTACGACAAAATCAAACCTATATAAGTACGGTATCATTTTAATTGTATGGACCTACAAAATAAAGATAAAGTGTCATTTTTACCGAAAAATGTACTGCGTAGAAACGGAAGTCCCCAAAATGTACAAAATGGTGTTTTTTCTTCAATTTTGTTGCACAATGAGTTTTTTCCCAGTTTCACTGTACATTTTTGGGTAAAATGACTGATGCCATTACAGAGTAAAATTGGTGGCGCTAAAAATAAGCCCTCATATGGATTTTTAGGTGCAAAATTGAAAGGGTTATGATTTTTAAAAGGTAAGGAGGAAAAAACTAAATTTCAAAAACAGAAAAACACTTGGTCCTTAAGGGGTTAATAATGTGTTTAATAAAGTGTGAGTGTGTATTTGTGTGTCTTTAACTTTTTTTAGGTAGTTACTACTACTCCCAGCATGGAACAGACAGTTCCATGATGCGAGTAGTAGTACCTGTACTAATAGATCACTTCTGACCACCGAAGCGATCGCCCTTTATATTGCAGAGGTGCGGAGCGGCTTTCTCCTGCACTCGCATCTCTGCTCTGTACTTGGGGATGGATAGTGATGTGAATAGAATTCACATCACTGATTCATATTTTCCGCCCAGAGTGGTGATTGGCTGGATGGTGGCAGCCAATCACCGCTCTCAGTGGGAAATGTGAATCAGTGATGTGAATTCATATTCACATCACTGGCCGGCCGGAGTATAGTGCAGAGAAGTGGAGGGCAGGAGAAAGCCGCTCCGCATCTCAGAAGGATGAAGAATGATCACAGAGGCTGTCAGGAGTGACGCCTGCTGTGATCTTTCCTTAACTGCAGATACTACTGCTTCCAACATGGAGCACACTCTGCTTCATGCTGGGAGCTGCAGTACCTGCATTAATAGACAGATCGCAACAAGTGTCACTTCTGACTTCTGATTTCTGGTCCCCTGCACACCTAATCATCTGGCCAATCACAGCTCTCTGTGGGAAATATGAATCTGTGATGTGTAGAACTTCACATTGCAGAATATAGTGCAGGGGAGCTGAGAAGAGCGACAGTGCTGCTGCTTCTATAGATTACGTATATAGGAAAATCGCAATGAGTGTTTGAAGTGACACTCGGGGTGATCTGTCTATTAGTACAGGTACTACTACTCCCATCATGGAACAGTCTGCTCCATGCTGGGAGTAGTAGTACTACCTAAAAAAATTAAAGAAAAAAGCGTGAAAAAAGTTAAAAACAAACACACTTTATTAAACACATTATTAAAAGACATTACTAATAAAAAGTTTAACAAAATTCATTATAATTTATAAATAATATAATTATAATTAAATTATTTTTACATTTAAATGGCCCCTTTCTACAATTTTATTATTGTCGGCTTCATTTTTAGTTCCCTGCCTGCCCACATAAATTGATCCCTATTTAAAAATCTATAAAAATGTTGTTATAAAAAATATACATTTTGTTAAATACAATTTTTTAATGGTACCCTACAAAATTTTATTAAAAAAGGTATCTCCATCACTTTTTGAAGTGCTAAAATCCAAAGCAAGAGTAAAGACCGTCTGCAAAAACGCCAAAGTTAAAACCCACAGGGTGTTTTTTTTTTTTACTCCCATAGACTTCTAAGGGAGAAAAATGCCACAATTTCAGAGGAAAAAATGCCATGGGCTCAACATGCTGCGATTTTAAAAACGCCCCGGAAGAAGCATCTAATTGCGAAACGTTGGGTGACGGAGGTCCTGGTGTGTCCTTAGAAGGTGAAACTAATAACCTCTTGCTATGTGTATAAATTTATATGGCTGTTACCTTACTAAATATAGGCACTAGCTGGGACACTTTTGCTATTATAAAGTAGGCTCTTTATAGCCATCTGTATATATAGGTATTTCCTTGGTGATTAACCTCTTGTTCTATGGACCTCCGGTTGTGCATCTGTAGGACCATCTTGGTATTTTGTACCCCCCTTTTTTAAAATGTTTTTAAATGTATGTCCTTTTTTCTAAAACAATAAAGTTTGAAATTTGTGTCCCTGAATACCCTGTTTTTTTCTTTGATGTTCTGATTTTAAAAAACAGCCAAGGAGCAGAAAAATGCCAAAAAGGAGTGGAAAAAAGGCCAAAAGGAATGGATGAAGTGTATTTTGTGGAAAAGGAAAATTGCAATTTCACTACTGATATGCCAATTATGTTCCCAGAATGATGACCCAGAGCATAGCCAAAAGTAAAAATTATGCCTGCCCCAAACCCTATGCTTTGATTCATCATTCTGGGAATGTGATGTGTGGGACCGTCCCTAAACTGAGACAACATGTAAACCCCCGATGCTAGTGACCCCAAGAGGTCGTATCAGGGTTATTTTGTGAAAGTGTTTTTTGATCAATTTTGTGGTTTATGGGTTTAAAATTTGGAATGTACTCTGGACTGGTACATTGGGTTCAAATTATGGGAAATTAAAATGGGGTAAGAGGATTAGAAATTTAGTACTCCATGGAAGTACTCCCTGAAGCAATCTTTAATGCAGAGGCCCGGATGATCGGAGCATGTGTCACACTGAGTGGTGGTGTCCTTCCTTATCCCCCTCCTGTGACACACTGCATTTTTTCTGGGATTGTCCCTTCTTTCCAGTATGGGGCACCTCACCTGGAAAGTGTTGTCCTGGGGCGATCCTGGCATCTACATTTCCTGTTCCAAGGGAACTCCGGCCTGCTCTTTCCTGGTAGCCAAAGATCAGGGCCTTTGGGACTTCCTCTTGGAACTGAAGGAATGTCTGAAGGAACTGAAGGAATGTTGCCAGCGTACTGGGACTGTACAAAAGAGTTGTACATGGCAACCTGGACCATGTACTGTAGACTGCAACTTTTTTGTACCATGCGATGTTTTCCTCATGGCGTTATATGGCTTGAGGACTTGATCAGAGAGATCAACTCCCCCCATATACCCATTGTAGTCCAGAATACAATCGGGCTTGAGGACCGATGTCTTGGTACCTCGTACAGGGACAAGGGTGCTGACCATCAGCATAAGCAACAGATTGTCACTGGTAAGGGCACGGGACTCACCTTTGGGCATAGGTGACTGGAGAAAATTTTTAGGGAGGCCTCTCTGATTCTTCCGCACAGTCCCACAAGCGGCCATGGATGTGTCGGCAAAGGATTTGAACAGAGGTATAAAAGTTATCCATGTAAAAGGTGGTAACCCTTATCAAGCAGCGGGTGCACAAGGTCCCAAGTAAGTTTACCGCTAACAACCAGAGTGGAGGGACATTCTGAGGGTTCAATCCCATCCCTCATAAACTCTTAACTTACGAGTGTACCCTGAGGGACTCTCACAAAGTTTGTAGAGTTTCACGCCATACCTCACCCGCTTAGTGGGAATGTATTGGCAGAAGATGAATCTCCCCTTAAAACTGATGAAAGACTCATCAACAGAGACCTCCCTTTGGGGGTACGTAGGCCTCCCAAAATTTGGCCCCAAAGTGATCTATGGCCGGCCTGATTTTGCCCAGGCAGTCATAGGCGGGATCACCTTGGGGAAGACATGCTGCATTATCAGCGTAATGCAGGCATTTCCGTAGGGCCTCAAACCGTCCCTGTGTCATGGCCATACTGTGAATTGGGGTCTGATAAAGGCGTCCCCACTCCAGTATTGCCTGACACTGGATTTTTTGACTAGACCCATATTCAGCACGAGGCCCAAAAATGTCCTCATTTCAGCTGCAGGGACAGTGTGTCATCCATTGGGCCTAGCTAAAAACAAATCTGGGTGGTGAGCGATGAACTGTTGGGCGTACAGGTTCATCTGCTCCACCATTAGATTGACAAAGTCGTCACTGAAATAACAAAAAAAAGTCCATTTCAGTGTACTCGACTATGTCAATCTGGATTTCTGAGGTGCCAACAAACTCAGGAATCCCAGGCTGATAGGCCTCTTGGGCTCTCCAGACAAGTTAATCGATAGGTCAGACTACTAGTATGGGGCGGCAGGGTTGCTTATACTAGTGTGGGTCACTGGGTCACTAGCATGTGGGTTTGTTTCCTCGCCCGGCAGCATTTCTGCCGCCTTCTAGGGGGGCTCATCATCAGAACTAGATGATGAGGAGGACGAGGAAGACCACAAGAAAGTAGGATCTCCCTCACCCTACCTGGCATATTCAGTGTTCGAGGCAAGTAAGGCATATGCTTCCTCCACTGAATATGCCCGGCGGGCCATTATTATTTTTTTCTTTGATAGTGGGGGGAAGTGTGTGTGTGTGTGTGTGTGTGTGTGTGTGCTTGGTGTAAACTAAATAACATTGTGTGATTTATGAATCACACACGGTTATTTTATGAACAGAATTAAAAAAAGGAGTCTGCACCCACAAAAAATAGGGGGCAGACCGCAGCACCCTGAGGCCCTAATAGGACCTGTGTCACGCCGCTAACTGTGCTGCGGACCCTTGAACACCTATTATGGGGTCAGGGGGAAAAAACTTTTTTAACTTTTTGTTTCTTTTCACCACCTACCTGTCCCTCAAGACAATCTGTCCCTGCTCTGATAGTGGCTGGATGCCACTTACCAGTGCCCTGGTGGGCACATATCTGGCAGAGGGGGGTCCCTGATTCTTTCACTCGCTCTGCCCACCAACTGAGGTGGATTGGCAGGCAGAGCGGAGTAAGGGGGATATTAACTCCTCCTTTGCCGGCAGTTATTGGTCAGGCGCTCGTCTGACCAATAACTGCTCTCCTGGGGAGGTGATGTCATCGCAACCTCCCCCTAGCAACAGAATCTTTTTGGGTCATCAGTAACCTGTATGACCCAGAATTGCCAACATGGGGGGGTTTCAGGATCCCCCAAGCATTGGCACTGGACGTCTGCTGAATGATTTCAGCAGGCATCCCGGAAAGGTTACCAGCAGTGAACAGAAACATTCAGGGTGTACAGGTACACCTTCAGTACCAGGACGCCAGCATGTACCTCTGCACCATATGTCCTGGCTGGGTTAAAAAAAGGAATGGCTCATTGTCTTGTTTAGTATACTTCTCTCAATTCCCAATATTGCACAAATACTCAGTTTTATTTCTTACTGAAACATGAAGGGACAAAACTAAAGCATAGCAATATCAGCTCAGTTATACACTTTTCATTTACAGCGTAAATAACTCATTCTTCCAATGTTTATGGACTATTTAATTTTGAAAGTACTTGTTGCATAATTCTTTTGATTATGTTTTTAAGGATTACACAATTTAGATACTCCTTTTGCAAAATTCTCAAGCACTGAGAAGTTATAGAAATTAGTCACTTAAATTTATTCAAAACAACCCAGAGATCGTTCCACGTAATAAACCACAATGATAAAGTTAGTAGTTAACAGAAAAAATAAGTAAAATAATGATGGTTCTTAAAAAAACTAAACAACAGTCCATCTTTATAGATGATTCTCCTCTGCTGGAGATAATGAAGTGGGATGCTAATATGCTGCATATTCTACAGATTTGTGAAAATATCATATCTCTATTTAAGTTGCTTCTGTCACAACAAAATTAAATATACAGCATTATCAGTCCATGAAAAAGCAACTATAATGATTGCATTGAAATGTAGACACAATAACATAAATTAGAGCGCATTAATGCAACAGACTGTAAAATAAAACTCATGGTGTGGAATTTATAATGCACACGTGCGCTTTTCTCTGTCTTGGAACATCGTTAGCCCCAGACTGGTGCCATTCTCTTAATTTGGCAACTGTTGCAGGAGCACCTCTATACACCCAATGTGAGACCAGGTTAGAGATAGAGATATCATATTTCACAAAAGTGAGTACAGTCCTCAAGCATTGAGTGCACAGCCTGTATAACAGGATTAAATTTAGCTGTCTCCTAAAAATAATTCAACAGACAACCATTAATGTCTAAACCTTGTACACCCCTTGTAATGTCTATTTGTCTATGTCTATAAACAAATGTTTATTTGTTTTTTGTATTTTTCTGTTTAGGTGTGTATTCACACACTAGGATGTTCAGAGCAGTTTTCTATTCTTCCTAGGTAGGGAATGGTTAATGCTCTGAATGAATTAAAACTCGGGTGTGTCTATTTTAAGCCAGACTTCTCCTGCATTCGGTGTTGGTTATTTAGTTTAATGCCACTATGTCTTTTTGTGCAATATTCTGACTATGTCTGCTTGAGCATTTACCTTGTATTTATCTTGTCATTTTATCTGGGTTTTTAGCCATGGTTATATAGCATGCTCCTTGTATTTTAGTCTGTGTTACATTGGTCGGTTTTAGGATTATGTTTGTTCATTCTGCTCTGTCTGTGTTCACACTATGTCTGAGTCTTGCTTGTACCCTGAGCTTTGTATGTTATTTTCCTGTTTGGTATTCTGGAGTCTATTCAGACTCATCCGGTTCTAGTCTAGTGTTTCATGTATTATATTTCCGTTTTCTACGGTGGAGTGTGTCTGCTGGCCAGTAGCCTATTTGGCTTTATTGTTAATAGCTACTCCTTTTGTGGAATGGGGTGTCCAGATTGTTTGTTCTATGTCCCAGTGTGAACAGTGTCTTATGTTTCCTTATCAGTTTGCCTGTTTATATGCTGCCCTGTTGGTAGTTGTATCTTGTTTGGTATATCTGGTTATCTAGTAGTTTTCTGTTTCTGGCCTGTGACCGACTATGTATATTATATATTTTTATGCCACTGCACTTTAGCACAGGAAGGGACTGGCGCCCAGTTGTCCATCCATCTTTAACCCCTTAAGGACCAAGCCATTTTACACCTTAGGACCAGAGCGTTTTTTGCACATCTGACCACCGTCACTTTAAGCATTAATAACTCTAAGATGCTTTTACCGAATATTCTGATTCTGAGACTGTTTTTTCGTGACATATTCTACTTTATTTTGGTGGTAAATTTTCTGCGTTACTTGCATCCTTTTTATGTGAAAAATTCCCAAATTTCATGAAAATTTTTAAAATTTAGCATTTTTCTAGCTTTGAAACTCTCTGCTTGTAAGGAAAATGGATATTCCAAATACATTTTATTTTTATTCACAAATACAATATGTCCACTTTATGTTGACATCATAAAATGGACATATTTTTACTTCAAATTAGAGCAGCAATTTTCAAAAATGTCATGAAAATTGCAAAATCTGAAGGGACAGATGTTACAGATCTACAACTCCCAGCATGCCTTGGCAGTCTAGGCATGCTGAGAGTTGTAGTTTGGCAACATCTGGAGGGCTACAGTTTGGGCACCACTGTAACAGTGGTCCCCAAACTGTGACCCTCCAGATGTTGCAAAACTACAACTCCCAGCATGCCCAGACAGCCTTTGGCTGTCTGGGCATGCTGGGAGTTGCAGTTCGACCTTCCTAGTGGTTGCCACAGTAAAAATCACTTTACTTTCAGTTTCATTTCTTCCCCCCACCGTCGATTCCCTACCTGAGCCGGGATCTCCGGTGAATATCTGCGATGATTGCCGGGCCCCACGAGTCTTCTCCACCAGGTATCGGCCTCCATGTTCTCCCCCCATTCTGCCTGACATCCAGGGGTGGGCAGAACGGGGGGTTTCCATGGCAGCCCACTGTCCTGCTCTGCCATTGGTCAGAATCAGTTCTGACCAATGGCAGGGGATGGGAGGAGATTGCAGCATTGCGACCTCACTCCTACCCTGCAGGATGCACAGCTCCGAGCATCCCTATTTTCCGGGTGATCGGGTCACCAGAGACTCAATCAGCCCGGAATAGGAGAAAATCGCATGTAATGGGACCCCCCTCGGCATTTGCATGGCATGCCTGCTGAAAGATTTCAGCAGACATACCGTTCCGATCTCTGCCCGGCGCGTGGCAGAGACCGGAAATACAACAGGACGTTCTCTAACGTCCTTGGGCATTAAAGCCCAGGTAGCGGGGATGTTAGAGAATGTCCTATGTCCTAAAGAGGTTAAGGATGGATGGGCAAGTAGGCAGGGAGAGTCTTTTTAGGGTCAGTTAGGGCTCACTCTCCCTGTCGGTCATGACAGAATAACCAGCCAACCCACTTGGTCTGTTGTCACTTTCCATGTTCTTGATTCTGTTTTCAAGTGGACCAGATGCAAGGACCTCTTCGGCCTATCTGCTGCAGTATGGCATTCCTCAATTCCTGAGCCAAGCATCTGCATCCAGGTGGCAATCGTGGAGCCACCTAGGCGCCCAGGTATTTTTTGTTAAAAAAAATTCTGGTATGTTTTTAGGCTTGTTTTGTGTTTTTTTAGAGGGTCCAGTGGCCCCTCTTTAACCCCTTAAGGACGCAGCCCATTTGGGCCTTAAGGACAATTTTATTTTTACGTTTTCGTTTTTTCCTCCTCGCCTTCAAAAAATCATAACTCATCCACAGACTAGTATGAGGGCTTGTTTTTTGCGTAACCAGTTTTCCTTTGTAATGCTCTCACTCACTTTACCATAAAATGTATGGCGCAACCAAAAAATACTATTTGTGTGGGGAAATTAAAAAGAAAACCACAATTTTGCTAATTTTGGAAGGTTTCGTTTTCACGCCGTACAATTTACGGTAAAAATGACATGTGTTATTTATTCTTTGGGTCAATACGATTAAAATGATACCCATGATAACATACTTTTCAATTACTGTTGGGCTTAAAAAAAATCACAAACGTTTTAACCAAATTAGTGCGCTTAAAATCCCCCTATTTTGAAGACCTATAGCTTTTTCATTTTTCCGTATAAGTGGCGGTATGAGGGCTCATGTTTTGCGCCGTGATCTTTACTTTTTATTGATACCATATTTGCTTATATAAAACTTTTAATACATTTTTTATTAATTTTTTGGGGAATAAAATGATATAAAAAAAGCAGCTATTTTGTACTTTTTTTTAACGTTCACGCCGTTCACCGTACGGTATCATTAACATTTTATTTTGATAGTACAGATATTTACGCATGCGGCGATACCAAATATGTATATAACAAATTTTTTTTAAAGGCAGGGAAGGCAGATCAGAAGACTCCTGGAAGACAGCGGAGGCAGGTGAGGGGACCTCAGGCTGCCGCGCAGGACGATCAGACCGCCGCGGCAGCGCATTTTAGTGTCCGCAATGCTGCAGATGTCGTGATCTGTATTGATCACGGCATCTGAGGGGTTAATGGTGGACATCCGCGGGATCGTGGGTGTCCGCCATTACCGGCGGGTCCCTGGCTGCGATCAACAGCCAGGACCTGCTGCGCATGTTCCGTCATTATGGGGTTAAGGACCCGGGGTTTTTCCTTTTTTGCATTTTCGATTTTTCCTTCTTACCTTTAAAAAATCATAACTCTTTCAATTTTTCACCTAAAAATCCATATGATGGCTTATTTTTTGTGCCACCAATTCTACTTTGTAATGATGTCAGTCATTTTACCCAAAACTCTACGGCAAAATGGAAAAAAAATCATTGTGAGACAAAATTGAAAAAAAAACGCCATTTTGTAAGTTTTGGGAGCTTCTGTTTCTTCATAGTACATTTTTCATCAAAAATGACACCTTCTCTTTATTCTGTAGGTCCATACAGTTAAAATGATACCCTACTTATACAGGTTTGATTTTGTCGTACTTCTGGAAAAAATCAAAACTACATGCAGGAAAATTTATACGTTTAAAATTGTCATCTTCTGACCCCTATAACTTTTTTATTTTTCCACATATGGGGGCGGTATGAGGGCTCATTTTTTGTGCCGTGATCTGAAGTTTTTAGCGGTACCATTTTTGCATTCATAGGAATTATTGATTTATTTTTATTGATTCATTTATTTTTCATGATATAAAAAGTGACCAAAAATGCACTATTTTGGACTTTGGAGTTTTTTTGCGCATACGCCATTGACCGTGCGGTTTAATTAATTATATATTTTTATAATTCGGACATTTCCGCACACGGTGATACCACATATGTTTATTTTTATTTCCACTGTCTGCTTTTTTTTGCAGTGTTATAGCTCCCATAGGGACCTGTAACACTGCACAAACTGATCTTTTACATTGATCAGTGGTTTCTCATAAGAAACCAGTGATTGATGATTCGGCCGCTTGACTGCTCATGCCTGGATCTCAGGCACTGAGCAGTCATTCGACGATCGGACAGCGAGGAGGCAGGTAGGGATCCTCCAGCTGTCATGTAAGTTGTTCGGGATGCCGCGATTTCGCTGCAACGATTCCGAACAGCACCCTGAGCTAACCGGCATGGTTTCACTTTCATTTTAGACGCGGTGTTCTGTAATGTCTGTTTATTTGTTTTTGTATTTTTCTGTTTAGGTGTGTATTCACACACTAGGATGTTCAGAGCAGTTTTCTATTCTTCCTAGGTAGGGAACGGTTAATGATCTGAACGAATGAAAACTCGCGTGTGTCTATTATAAGCAAGACTTCTCCTGCATTTGGTGCTGGTTGTTTAGTTTAATGCCACTGTGTCTGTTTGTACAATATTCTGACTATGTCTGTTTGAGCATTTACCTTGTATTTATCTTGTAATTTTATCTGGGTTTTTAGCCATGGTTATATAGCATGCTCCTTGTATTTCAGTCTGTGTTACAGTGTGTCGATTTTAGGATTATGTCTGTTGGTTCTTCTCTGTCTGTGTACACATTGTGTCTGAGTCTTGCTTGTACCCTGTGCTCTGTATTTTATATTCCTGTTTGGTATTCTGGAGTCTATTCAGACTCATCCCGTTTTAGTTTAGTGTTTCATGTATTATATTTATGTTTCCTACTCGTACAGCGACAGCTGTCGCATCAAGTTCCACGGCTTTAGGCCAATGTCTTCTATCTCCGCAGCAATCCCTGATCTGATGAAGGTCAGTATTTGACTGAAACGTTGTCTATTTACCTTGTGGATTGCATATGAAATAAATCACCTATACTGCAACTTTTGAGTGCCAAGTTTCTTGTCTTATATGTTTCCTACTGGGTCATCATTTTATCCACATGGTGGAGTGTGTCCTCTGGCCAGTAGCCTATTAGGCTTTATTATTAATGGCTACTCCTTTTCTGGAGTGGGGTGTCCACTTTGTTTGTTCTGTGTCCCAGTGTGAGCAGTGTTTTATGTTTCCTTATCAGTTTGCCTGTTTATATTCTGCTGTGTTAGTATTTGTATCCTGTTTGGTATATCTGGTTGTCTATTAGTTTTCCATTTCTGGCATGTGACCGACTATGTATATTATGTGTTTTTACACCACTACACTATAGTGCAGGAAGGGACCGGTGCCCAGTTGTTGATCCATGATTTAGGATGGATGGGCAAGTAGACAGGGAGAGTCATTTTTTAGGATCAGTTAGGGCTCACTCTCACTGTCTCCGAGTTGGTCATGACACCGCTAAGTGGAAATGACCAAATTGGTGTCATTGACTTGTTAGCATTGCAAGGTTGCAGGTGTCTTAAATATGGGGTTATTGGTCCCAAACTTTTTAATACTGGTCACCGGAAGTTCAACATAGCCTCTCATGGTAAATAACTCTCTGAGGATCTAAAAAAAAGAATTTTTGCTGTAAATAAAGATGGTCTAGGCTATAAGAAGATTGCTGAGACCCTAAAACTGAGCTGCAGCAAGATGAGCAAGGCTATATAGCGGTTTCATAGGAGAGGTTCCACACCGGATAGGCCTTGCCATGGTCGACCAAAGAAGTTAAGTGTACGTGCTTAGCATCATATCCAGAGATTGTCTTTAGGAAATAGACATACAAGAGCTGTCAGCATTGCTGCAGAGGTTGAAAAGGTGGGGGGGGCAGCCTGCTTGGACCATACACCACATACTGCATCAAATTGGTCTGCAGAGCTACTATCCCAGAAGAAGTACAAGTAAACCCGAATGTTTGCTGAAGACAAGCAGACTAAGGACATGGATTACTGGAACCATGTCCTGTTATCCAATGAGCATCAGATAAAACTTATTTTGTTTGGATAGTGTCAAGCAACAAGGTGAGGAGTACAAAGACAAGTTTGTCTTGCCTTCAGTCAAGCATGGCAGTGGGAGTGTCATGGTCTGGGGCTGCATGAGTGCTGCTGGCACTGGAGAGCTACTGTTCATTGAGGGAATCATGAATGCCAACATGTACTGTGACATACTGAAGCAGAACATGATCCCCTCCCTTTAAAGACGGGGTGGCAGGGAAGTATTCCAACATGATAATAAACCAAAACTACCTCCAAGACCACCATTGCCATGTTAAAGAAGCTGAGGGTAAAGGGACTGGAAAAGAATGTCTCCAGACCTAAACCCTTTTGATCATCTATAGTACATCCTCAAATGGAAGGTGGAGGAGTACATGATCTCTAACATCCACCAGCTCTTTAATGTCTTCATGGAGGAGTGAAAGAGGATTCCTATGACAACCTGTGAAGCTCTGGTAAACTCCATGCCCAAGAGGCTTAGGGAATTGCTGGAAAATAATGGTGGCCACACAAAATATTGACACATTGGGCCCATTTTGGACATTTCCACTTAGGAGTGTACTCACTTTTGTTGTCAAGGTTTATACATAATGGCTGTGTGTTAAGTTATATTGTGGGGACACAACATAAAACACTGTTATACAGGCTGTGCACTCACTACTTTACATTGTCATTTCTTCCTTGTAACATGAAAAGATATATTTAAATATTTACAAAAATGTAAAGGGGTGGACTCACTTATGTGAAATACTGTATAATTGAGGTACACATTAACATGGTGAAGATTGGAAAATTTGGAAATGGTTGAAATTAGTGTTTTTATTTTATAGATTGGAAGCAACTAAGTTGACTTTTATGTGCTACTGTGGTAAATGTGGCCCACTGCTGAGATGATTGTATTCTCTAAAAGCCATCAGATTGACATTTAAAGAACCTGCTGTATCAATACATGTGAAAATACCAAATGAGCGGACAAGGCTGAAGGTTGCATTCACAGGGGTTGGAAGTAGTTAGTATACAGTTTTCATTATGAACTAGCTCATTTCCATGCTTCCAATATTTTCCCTCTTGCCTAGAAAATCTTCCTCTGGATTTTAAGCCACACTAGCTAGTATTTTATTTCCTATAATCTATTTATTGCATATTGCGGTCTCTTCTTCCACATTACCACACTTACACAAATACCTGGATTTCATCTTCTGCATATTTGTATATACTGTCACTGACCGTAATAAACAGCAGGAAGATACAATTATATATTCTTACTATCATAAGGGTTAGTAGTGCAAATATTCAGCCTCATGAAATATTTACTAATGTAGGAACTTGCCCTTTAACAGTCAGCTATCTGCACAGAAGTTCTCTTTTCAAAGCTGTGGTGGGTTTTGTTGATCCACACTGTGATCTGCCAGAGCATTTTGCAATAATAATTAAAGGACCCCAGGAAAAAAGTTCCCATTTTATATTTGTCCCTAATGGTTGGGATCAGAGGGTTGAGAGAAATTAACATTTTTGCTAATCACAATTACAATCTATGAGAAATGAGGGTGAGACTAAAGGCAAAAAGTGCGTAATTGATACATTGGTTATGTTTTTAAATAAGGTAGGTTACATAAATCAATATTACAGGTAAATGTAAGAATTGTTGTTATATACATCTTATTACATAAAACTATCTCTTTTTCCTCTTTCCATCTTAGATTTAACTAATAAATTTAACAAATAGTTGATAAGGTTTAAAAACATACAAGAATCATCCAGATCTCCAATCCTATTACCTGGCCTCACATTTATCTCAATTGAAACAATGCAGGAATGATAGTTCAGATGCACAGTGGATTTCTATGAACACATCAATACTAGGTGCCCCTACATTACGTCAAGCTTTAATGGTGCTGGGGACTTTGACTAATACACTTCCTGTTACATATAGTCCTACCATTTTAGCTAGTTGCACTATACGGTTATATTCTCTTTCTTTGGGCCTATTTAACCCTATTTCTTATACAAACACCCCTCTATGTACTTTAATACCACGTTTACCTTCTGTGGACTTTTCTACTTGGATAAAATCCGGAATATTGACATTACAAATATAGTAAGATGTAGATATAGAAAGTATATTTCCTATTCTAGCTCAAGATTTCTTTAAATTCTTACAATTGATTCATTGATTGTCCTCTCTCACATGGCCAACAAAAACATCTACATGTCTACAACATACAAATCATTTTTGAGATGCATACTGTATAGGAATTAAAAAAGGGACCTCAGTAGCTTATCATAATCTTGTGGAATTGGTAACAGCTACCCAATATTCTTTTAAAGTACAATGGCTTAAAGATTTAGGTACTCAAATATCAGAGGACCAAAGGCTCTCTATTTATATTCTGCCATTTCGACTATCTCACTGCACCAATCATTGAGAGTCTTTCTGTAGATTATTATACAGGTGGTATCAAACACCAGATTGAATAATGTGCATGTATCCTCAGGCTTCTCTGTTCTGTTGGAGATATGGAAATCAATTGGGGAGCATAATTCACGTTTGGTGAGAATGCTCTTTCACAATTCCGTTTTGGAGAAAAGTGTATGAACTCCTTTACTCTATATTGCGCTATGATCTTCCTTGGAATCCTGGATTTGCATTATTAGCCTTGCTATTATTTTTTATGTTTTCACTAATGCTTGTATTACGATAGCGGCATTATGGAAATCTAAAGGGGTCCCAGAGATCTGCTCTTATAAACAAAACAGAAAATGTGTATATTAGGGAAGGTCTTATTGCAAGAAGGGAATGGAAAGGGTTTTGAACGTCAGTGACAGAAATGGTCACATTATGCATGATGTAGAAATAATATGTAAACATACACTAGAATATTGTTCTGGATATTGAGGAGAACAATATAGAGGAATTTTTGGTGAACCCTTGTCATAAGCAATGTAACACTAATTTTTCATACCATTAATTGAGAAATTTTGTTTATTGTTTCTATTCTGGGTCAAAAAAATTGCGAAAATCAGGTATAAATGGATTAATTTATCAATTCTATTTTTTTATTCCCCATTCCTTTTCTTTTTTCTTTTTCCTTTCTTTTTTCTTTTTAGGAATTCTAACTTATTTCTGTTAGAATGATGAGGCTTAGTTTGTTTTCATAATCATGTGATTACTAATATTTGGTTATGAATTATTATGGTTGAATGTTTGATTTTTATATTCTTAGTGAATATGGAGACTATTTATGAATATGGTAATCTGATTAATATGTGACTTTCTATCGGTAAACATATATATATAAATCTAACAATTTCATCAATCCAACAATTCCAACCTGTATCCCTATTGTGTTGATCCAGAGAAAGGCAAAAATATCCCTGAGGCAAAAATCCTTCCCAACACCAAATATGTCAGTCAGAATTGGAGATGAGTGAATTTTTGAAAAATTCAATTTGGCCGATTCACTGAATTTTCCAAAAAAATTTGGTTTGAATTCCTATTAAAAACAGCTATTTCTGTCATACAGAAAGCCTCAATAGGGGTGTGTGCTGGGTTAGTGAATTAATAAAGTTATTCAGTATGACATGCAGATCAGAGGAGTTGCTATTAGAATCACTGTCGCAGAGTGGCACAATGACAGAGCCTGGAGGGGGCATCAGGTGGCGGCTGCATGAGGAGAACATATAGTGGCTGAATGACACAGCCTGGAGGTGGCGGCTGCATGAGGAGACCACATAGTGGCTGAATGACAGCCTGGAGTTGGCGGCAGCATATAGTGGCTGAATGACACTGCCTGGAGGTGGCGGAAGCATGAGGAGACCATATAGCATCAATAGGGGTGTAAAACACTTTGCCTTGTCCTAACACGCATAGGGAGTGTGCTGTGTTAGTGAAATAATACTGTTATTCAGTATTACATGCAGATTACAGGCATCGCTATTAGAATCATTGACGCTGAGCATCTGGATGTGGCAGCAGGGAGAACATGTGGTGTCAAAATTGAAGAGAATAAAGAGATTTTTATGTAATTTTTATTTTATTTTATTTGAATTTATTCAAATTTTTTTGATTACCCATTCTGGTGAGCATCGAGCTGGCGGTCCTTCGCCAGGCGAGATGCTACCTGTTCCAGCCCTTACCTCTCACTGTGAGACCACAGGGCCTCACAATTCCAAAGATTAAAAGATACATTTTCAAATTTTAATTGAAGATTTTTGGTAGCTAGTGCTACCATAAATTTTTTTAGGTAATGTCCCAGCAGCATGATGAGACCATAGGGGCTCACAAGCCCTAAGATTAAAAGATGCATTTTGAAATTTGAATTGAAGATTTTTGGTAGATAGTGCTACTATAAAAATTTTTAGGTAATGTCCCAGCAAAAAATTTTAGGTAATGTCCCAGCAATCCCTAAGATTAAAAGATACATTTTCAAATTTTAACTGAAGATTTTTGGTAGCTAGTGCTACCATAACATGTTTTAGGTAATGTCCCAACAGCATGATGAGACCATAGGGCCTAACAATCCCTAAGATGAAAATATACATTTTCAAATTTTAATTAAAGATTTATGGTAGCTAGTGCTACCTTAAAAATTTTTAAGCACGAGGAGACCATATAGTGGCTAAATGATTCAACGTGGAGGTGGCGGCAGCATGAGGAGACCATATAGTGGCTGAATGACACAGTGTGGAGGTGGCAGCAGCATGAGGACACCATATAGTGCCTGAATGACGTGGAGGTAGTGGTAGCATAAGTAGACCATATAATGCCTGAATAACACAGCGTGGAGTTGGCAGCAGCACATAGTGGCTAAATGACACAGCCTGGTGTTGACGGCAGCATGAAGAGAACATATAGTGGTTGAATGACACAGCGTGGAGGTAGCAGCAGCATGAGGAGACCATATAGTGCCTGAATGACATAGCGTGGAGTTGGCGGCAGCATATAGTGGCTGAATGACAGAGCCTGGAGTTGACGGCAGCATGAGGAGTACATATAGTGGCTGAATGACACAGCGTGGAGGTGGCAACAGCAGCAGATCCATGCCTGATTCATCTTCACAAAGGTCAGTCTTCTCCACATTTTTGGTGGACAGACGAGTTCTCCATGGGGTTGCTATGTCCCCCGCTGCACTAAACACTCACTCTGATGGCATACTACTGGCCGGGCAGGACAGCTTTTCCAAGGCAAACTCTGCTAGTTGCGGCCACAAATCAAGTTTGGCTTCCCAGAAGTCCAGCGGATCTTCAAGGTGTGTTGGCATGGTCATGTCAAGGTATGCCATCACCTGCTGGTTCAGGTCCTACTCCAGGTCTACCTGCTGCTGATGAGTTGCTTTACTATGTGGGTGAAGAAAGCTACTCATCAGCAACTGTAGACTCAGGCACCCCACCCCTCCCCAGCAGCCATGGCAGTGGAAGACGAGCACAGAGGGCACCCCGAGTCAGACCTGCGAGAGGATGGACGATGGCGCAGATAGGCGTCGGCCAACTGACTACGTAGGATGTCTCTGTAGTAGTTCAGTTTGTCCTCCCTCTCAGTGAGTGTGAAAAAGGCCCCCCTTTTCTGCAGGTAGCGAGGGTCCAATAAGGTGGAGAGCCAGAAGTCATCCCGCTGCCGAATGGTGACAATTCGGTGGTCACTACGCAAGCAAGTGAGCATGCATCGTGCCATTTGTGCAGGTGACTCAGAGGAACTCCCTGCCTCGATCTCCACTGCATACTGCCACGGTGTGTCTGGGTCCTGTGTCTCGCCTTCCTCATAACTCTCTAGCTCCTCTAGCTGCTCCTGCGCCTCCTCTCCTGTCAGATGACTAGAAAAACCACCCATCTCACGAAACCTAAACTGTGCTCCACTGTGCCCTCCCCCTCCTTCTTCAGTTCACCCCTAACAGGGCTAATGTGGCTGTGAGATGTAGGCGCCACATCTCCAGTGCCCAGAGCAGCAATCGTTTCCAACATGTGTTGCAAGAAATGAAGCAGTGGAATTATGTCGTTCATCCCGTAATCCTGGCGACTGACTAATAATGTGGCTTCCTCAAAGGTCCTGAGCAAACCACAGGTATCACGTTTGAGCTGCCACTGGTTGACATTGAAGTTAGACAGGGGAGTCCCCCCAGCATATAGTGGCTGAATGAACCAGCCTGCAGTTGGCGGCAGCATAAGGAGAACATATAGTGGCTGAATGACACAGTGTGAAGGTGGCAACAGCAGTATGGGGAGACCATATAGTGCCTGAATGACACAGCGTGGAGGTAGCGGTAGCATAAGGAGACCATATAGTGCCTGAATGACACAGCGGGGAGTTGGCGGCAGCATATAGTGGCTAAATGACACAGCCTGGAGTTGGCGGCAGCATGAAGAGAACATATAGTGGCTGAATGACACAGCGTGGAGATGGCAACAGCAGCATGAGGAGGCCATATAGTGCCTGAATGACACAGCGTGGAGTTGGCGGCAGCATATAGTGCGTGAATGACACAGCCAGGAGTTGTCAGCAGCATGAGGAGACCATATAGTGGCTTAATGACACAGCCTGGAGTTGGCGGCAGCATGAGGAGAACATATGGTGGCAGAATGAGACAGCCTGGAGGTGGCATCAGCATGAAGAGAACATATGGTGGATGAATGAGACAGCCTGGAGGTGCCATCAGCATTAGGAGAACATATGGTGGCAGAACAAGACAGCCTGAAGGTGGCATCAGCAGCATCAGGAGTCCTGAAAGTGACCCGGTGACAGAGTGGTGCGGTGGGTGGCAATACCAGTCCCCATTGACGAAGGTGGGTGAAAAGAGGAGAACTTGGCATCAAATGTGTGGCATCAGGCAGGTGGCAGGATCAGAATAGTAGCTGAAGCAGGTAGGCTACTAGGCAGGCGGGCTCTTTTGTAAAAGTGTTAGTGTGCACAAGTAAGTATTGAGGAAATGCAGTACGTAAAATTGAACTGTTAATAATATGCTTAGGATAAAATATATGGACTCAATTATAATTTTTTTTAAATCAAACAAAAGGAAAGGTGTGCAAAAAACAACATGTACCACCTACACTACCAAGTATTGATGTGATGCAAAGACTTCTAAAAGGTGGAAGGGAATAACGTATGGTCCATTGTAACCGGTGGGGCTAAAAACTGTCCCTATAAGGCCCTACTCTCGCCCTATTAATTCCCTTCTTGCCAAGTGTGCACTCCTTCCCTGCTCATATGTGACATTTTCACAGGCCCCATATCTGCATTTGCTAAGATGGAAGCAATGACGGCTGTTGTAGAGCAAATGCAGGGATTAACACATTTAGTACAGTCCCTAGCTGAAAGGGTTCAGGCAACAGCTAATGCTCAGCCAGTGGTCAGTCCTCCAGCTGTTTCGAGTGAACCAAAAATGTATCTTCCTGACCGCTTTTCTGGTGACCAAAAGAAATTTGTTGTGTTCAGGGAGTGTTGAAAGCTGTACTTTTGCCTAAGACCACAGTCTACTAGCACAGAGGTTCAGAAAGTAGGACTTGTAATGTCATTGCTGCAAGGGGACCCGAGGAGTGGGCATTCTGTTCACCTCCCTCTGCTCCTGAATTAAATTCTGTGGCTGCTATATTTTCTGCTTTGGGTCTTCTTTATGATGAACCTATAAAGAGGAGAAAAAGAAAGGAGAGGATAGCGCCTCGTGTAATTCCGTGGGATAATCCTGGTCCAGAACCCCAATGCTAGTGGTACTCACCTGGGGTATGGCTCGATACTAGTGTTGCTCGCGAATATTCGCAATTCGAATATTATTCGCGAATATCGCATATTCGCAAATTCGCGAATTTCGCGAATATAGCGCTATATATTCGTAATTACGAATATTCGTTTTTTTTTTTTTTTTTTCTTCACAGCACACATCACAGTGATCATCCCTCTCTGCTTCCAGCTTGTGTGGTGTAAAGAAGGCTGTAATACTACTGTGTGAGACTGGCGTGCGGAAATTCGCATATGCGAAAAATTAGCATATGCTAATTTTCGCATATGCGAATGTTCGCGTATGTTAATTTTGTATATGCTAATATTCACATGTGCTAATTTTCGCATACGCGAAATTTCGCATATGCGAAAATAAAACGAGAATATAACGAATATGCGAATATTCGCGAATATATGACGAATATTCGTCCATTTATTCGCGAATATTCGCGAATTCGAATATGGCCTATGCCGCTCAACACTACTCGATACATGCACATCACCCCTCCGTATGGGGTCAGATGATCTCTGGCTGCAGCCTGCAGGGTCCAGCTGGGGGCTCGGTAAGAGGCAGGCAAAAATCTTGAGAATAATGCAGAAAATGCAAAAAAGGAAAGGTCTGCGGTGGCGCTGCCTTGTGGAGATCGGAATGAAGGTTCAGTCTATAAATAAAATCTAATTTATTGTTGCATAAATTGAGATATAGATGTCTATATCTTGAGATATAGATGCATGTCTATATCTCAGCTTATGTAACAATAAATGAGATTTTATTTATAAGACTGAACCTTCATTCCGATCTCCACAAGGCAGCGCCACCGCAGACCTTTCATTTTTTGTTTTTTCTGTATTATTCTTATGATGAACCTGACCGAGCAGCATTTGCAGAGTCTCAGGTGGTTAATCTGAAACTGGGGTGAAGGAGTACTGTGCAGCTTTTTGGAAATGGTGTAGTGCGTCAGGGTGGAATGATCCAGACTAGGATTATCTGAAACTATGAAAGATGTCCTGGTGAGCTATCCATCACCTAATTCATTAGAACAGGCCATGACTTGAGCAGTACGACTTGACAGATGTTTGAGAGATCGAAGTCGTGAATGGTCCGTTTCTTCTGTCTCTCACTCTTCTTTCTCCATGTTTTCCTCTTTTCCTACCTCTCGTGCCTCTTCTGAGGACCTAATACAGAGAAGATCCATTTGGAGGAAAAACAACTCATGTTTCTTTTGTGGAGTGAAGGGACATCAGATCCAGAATTGCCCCAAACACCAGCAGTCGGAAAAACACCAGCACCTAAGTGACAATCAGAGAGATCCTATGGCCGCACAGGTATCTCCAAAATTGTCTCCTAAACTTTTGTTGCCAGTTAAAATATTTTTTCTAGAAAAAAGAGTATTTGGTAAAGCGTTTGTTGATTCTGGTTCTGCTGCTAATTTTGATGATCTGAATTTTATTAAGTCATTGAATTTACCCTTGAAATTGTTGGAAAGTCCCATCCACATTGCTGGAGTGGATTATACACCCTTGTCAGGGGGTTGTGTCTATTCTTCCACTCCAGAGGTGGGATTACTGGTGGGTTCTCTGCATTTTGAAAAAATCCAATTTTTATTCTGGAAAATTTGGCAGTAAATGTGATTTTGGGATTACCTTGGTTAAAGGGGTTATCCAGGAAAAAAAACTTTTTTTATATATCAACTGGCTCCAGAAAGTTAAACAGATTTGTAAATTACTTCTATTAAAAAATCTTAATCCTTTCAGTACTTATGAGCTTCTGAAGTTTAGGTTGTTCTTTTCTGTCTAAGTAATCTCTGATGACACGTGTCTCGGGAACCGCCCAGTTTAGAAGAGGTTTGCTATGGGTATTTGCTTCTAAACTGGGCATTTCCCGAGACACGTGTCATCAGAGATTACTTACACAGAAAAGAACAACCTTAACTTCAGAAGCTCATAAGTACTGGAAGGATTAAGATTTTTTAATAGAAGTAATTTACAAATCTGTTTAACTTTCTGGAACCAGTTGATATATAAAAAAAGTTTTTTCCTGGAATACCCCTTTAAGAAAACATAATCCTGTCTTTGATTGTTCCTCTGGGGAGCTCATAAAGTGGGGGCCCGAATGCATAAATAAATGCATTCTTACATGCGTTGCAACTCTCCTTGTGGCCCAAAGTAATCACTCGAATTTATTTCAGATTTTTGTGTTTTTTTTCTGAGGAGGCCTCCTCTTCTTGGCCCTCACATCGAGATTATGACTATGCTATTGAACTTGTACGTGATGCCAAGTATCCTAAGGGGCGAATATGTAATTTGTCTGCTCCTGAAAGAGAAGCTGTGAAGAATTATATTCAGTCAAGTTTGCAAAAGGGTCATATTTGTCCTTCTGTATCTCCTATGGGAGCAGGGTTCTTCTTTGTGCCAAAGAAGGACGGAGGGCTAAGGCCTTTTATTGATTATCGGGGTCTAAACAAGATTACAGTCAAAAATCAATATCCATTGCCTCTAATTCCAGATATGTTTAATCAAATATAGGGGGCATGTTGGTTCTCTAAACTGGACCTTTTAGGGGCTTATAACTTGATCAGAATAAAAGAGGGTGATGAATGGAAAACTGCCTTTAATACCCTTGAGGGTCATTCTGAGTATCTGGTAATGCCTTTTGGTCTCGGTAATGCACCAGCAGTTTTTCAGAATTTGGTCAACAACATTTTTCGTAAATTTCTGGGTAAATTCTTAGTAGTTTATCTAGATGATATTCTGATTTTCTCTCATGATTGGTCATCACATGTTGACCATGTACGTTCTGATCTTCAGGTACTGCGACAATACAAATTGTTTGTTAAACAGGAGAAGTGTGTCTTTGGTGTCAAAGAGGTACACTTTTTGGGGTACATCTTAACGCCGGGACATTTTAAAATGGATCCTGAGAAGGTTAAGGCTGTTTCTGACTGGATGCATCCTACTTCTTTAAAGCTTAATGTGAAAGATAAAAAGGGGCCAAGCACCGGTGCACCCTGTGCCTTTATCTAGAGATATTGTGAGTGTGTGGGGGTAAATAGAAACCTGCTCACCTTAAGGTGTTATGCTCCGAGCACAACACTGTGTAATGCTTGTAAATGCCAGTAGCAGCCTGTGCCCGTCCCCACCCAGGGTTCTGAGGCGGTGTGTGGATAAGTGGGAGACCGCACGATCAGTGTGGCAGTAGGAAATTGGCACTTGCCTGGCACTTGCTGGTAGTGAATCGTCGTAGTACAAAAAAACTATTCCAAGGTGGTTGCAGTAAAGCAGTTGCATTCTTTATTTCAGAAGACAACGTGTTTCGAGGGGGTCTGCAACCCTCTTCCTCAGGTCAGGGCTGAGGAAGAGGGGTGCAGACCCCCTCGAAACTTATTGTCTTCCTCTGTATGAAATAAAGAATGCTACTGCTTTACTGCAACCACCTTGGAATTGTTTTTTTGTACCACGACGATCCACTACCAGCAAGCGCCAGGCAAGTGCCAATTTCCTACTGCCACACTGATCGTGCGGTCTCCTGCTTATCTACTTCTTTAAAGGCACAACAACGGTTTTTGGGCTTTGTAAACTACTACAGAAAATGTATTAAAAAAAATTCTATTGTTGCAAAACCATTGACAGATTTGACTCGTAAAGGGGCAGATCTGGTTAACTGGTCTCTGGGGGCCAAGGCAGCTTTTGAACATCTTAAAGGGGTATTCCAGGAAAAAACTTTTTTTATATATCAACTGGCTCCAGAAAGTTAAACAGATTTGTAAATTACTTCTATTAAAAAATCTTAATCCTTTCAGTACTTATGACCTTCTGAAGTTAAGGTTGTTCTTTTCTGTCTAAGTGCTCTCTGATGACACCTGTCTCGGGAAACGCCCAGTTTAGAAGCAAATCCCCATAGAAAACCTCTTCTAAACTGGGCGTTTCCCGAGACAGGTGTCATCAGAGAGGACTTAGACAGAAAAGAACAACCTTAACTTCAGAAGGTCATAAGTACTGCAAGGATTAAGATGTTTTAATAGAAGTAATTTCAAATCTGTTTAACTTTCTGGAGCCAGTTGATATATATAAAAAAGTTTTTTCCTGGAATACCCCTTTAAGGGATGCTTCATCTCTGCTTTGATTGTATGTGGAGGCTTTTGTGGCTTCTTGTGAAATTTGTGCTCGAGCAAAAACTCCTCGGACACGTCCTGCAGGAGAGTTGTGTCCATTGTCCACTCCTAAAAGGCCCTAGACTCATATTTCTATGGATTTTATGACCGATCTAACTCCATCTGAGGGAAAGACTGTTCTATGGGTGGTGGTCGACAGGTTCAGTAAACAGTGTCATCTCATTCATTTGAAAAATCTCCCTTTGGCCAAAATTCTTGCTGATTTATTTTTAAGATATGTTGTTAGGTACCATGGGGTTCCGGAAAATATAAAAATTCTAAATTTTGGCAAGCTTTTTGTAAACAGTTGGGTGTTGAGTTGTCTTTTTCATCCGCTTTTCATCCCCAATCTAATGGTCTAACAGAAAGAATGAATCAAAATGTTGAACAGTACCTTAGATGTTATGTAGCAGATAGACAGGATGAATGGGTATCTTTTCTGTCTCTTACTGAGTTTGCCTTGAATAATCAAGAAAATTCTTCTACTGGTATGTCACCTTTCTTTTGTGTTTATGGATTTAATCCACAGTTTTCTTCCTGCACCAATACTGATAATGATAACCCTGAAGTTGAGACTACCATGAGTAAACTGTGGTCAGTTTGGGCCCAGGTTCAGAAGAACCTGAGAAATGCCCAAGAATTACAAAGAAAATCTGCCAACAAGAGACGTACTTGTGGCATAAAATTTAAAGTTTGTGATAAAGTGCGGTTATCTACAAAAATATTTGTCTCAAGGTTCCATCTAAAAAGTTGGTTTCTAGGTTCATTGGACCTTATGAGGTAATTGAAGTTATTAATCCTGTCTGTAACAGATTAAAATTACCTTCTTCGTTTAAGGTTCATAATGTGCGCCACTGCTCTTTGTTAAAACGGTATGTTCCTAGTCAGTCTCCAGTCCTTGTGCCACCTCCTCCAGTTGAGATCGACAGAGAACTGGAGTTTGAGGTCTCCAAAATACTGGACAGTCGAAGGCTACAAAATTCTGTCCATTATTTGGTTCACTGGAAAGGTTATGGTCCAGAGAAAAGATTGTAGGTTCCAGCCTCTTCTATTCATGCTTCCACTTTGGTAAAAAGGTTCCATGATTTTCATCCGGACAAACCTAAACCCAAATTTAAGAGTCCAGTGTCCCCTCTTAAAAAGGGGTGCACTGTCAGAACCTAGAGGGGAAAAGGTTCTGAAAGGTTTTTTGTTTGTTTTTGTTGCCGAGTTACGCTTAGCTGTCTGGCTGGTCAGCTGACCTTTTAATGAGAGCACCTGCGGGGTGTCCTATTTAACCTGGCAGTTAGCTCTGATTCAATGTCTGTGAAAGAGTCAACTCCAGTAGCTAGCGATTTATCCTTGTTTATTATTGTTAACCCGGCATCTTTGACTTTTGGCTTGTCTTCTCGACTTCTCTCTGGTATTAGCGATTTTTTACTCTGACAACTCCTGGCTTTTGATGCGGAAAGTGGACATTGACTTGTTGTGTGAGTGTGTTAGTTTTGCTTTGTTAGTCTGTCTGTTCCCTAATGTTCCTTGACCTGAGTCTGTATTATTGTACTTTATTATTTTGACAATTACGTCCTTCACTTGTCTAGGGAGGGACTATCACCGTAGTTACGGACCCGTTGCCTAGGGCGGGTACGTAACTAGGCAGGGATAGAGGAGTAGGCGAGAATAGTGTGCACTCCTTCCCTGCCCAAACGTGACACCCACATTTGGTGCCTATGTGAACCACAACAGCTGGTTCCTCACCAGCCTTTCCCTTTAATCTATAAACCCAATTCACAATCAAACTTGAGCACCAGGAAAACAACCCACTACTTGACAATCCCTTCACAGTTGGTCAATCTAAGCACCTAACATGTATAGTATTTTGGAGCTTGTTTCAGGTATTTTATAATCTACATCATAATAAAATATAATATAGTCTTGCATTTTTATATGTTACCACATTTTTTTTTAGACTGAGACAATTTGTACCCTTGGTATCTACAGTGTAGCTACAGGGAATCTAAGGTAGTTAAATGTCCATCATTTAGCTGTTTAGATGCTGTGATCAATTGCATATCATTGGTGGTGCAGTGTAACTGTCTGCCGAACTATTTTTGGCTATGCAACATTCCAGACCAAATTTAATTTAAAAACGTGATGAAAAAGTCAATACTGTGCAAAACTAGTACTAGTTAAAACTTGAAATTGTTATTTATTGTAAAACAAAACAAAAATTATCCAAATTTGGTATAATTGTTATCATTCTGACCCTTAGAATAAATTAAGCATGTTGGTTTTACCTTTTGGTGAATTCCAAAAAATATATGGGGGAGATTTATCAAAACCTGTCTAGAGGAAAAGTTGCCCAGTTGCCCATAGCAACTAATCAGATCACTTCTTTCATTTTTCAGAGGCCTTTTCAAAAATGAAAGAGGCAATCTGCACAGGTTTTGATAAATCTCCCCCTATATCTTTTTAAAGCAAATCTCTTCAGCCACACTAAACCCAATATACAGCATCCCTAACTCCATGCTGGGTCCCGCCTCTATTTCGCAAAGGCAGCGATTTAATCTTAGCAATGACGACTAATAACGGGTCTATCTCCGTAATCAGTCCGTGGATCCAGGTAAATTATACCTTATTTTAATCTGGTTCACCCACAGTATAACCCTGTGTATTGTGCTGGTGACCCTTTCAGCCCCAAAATTTGGTATTTATGGATGGGCTTCTTGTATGAAGATAAACTGAGCCCATAGAAGATCACCAAATAGCTGCAGATATATGGAGTGTGCACATAAAACTATACTCTGTCAGTAACTTTCATAAACCTGGGTACCCTTTCTCTATTTCCGGACATTGTGATTCAGTAACTTTCCTAACCTATAAATAATACACCAAATAAAAATTGAATGAAATTTTATGTATGCGGATGTCTACAATACATTCATATTTCCACATTCTTGGTATTGTTTCTATGACGTCATAAAAGGACACCCCATTGCTTCTAGCTTCAATATTATTTAGAATAAAATAGTAATTTCCTTGTATTTAAGTGTGACAGTCTGTGATATTTTAATAGTCAATCCATATTTACTACCTTCTATCATTTCTGCTTATTATATGTTCAAATATATAAAAAAATAGACTTGTACCAATCAGAGGAAATCATTTACTTAAAAAAGAAGATTTTCTTAAACCAAGCATCTGGATGATGAGCTCAACATATCATTATGTATTGTGAAGGTCTTTTATTATGTAAAAGACCTAATCCAAAAAAGAGAAGGTTTCAACTTCAATTTGTGCACCAGGTGACTCATGAGTCTTGCTGTAGGAATTATACAGCACTTTGCCTTTTTTATGCAGACAAAAAGGTCTTTTCAAGGGAATCATAGACTTCACTACAATGAGGTAAGTGCAAAAAGTCACAGTAGATGGAATAAAAGGTATAATACAGAATAATGAGATAGAAGAAGTGTAGGCAAATGTCTGTGTTATTTACTAGAGCTGGATGTTAAAGACGGAGTTTATCAACAGGGCTATACAGACTGACAGGTGGATGGATAAAGAGAAGATAAAGTGAATACAATCTGCAGATTAGTGAATACTACCAGAATGTGCGATATCTACAAAACTAGTAAATTATTGACTTCACATTTTTTCCACAGCAATTATTATTTTATATCCTATTTTTCAGTCATTTCTAAATCTGGTGTCTAAGAGGATCAGAACAAGAGTGTAATAAGCACTATTGAAATGTCAGGGAACATGTCTGCTTTTATATTAAAGACACAAAATTCATGTAACATTTATTTTTGTCTGTAGTTTATGCTATGAACAAGAACTGCTCACTGTTATCACTCCTACTGAAAAGTTAGGCCATGTTTCCACTTGTACAACCTTCTGGCTCAGTTCTCCTCCAGTTTGGTAGTAAAATCGAGGAGGGAAATTGATGCTAGAACTGATCCTATTTTTTTTTCAATGAGATTGCTTAAGGCCTCTGGTGTGTCAGTGGGGTCACAGGGAGTCACAAAGATAAAAATGCGTCAGATCCCCATGGAACTGTTATATGTGAACCCATCTTATCTTAAAAAATGTATTAAAGGGGTTGTTCAGGATTTTTCCCCTTGAAATAGCATCATGCTTGCCCATAGACAGGCACAACAGCACATGTTAATAGGATTAGGTTGCAATGACATAGATATGAGTGACCCTAGATAAAAAGCCAGATCAATTTTTCTAATCCTGGACAACCCTTCAAGACGGCAATATCAACTTATAGATTTGGAGAGGCTAAGAGACATGGTGAATACATATGGTGTCTCTGTAGACCATATGACAGAGAAGGCAGATGCCCCCAGTAGGTAGATAATTTTTCCCAATAAGGTTGATGCCCCCAGTAGGCATTTAATTCCCCCCCCATTTGGTAAGTCCCCCCCCCCCCATGTAATTTTTTCCACTCCATTAGGTAGAACCCACAAGTAGAAAGATAATCCCCCCACTAGGTAGATGCCCCCTGTAAGTAATCCCCTATTATGTAGATGCTACAATAGGTAGATAAACCCCAGGTGGTTAGGGAATCCCACCATTAGGAAGATGCACTCAGTAGGTAGATAACCCCCCCCCATAAAAGTGAATGCCCCCGGGGACGTTTAGGTATAGGTATAGATAGGTAATTTCTACCCCCAGTATGCCCCTAGTAGGAAGGTGATTTCCAAATCCTAAACTGCAGCAGGACCCTCTTCTTCTTCTGGCTTTGTGCTCCATCACCTGGAGCAACACACTATGTCGCTGGGCTTCAGCTATTTTACTATTGATTAAAGGGATTCTGACAGCAGGGTCACCCACACTAACCTAAATATACAGTTAGATATACAGTTTCTAACACTGCTTACCAGGCAAAACTCAGTGTAGCTATTCTGTGTTATTCGTCTTCTTGCTAATATGTTTGTTTGTTTTTTTAACATGATAATTTTATTACATGATTACAAGCACAAAAAGTAAACCAGACAGACATTTTAAAATATTTTAAAAGGCCCAAACGCCATTCCACAACAGGGAGGATCCCTCTGGACCCATCCCAGGGCACCTGTGATATTCAAATTTAATGCACTATCCCAACTGGCCCAATATAAATAAAGATATTATAATGCAATATATATACAATTTTCATGGTGACAAAAATATCTTTATATGCTGGCATGTAATAATATGCAAAAGTATATTTGAATCTGTAATGCATAATTATTCCTCAATTATTCTCAAAAAAAAGAAAAAGAAAAGTAAAGGAATAATCAAAAAGTGAAAAACCAAGTAAACACCATCAATCATATTCCTCATACCTTAAAATCCCTTCATAGAATCCATATTTTAGCTCCCCCCCAACCCCTTCCCCTTTTACATATAAAAAAAAAATAATTACAATATTTTTGTATTCTTGCTAATATGGTTATTCCTTGTTCTGCACAATATTAGCTGATAAAACCGACGAGAGCTGTACTTATGTATCTCCAACTCTCCTATAAACCTTGCATGGAGGGTGCATGTCGACCGCCGCCGCTCTGTGCATGAGGAAATCCAGTGTTCTCAACAAAAATCTCCAGTACACCGGGGTTCCGGGCTGGAGATTGCGAGGGGGGTCCCAGCAGGTGAACTCGTAATCATACATTTATTCCCTATCCTGTGAATAGGGGATAAGATTAAAATTACCTGAGTTCCCCTTTATCTATTTCCTTTGTGTATAGTTAGGCTGTGTTCACATGTTCAGGTTTTAATTGCAATTACTGAATACAAAGCCAAGAGTGGATCTGAAGAGAAAAGTCTTAGTCTTTCTTTTGTATGTGTCCTCCATTTATGATTTGTACCGGGTTTTGTTTGTAATAATTGCTTATTAAAACTTTGTATTACATCTTATATGTAAAAAAAAAATGTTAAATTAAAAAGTGTTTTATATAAATTGACTTTTAGATTTAGTCATTTAGATCTAGCAGTCAGTTGTTCATTTTTCCTACCTTTCTAGATACTGTGCATTCTGAAGATGAAGTTACTGTTCTTTTCTTTTGTGAACTGTAGTTGAAATAATCTTACATTACATTAATTACCTTTCCATTGTAGTTTAGTTCCAGTCATGACTAGAATATTAGCACCATGTGGGTTCATCTGCCTCTGGGATTCTTTCTATGATCTCTAAGCTCTGCTAACAAAGTTTATTAATCTTCGGTGTTTAGCATATTTCCGTGTTATTAGTGCTTACAGATCCCATGTTAATCCTTCATTAGCTGTTTTGGTTTGCTCCACAGTGCATATATTATGAAGATGTCAAGATGGCTGCCCTGATATAGAACCCTGCATTTCAATTCAATCTATGGGGGGAAAAAAATAAAGTTATCTTAGCAAAGAAAATAGAAAAGGTGAAATAAGATATTGCTAAGGTTAGATTCACACTTTGTTAATGCAGTATGTTCTGGCTATATGTTGGCATCCTGTCTTGCACAAAGATAAGCAACTCTTACCGTATATGCCAGAAAACCAACATATAGGGCATAGTACATTTTTTGTGAATGCATAGTTTATAAGATATATTGATGACATACATATCTTGTCACTTAAGCTAGGTTCATGCTGTGTTAATGCAGTATGTCCTAGCTGTATCCATGATGCACTGCAGTGGGCCCCATCCACTTTAATGGCCCAAACATAGTCAGCTAGTGAATATATTAGAAAGATGTTGAGATGGCCGCCCTGATATAGAACCCTGTATTTTAATTTAATCTATGGAAAAAAATGCATTCTCTTACATTTCTCTTCCGCAAAGAAAGCTAGGTTCCTACTGTGTTAATGCAGCACAACCTAGACCATAACATCTTGTATTTTACTTCTAGTGCCATTCCAACAGAAAAAGAACACTTAAAAATACTTCAGAATTGAGAAACAGTTTTTGAGTTATATGTGTAGTACAGGAGCAAATGGTAAATTGTCACTGATCACAGTCCAGAAGATATTTGCAGATCTCTGTTATTTAGTTGGGCTTATGCTTGTAGTTCTACTGAGACTTAGATTTGTTTATCACTTGCTATATGTGATGGACTTACCGTATTTATCGGCGTATAACACGCACTTTTTAGGCTAAAATTTTTAGCCTAAAGTCTGTGTGCGTGTTATACGCCGATACACCCCCAGGAAAGGCAGGGGGAGAGAGGCCGTCGTTGCCCGCTTCTCTCCCCCTGCCTTTCCTGGGGTCTAGAGCGCTGCTGTCGGCCCTTTTCACCCCCTGGTTATCGGCGCCGCTGCCCGTTCTGTCCCCCTGACTATCGGTGCCGGCGCCGATAGCCAGGGAGAGAGAAGCGGCGCCGACAGCCAGGGGGAGAGAAGGGGCAGCGGCACCCATTGCCGGCGCCGCTGCCCCGTTGCCTCCCCCCATCCACGGTGGCATAATTACCTGAGTCGGATCCGCGCTGCTCCAGGCCTCCGTCGTGCGTCCCCGGCGTCATTGCTATGCGCTGAACGGCGCGGCGCATGACGTCAGAGCGCCGCGCCGTGCATAGCAACGACGCTGGGGACGCACGACGGAGGCCTGGAGCAGCGCGGACCCGACTCAGGTAATTATGCCACCAGGGATGGGGCGAGGCAACGGGGCAGCGGCGCCGGCAATGGGTGCCGCTGCCCCTTCTCTCCCCCTGGCTGTCGGCGCCGCTTCTCTCCCCCTGGCTATCGGCGCCGGCACCGATAGTCAGGGGGACAGAACGGGCAGCGGCGCCGATAACCAGGGGGTGAAAAGGGCCGACAGCAGCGCTCTAGACCCCAGGTAAGGCAGGGGGTGAGAAGCGGGCAGCGACGGCCTCTCTCCCCCTGCCTTTCCTGGGGGTATATCGGGGTATACACGCGCACACACGCACCCTCATTTTATCATGGATATTTGGGTAAAAAAGCTTTTTTTACCCAAATATCCTTGGTAAAATGAGGGTGCGTGTTATAGGCCGGTGCGTGGTATACCCCGATAAATACGGTAGATGCTAGGTCTACCCTGGATGTCAATCAGCTCACAACCAGCTGCAATATGTGGGAAAATCTGTCAGTAAGTGTTTAATTTCTAATTGAGCTTCACCACAAGGAAAAATAAGCCAACTCCTATTTGCCTGTTGTCTATGAGTTGGCAACCGAATTTGCACAGCACCACCTACCAGGAGCAGAATTTCAAGGCCCTTTAAAAGATCATTGCACATTTTGAAGCCATATCTCCTCCTTGTACTTCATTCTACTACTGCATCTAAACCTTCTGTCTACCTCATGCCTCTGCAAGCTGTTAAGGAAATACCTGGGAGATATACGAATGCGATCAGTCACCAAATTTAACTGTATGTATATTACTGCGTGATGTACATTTTTTTTGGGGGGAGGAGTGGCGCTGATAAAGGATCTCGCCAAAGGCGCAATGGGGACTAGGTATGTCTGTTACACGTGGATGGTGCATCGTTAACCCAACTTTCAAAGGCACACCCGTGGCCTTTTAGTTTTTTTCCAAATTGTGTTAATTAGTATTTAGTACCTACTGCTAGAGGGGAGTGTTAGTTAACCAGAACTTATTTAAAGCGTACCTGTCAGATCACCCCCCCCCCCCCCCCCCCCCGGAAAAGGATGTATATGTATATGTACATCATTCTGATCATGTACATCATTTTTATGTGTCTATGACCTATATTTCTCTCATAATTACCTTTTATTTACTTGACATCATTTGCTCAGTGAGGTTTCTGTCCATGCAGAGGCATGGGGTGTGTCCTTCTCTTCTCCACACTGTGAAGACTCCTCCCCCTTCCTCACTTGCTCTGACTCACAGAGGGCCCTGAGCCTTCCTGCAGCCCTGTCAATCACTCATGGAGTCAGGGGGATGCCTAGTGGCCAGTTTTATGACTGGCTTTTTTAGTATGAAATGCTGAAAATTTTCTGAAGAAAGCAACTGCAAAACATATTGATTTTGAATGCTTTATCACATATCAAAAGTTATTGTATCTTATATGACAGTGCCCATTTAAACCTGGTTTGGGGCAAGAGGAGCAGAGGAGGATTAGTAAAAAGCACTGAGAGAAAGAAATTGGGAGGAGTTAGTTGTCAAGGTCTACCATACCCTGATACTGCACAGGATAATTCTTTACCATGTGTAATATCTACCGCCTTTTTCCAAGTTGGAACTTTACCACGTTAAAGAACTGTACAGATGTTGCCAGCCTCATCTTGATTCCTGGTGCATTAAGATACTGTACTGCACTCCTGAAGTTGAGATAAGTTATACTAATGCGTTACACACACCTACGTTTATAGAGGACCTGTGGCCAACCCCAAAAAATATATTGTTTTGCCATTAAATACCTAAGAGTGCCTTGATGACACATCTTTTAACAGTTTCTTGATGTGCCCTTCCGTTCCTGATATTTTAGGGTTTCTAGTTTGTCTGACAATTCAGAGAATCAGTCAGATTGGCGTAAATGTAATTTTAGTAATGGGATAAATATCAGGTAATAGGAGGGACTATACAGTAAGGGAGGTATGTACTAGGCATACCGGCCCCTTAATGTACAACATTTATACCCCCTGACTGTATAATCCTTCCTATCACTCCTGGGGCCTCTGTGATAGTTTGTGAGTACTCTGCAGACACAACCTGGGTCATTGACTCCCTAGTCTGTCTGACCATGATAGAGGCTCTGGTTATGTCACCAAATTCAACCAAATGCAGTGTTGGCTGCTTGTTTTGGTCTAAGGTTGCCATTCAGGATCAGACCCCTATGTGATTACAGTAGAGTAGAGTTTATTTTTTTAATTTGTTTACTTTGGCCCCAGCATTTCTGCAAGTCCATGGTCCATGTGGGGACCCACAATATAGCAGTAAATATAAACTGCAATGCATTGTATTTAAAAAGACAACCAAACATATGATTATTCATGTGTATAAAGAAATTATTCAGTTATAAGGAAAGCCAGGACATTGTGCCTTTTTATGAATACAAGGAATATGCCTCATAATGCAAAACACTGTCAAAAAAATGTGGGTCATGAAGCATCAAGATTGACAGATGCATGAAAGGTGGCTCAGATTGCTCTACAGGGTAATAATTAAAAAAATTCACTAAATAATGCCTAAAAGAAGGCATATAAGATACAGACAGGGCAAAAGAATAGCTATATAATCCATAGTGTGTATTAGTTTATACATCTTTGCAACAATGACAATTCATTTCTACATGAATGTGCATGAAGTGAAAGCAATTTGTGCCAATGGTAAAGAATCCGATGCAAAACATTCCAGATAAACATTCCATTCATAGGGATCCTCTAGGGTATGCCCGGCACTGCTAATAAATTACATTTGTATATTCATTCCAACATTAGCCTGTTTATACAATTGTCAAAGTCAATATATTCTGCCACTATCACTGCTGTCAGAGAACATACATCTGGCCATAAAGACATCAATCACCAACTTTGATCTACATGTCTGTGTCAGAACGCCTTGAATATTTATGATTACAATAAAGGAGCAATAGCCAGAAGCTTTACTGATGAAATGTGTGGAAAGAAATTAAAACTGCTTAAATCGAAATAAATCTTTGCATTTTTTTTCATTGCCACGTGTTTGCGCTTTCTCCCATTTTTATCCGTAATTTTTAGGGAAATAGTTTTGTTTGATTTAAGAATTAAATATTTCAAAGGTAATGTTCCAGCACTGATGAAGGATTATAAGTAATACTGTAGCTGCTGAACTGTGTGAATGTGAATTTGGACGCCAAGATTTTTCTCCAATTTAGAAAACAGATTACAGTAAAATATTGTTAATTTGGACATGAGAGGATCAAATATTTTGTTACTATAGATAACATTTTTATTCCAAGAAGTGTACAAATATTGTTTGTGTAGTTAAACGAAGGGTTAAAATATAAAAGGAAAAGCGTTTATGATGCAGCTAAAATTAAATACCAGGTGAAATGCAGCAAACAAGGGCAAATTTTATTCAAATGGTTGTATTCAGTTCATGCTGTGAAGACATGATTCTTCAAGTACCCTATTTCCATCTTCAAAAAGGAGAATCTATTAGTCAGAAGTGGTTAAGCAGCTGAGCAAGGACCTTTCTGCAAGCACTAATCTCTGTGAACTTAGTGCTAGGTGGCTTAACATATCACAAAAAGATTTTTCAATGCACATAGGATTTTTCAATGCACATAGGATTTTTCAATGCATATAGGATAGCATGCTGCATGTGAGTAAAGTATTCAAGCATCTGCACCACAGTAAGCCAGTCTATGTATGCCCTCCACAGTAGATTGGACTGCACCGTTAATTGGACTAGAACGTTATCTGAAACTGCATCTGTAAAGTATCAGTACTTTACCAATATTAACACTTAATAGTGCAAGAAGCATTATAGAGACTTTCACACAGTATGTCTGCTATCAAATAATCTTAAAGGGTATAGTGACCTACTTGAATAGTTATAGTGTAATATTATGTCTGATACTTGTCTTTGTTTGTACCCCATAATTGTAAGCGCTGCGGAATCTGTAGGCGCTATATAAATTATTATTATTACTTTCTTCACATCTGTTTAAAAGCTTTAACTTTGCGACCCTCTTCTAAATTTACTATAATTACTGGATTTTGCATGGTGACTTGAGTAAAGTTTAACGTTGTTTGCAAATTACTAAAGTGTTAAAAAGTTGTACAGTGGAACCCATCAGCTTAACAGAACCACCCGCCACATGTGACGCTACAAAAAAGACTTTCCCAAGGGGACTACTACTTTCAGCTTGCCTGGATCACATCTATACTCTTCATTGACACCAGAGGTTACACATCACTCTATCCAGAGGAACCTCATGATATTAAGATGGGCAATATCTAATCATAGACATCTCAATGTGGAATGCTAAATACACACCCCACCCCCTTCTAACCAACTACAAATCACATGAATCCAAGAATGAGCAAATACATCTAAGGATATAAACATGAAAGAATACTTCCACCCCATTCTGGATTATTTTTCTATACATGACTTTGGTAAGATTATTAAGAAAAATAGCAGAGTTTTATGATCTCGCAAGGAAGAACTTGAAACAAGTTTCCTGTGTGGGAAATATACTTATAACACTAATTATAAGTAATTCTATCAATATGTCTAAGCAATTATTTAATTCTCTGATAGATTATGAGTCTTCTTCAGGTAAAATGAAGTCTCACAATATCCTAAAACTATAATCTCGATATGGAGATAATGAATTATTTTATTTTATTTATTTATTCACCAATCTAAATGGTATAATTCCATCCACATTATCCAAGTTGGTCTTAATTAAATGGAACACCATTTTTGTGTCTCTTACCAAGTCTATGTAAGAACCTCGCTTCTGGTCCTAGGAAAATTGAACGGTCCATCTCATCATATGGATAGCCATTGGTCTGGTACCGTGTGATCAGTCTGTCTTGCTGGGATCTCACATGGCTTTTCCACCTTGTTGGACCTCTTTCCTGTGTCTGTGTGTTCTCTACAGCCCCTAACATCTGGTTTACCAGACTTTTTAATTAGTTGGACACACCCTCCTAAATTGGAATTCCCTAATGAATGTTGGTTGAATGTGTACATATGATAATGACTATGACATCACTATAATACCCAGAATGCATTGAGCATATCACCCATAATGCCTTTCCTGTCGGTGTAATGTCAACTACTCATGCACTAGGGGGTGCTATTGCATAAGCAATTAGCATCATTACAATTAAGGGTTAACTGTCAATAACTGGTCTCAAACCCACATTCCACACTTGACATATGGAGCCATAATTAAAAATTCAGGGATTATTGTTGACATGTATAAGTAATCAAAACATGGTTTCTCCAAACATAGAGTCACCAACTAGACATTTTAAACACTATCAAATTTATGGGAAAGATAATACAATGGATGATTCTCTAACACAGATGTGTGAATGTCTATCTGTCCAGTCAAATGGGTAATTAACTGTTAGAATAACATTCACAAGACTGGCTAACTAGCCCTCTTATCTGTCTTATCTAAACAGCCTTAAATATCTAAAGAGACAACAAGTATTCTCTCAGACTGGCACTTTTTGTAGAGATGAAACTTTAGAATACACTGTGGTCTATTTAGAACATACAACAAAATGGCCGACATCATGGTATTATGTAAAATTATCCATTGTCTTGCACTGCTCTCTGGTCTTGCTCTGCCATTTCCTGGTGTCTGGCTGCATTTGCACCTTTTTAACGTCAAAGACACTTCTAGGGACCATCACTCGAGCGCTGTACATGCTTGTGCCCATGGGGAAATCGAAAAAGGAGCCAAGATCTCCCACAGCGTTTTTTTTTTTCTTTGCCTCCTTCCCCCTTTTTTACTGAAGCAAGTATGCCGCTGGAGAATCTTGACGGTCAGCTGCCAGTTAGGCTACCATTGATGCAAATATCAGCATCAACTGACCCGGGTTATTGTCTCTGCTGTCTCCTGCTACTGTGCTGCACTAGAATGGATCATACATTTTTTAAAGAGATAGGTACCCTTTAAATTGGTATGGCATATCCTATATCATCAATGCATCCCTCCTTCTGAGAGCCCTGCGATCTCCAGAACTGGACTCCAAAACTACACACTCTTTGTATTTTTATGGGAGTGCCAGAGAGTGCTGTAGTCAGGTATCTCCCGCCTCTGGAGATCACAGGGGGCCGCAGAAGTCAGACTCTTGTCGACCATACACTTATCCCCTATTCTTTGGACAAGGTGTAAGTTGTTAAATGCTGGAATACCCCTTTAAGTTTACATAGCAGCAATCCATAAGGCTACATTGTCCATAAGCATACTTGGCCTGAAAGTGCTAATCTCCTAATAACTGGACCTTATCTATCAGTAGGCTATCCAGCCATGCTCTGTTAAATTGGAAACATAATTCTTAAATTTAGGATTATTTCTACTTATAGTAATCCAGCAAGTGATAAAGATAACAATGTTTACAATTGGAGTAATATTTAGTGATATATTGTAAACCAGTAGCTGTACTATTCTGCAGTTAATATACAATCACCACTAACTTTATGTCTTTGCTGGTGGTTCAGAGATAGGCGCTGGAAGATGACTATATGGAAATAAATTGTGTATTTAAATATTTATTTCACATTTTTTATACATTTAATGTAATATGTGAATGTGAGACACTTCCTTATCTCTTTATGCCATATTGCACAAATAAGCCAGGTTTAAAAGGTTGCATGGTGGTACATTCCTCATTCCTCTTTTACAGAGATAGAGAGCTGCCTGAGAATCATCTATTAGTAGTACAGATATTCCACCTTCTATAACATATCAACTATCAAGTCAAACATTTTATACTGATTTGATATGTCAGTCGGCAGTAGCAATTCTTCTAGTCTACATCCATTCCCAACCATCCTGAATCGAACAGGACAGTACCAGATTTCAAGCACTTTCCCATTGTCCCAAGAGGTCTGCAGCATGGTCAGCTTAATAAGTGTCCCTGCCAGAGTGTGATAGCAATCACAGAACAGGAATACCTCTGAATGGAATGGTATGATTCTGCCGGCCAGGAGAATCCTGCTATACCATTCAGAAGTGTTCCCATTCTGTGACTGGGCTGCAGAATGACCATTATTTTCTATACATGCCACTCAATTGTTGTGTATGGTTTACACAACTTGTTGGGGTAAATGGATTTTATTCATATATTGTTTACCCCATTTTTAACATAATTCACTATGGAGCTCTAGCCACTTGTATTTTCGACCTGCCTGAGTGTGGCAATTTGCAAGGAAGATGTATAGTTTAAGGATCCCAGGACTCAGCTTTTACTTGGCTCCCATCAGCAGAAGGTAGTAGAGGAGGCGTGTAGGGGAAGAGAGCTGTGCACTCTGTGTCTGATCTTTAAGACAGACCAACAGGAGATGAAAGATTTTTTAATCACAAGAAAAGAATGGGACCAGGGCAGCTGTATTGACGATACAATTGCCCCAACTGCACCCGCACAAAGATACATCTTCAACAAAGAACACCACTGGGGATCTGTCAGGATTCAAACTCAAAGACTCCTGTTGTCACGATGCCGGCTGGCAGGTAGTGGATCCTCTGTGCCAGAGAGGGATGGCGAGGACCGCGCTAGTGGACCGGTTCTAAGCCACTACAGGTTTTCACCAGAGCCCGCCGCAAAGCGGGATGGTCTTGCTGCGGCGGTAGTGACCAGGTCGTATCCACTAGCAACGGCTCACCTCTCTGGCTGCTGAAGATAGGCGAGGTACAAGGGAGTAGGCAGAAGCAAAGTCGGACGTAGCAGAAGGTCGGGGGCAGGCGGCAAGATTCGTAGTCAGGGGAGATAGCAGGAGTTCTGGTACACTGGCTTTTAACACACAAAACGCTTTCACAAGGCACGATGGCAACAAGATCCGGCAAGGAAGTGCAAGGGAGGAGGTTAGATATAGTCAGGGACCAGGTGGGAGCCAATTAAGCTAATTGGGCCAGGCACCAATCATTGGTGCACTGGCCCTTTAAGTCTCAGGGAGCTGGCGCGCGCGCGCCCTAGAGAGCGGAGCCGCGCGCGCCAGCACATGACCGCAGGAGACGGGAACGGGTAAGTGACCTGGGATGCGATTCGCGAGCGGGCGCGTCCCGCTGTGCGAATCGCATCCCCAACGGCCGAGACAGAGCAGCGCTCCCGGTCAGCGGGACTGACCGGGAAGCTGCAGGGAGAAAGACGCCGTGAGCGCTCCGGGGAGGAGCGGGGACCCGGAGCGCTAGGCGTAACAGTACCCCCCCCCTTAGGTCTCCCCTTTTTTTTGTCCGGTGACTGCCTCCCCTGGGATGAGGACACCGGGAAGGAATGTATGGTTTCCTCAATGGCAGGCAGTACAGCAGGAGTAGGAATGGGGAGGGATGGCAGAGGGCGAGACCTGGCACGGGGCAGTGTGACACCAGGACGAGGGTCATGAGGGGACACAGAGGTTTGCCTGATGGGACTGGGAGGGGGGGAGAGGCATTTCCTGTGGCAGGCAGAGTCCTTAATGACCTTAGGGGGAGCGGATACAGGAGGAACCACAGGGTCACGGCAGGGATTACTGGGAACCGGTTGAAGGCAGTCCTTGGAACAAGAGGGACCCCAACTCTTGATCTCCCCAGTGGACCAATCCAGGGTTGGGGAATGGTGTTGAAGCCAGGGTAGTCCAAGGAGAATTTCGGAAGTGCAATTAGGAAGGACAAAAAATTTAATTTCCTCGTGATGAGGTCCGATGCACATTAGGAGGGGCTCCGTGCGGTAACGCACGGTGCAATCCAACCTGGCTCCGTTGACCGCGGAAATGTGGAGTGGCTTGACAAGACGGGTCACCGGAATGCGGAATTTATTCACTAAGGACTCCCGAATAAAATTCCCAGAAGCTCCAGAGTCCAGGCAGGCCACGGCTGAGAGGGGAGAGCTGGCTGAAGTAGAGATCCGAACAGGCACCGTGAGACGTGGAGAAGCCGACTTAGCATCAAGAGACGCCACACCCACGAGAGCTGAGTGCGAGCGTGCGTTTCCCAGGCGTGGAGGACGGATTGGGCAATCCACCAAAAAATGTTCAGTACTGGCACAGTACAGACAAAGATTCTCCTCCTTACGGCGATTCCTCTCTTCCAGGGTCAGGCGAGACCGATCCACTTGCATGGCCTCCTCGGCGGGAGGCCTAGGCGCAGATTGCAGTGGAGACTGTGGGAGAGGTGTCCAGAGATCTAAGTCTTTTTCCTGGCGGAGCTCTTGATGCCTCTCAGAAAAACGCATGTCAATGCGAGTGGCTAGATGAATGAGTTCATGAAGGCTAGCAGGAGTCTCTCGTGCGGCCAGAACATCTTTAATGTTGCTGGATAGGCCTTTTTTAAAGGTCGCGCAGAGAGCCTCATTATTCCAGGATAGTTCAGAAGCAAGAGTACGGAATTGTATGGCGTACTCGCCAACGGAGGAATTACCCTGGACCAGGTTCAGCAGGGCAGTCTCAGCAGAAGAGGCTCGGGCAGGTTCCTCAAAGACACTTCGAATTTCCGAGAAGAAGGAGTGTACAGAGGCAGTGACGGGGTCATTGCGGTCCCAGAGCGGTGTGGCCCATGACAGGGCTTTTCCAGACAGAAGGCTGACTACGAAAGCCACCTTAGACCTTTCAGTAGGAAACTGGTCCGACATCATCTCCAAGTGCAGAGAACATTGCGAAAGGAAGCCACGGCAAAACTTAGAGTCCCCATTAAATTTGTCCGGCAAAGACAGGCGGAGGCTAGGAGTGGCCACTCGCTGCGGAAGGGGTGCAGGAGCTGGCGGAGGAGATGGTTGTTGCTGCTGAAGCTGAGACTGAACTTGCTGTAGCTGTGACTGTTGCTGCTGTTGCTGTGACTGGAGCTGCTGTAGCTGCGACTGGAGTTGCTGTGTCATGGTGGTCAAGTACGACAGCTGGTGCTCTTGTCGGGCGACCAATGTAGGGAGGTCGGCGGCAGCTGGCAGAGGAACTTCAGCGGGATCCATGGCCGGATCTACTGTCACGATGCCGGCTGGCAGGTAGTGGATCCTCTGTGCCAGAGAGGGATGGCGAGGACCGCGCTAGTGGACCGGTTCTAAGCCACTACAGGTTTTCACCAGAGCCCGCCGCAAAGCGGGATGGTCTTGCTGCGGCGGTAGTGACCAGGTCGTATCCACTAGCAACGGCTCACCTCTCTGGCTGCTGAAGATAGGCGAGGTACAAGGGAGTAGGCAGAAGCAAAGTCGGACGTAGCAGAAGGTCGGGGGCAGGCGGCAAGATTCGTAGTCAGGGGAGATAGCAGGAGTTCTGGTACACTGGCTTTTAACACACAAAACGCTTTCACAAGGCACGATGGCAACAAGATCCGGCAAGGAAGTGCAAGGGAGGAGGTTAGATATAGTCAGGGACCAGGTGGGAGCCAATTAAGCTAATTGGGCCAGGCACCAATCATTGGTGCACTGGCCCTTTAAGTCTCAGGGAGCTGGCGCGCGCGCGCCCTAGAGAGCGGAGCCGCGCGCGCCAGCACATGACCGCAGGAGACGGGAACGGGTAAGTGACCTGGGATGCGATTCGCGAGCGGGCGCGTCCCGCTGTGCGAATCGCATCCCCAACGGCCGAGACAGAGCAGCGCTCCCGGTCAGCGGGACTGACCGGGAAGCTGCAGGGAGAAAGACGCCGTGAGCGCTCCGGGGAGGAGCGGGGACCCGGAGCGCTAGGCGTAACACCTGTGCCCTAAGCAGTAGCTGTTCTCACTTGGCTACTAAAATAACTTGACAGCTCCAGTTCTAAGTTCATTACCTAGGATCTTATCTCTTGAAATTAATATTGCTTTCTTGACTGGCTCGCACCTCTGGACTTCCTATATAAGCACAGCCTTTCCATTTGCTGCCTGCAATATTATTGTGCTCACTGCCTTGAACAAACTCTCCCGTACTTTGATGTCATTCTGTTATTAACAACCTGTTTAGTGAACTTTGGCCAAGCATTGACCACACTTGTGCACTTCGGCTGTTTCGGACGTAGGAACATCCTTCTTCCGGCCTCAAGAAGGACGTTCCTACGTCCGAAACAGCCGGCGTAGCATCTGAGCGCCCCTTACCTTCTACATCTAGGCCGTGGTGATCCCGGACTCGGAGCCCGCAGCAGCTTACCGGCGGTGAGTGCATGCTTATCTTTGTTTTTGCATTTTAATATATTGTTCCTAATGTAATTTGAGGACACTTTGCTATTTACTTGCTGTTAAAATTCTCAACCTTTATATGTTTTTAATGTGCAACACAAAAAGAGAAACACAGCCGCACATCCACCATTTGTAATTTGATCTACTTGCTTCCCAGCATAATTTCAAAAACTAACAGGTTGTTAGTATACATTTTGATTAAAAAGTACAAGCCCACTCGCCACGTCAAGGCCACCTCATTAGAGTGGGTCCCTAACCTGACACTGGCGTAGCGCCCGGCGGCGACCACTGCCTCCAAGACCCCATGCTGGTGTGGTTCTCTGTGGCGGCCATTGTTTCTGTGATGCTTTGTCTATGGGGTGGAGTGGCCCAGAGCCAGGGGCTTGGTCGGGCAGTAGTGGGGCTGCCTGGCCACTGGGTCGCTGGGTCTCAGAGGCAGTGGTCGCTGCCGGGGGCTACGCCAGTGTCAGGTTAGGGACCCACTCTAACGAGGTGGCCTTGACGTGGCGAGTGGGCATGTACTTTTTGATCAAAATGTATACTAACAACCTGTTAGTTTTTTAAATTATGCTGAGAAGCAAGTAGATCAAATTACAAATGGTGGATGTGTGGCTGTGTTTCCCTCTTTGTGTTGTACATTTGTAGTATCTCCCTTCTTCCATAGCCTGCACTCCACTCCACCCATTTGGCCCAGGCATTTTTAATTAGCAGGAAACTGCATAAGGGTTTCCTCCTACCATTCTCCCAGCCCTCTGGCAGTGAGCACATGGCATACTGGTGTAGTTCTCTGTGGCGGCCATTGTTTCTGTGATGCTTTGTCTGTCGGGTGGAGTGGCCCAGAGCCAGGGGCTTGGTCGGGCAGTAGTGGGGCTGCCTGGCCAATGGGTCGCTCGGGGGGACTTGGGCATGGGGTCTCGGAGGCAGTGGTTGCCGCCGGGGCTACGCCAGTGTCAGGTTAGGGACCCACTCTAACGAGGTGGCCTTGACGTGGCAAGTGGGCTTGTACTTTTTGATCAAAATGTATAATAACAATCTGTTAGTTTTTGAAATTATGCTGAGAAGCAAGTAGATCAAATTACAAATGGTGGATGTGTGGCTGTGTTTCTCTCTTTGTGTTGTACCTTTATATGTTTTTAATGTGATTGAAAAAATGGCCAACAGGAGTCTCTATTCTGTTCCCTGTGCAAGTCAAACAGTTAGTTTGATCTCCTGCCAGGCTGGGAAAAGACCAAACTCTGAATCCTGGCAGGGAGGTTTGCACATGCGCTTATGACAGACTCAGGTGAGCAGTGAGCACTAAGTGCATCATGCGATACTGACTGATGACGCAGGCAGGTAAGGGCATGTGATTGGCGGATATGTCCGGATGTTTTGAAACAGACTATAGGTAAATTACACTTTGCCACTGGAATTGCGGTGGTGATTGTAGAATTGGCGATCAGAGGGGGTGCTAATGGAGCTACTGAGTCCATTAATAGTGAGCTAGTTCACGCACAGTTTGATGCCCGTTTCCCTCCTGAAGAGGTTACTGATGTAAGAAACATGTAGAAGGGGCATGGATAACCTTTTAATCAACAATTCCAGAGTGCGTTTATAGTGTGCTGTACTAAGAAGTGGACCTGCAGGCCACGGATGATTGTTTACCACACTCAAACAGATAAAACCTAAGATTAACTATTATTGACAGGATACTGACAAGCACACCAGAGGATTGTGTTTTTAAAGTGACCTAAGATGAACTATTAATGAAAGGATACGGACAAGCACACCAGCGGATTGTGTTTTTAAAGTGACTCTTTATGTTACATTTTACAATAAGCTAAGTAAAAGCTAAGTCTTAGGCTATGTTCAGACTACGGAATTTCCGCCTGCAATTTCGCTTTGAAATTGCAGGCGCAAATTCCGCTTGCTAAAATGTATAGTGTAGTGAATGGTTTTCAGTTCACAAATTCACACTGCGGAATTTGTGAAGAGGAATTTGTGAACGGAAAATCTGCTTGGAAATTTTTGTTTCCGTTGCTTTTTCTTCAGGCAGAAATCCGAGAGGAACACCGTGCAGTATATTGGAGACTGCAGTGTTTGCGCGGTCCTAGCTCCAACTGATTCAGTCAGCACTGGCCGCACTCGGAATCTCGGGGCGGAAATTTTCTGCCAAGAGATTCCATAGTCTGAACCTAGCCTTAGGGTTGGGTAGTTAACAACGGTATCAGTGACCAAGGGGTTACCCCTTGCCAATAGGTTTCAAGTATTGATTGGCCCTAACCCATCCTGGAGTCAATAAATTGTTGTGTGCAGGCATGAGGAGGCGCAGCTTTCGCAGGCTTCAGTGACATCACGCCTGCTGAGGAACGCCCACTTTCTCCTGCCAGGAGCTTACACGATCTGAGCAAGGGGAAAGGTATGATACAGAGCTTTTTAAAGCTCAGATTTTTATTTTTTTTTTATTTTTGGGGGGGCAGGAGGGGTGTTAGGCATAGTTAGGGAATATAATGTGAGTTAGCTTAGAAAATATGGTTTGATGGCAGGTACACTTTAACTCCCCTCATAAACACAGGACACAACAGATATTCTTAAATTGGATGGCCTTACTCTGGAGTCAAAGTGCTACTTAGTCTCTATGGATGTTGAAGCCCTGTATAATTCCATCATACATTCATTTGGTATAAAATCTGTTCATCTCCTTATCTGCCTCTTCTTCCTCCTTCTTTCTCTAGCCCTTTCTTCCAATCTTCTTCTTACTCCCCCCTCCTTTTATTCCTCATTTGACAACCACATTGGTATCAAACCAGTCATATATTGTCTTTCATCTCCCACTACGGCTACCAGTCATTACTGTTCGTTAAGGCTGAAATGTTTCTTCCTCCATTGACTCTCTGTCTTTGTATATAACACCAATTTCATTGTTCCGAGTCTTTTGTCAGCGGGATACCCGTCTCCGCCTGAGGGGTACTACTAATGTGACATTTGACGCAATGTACTTGTTTGTTCATTTGTTTAAGATGTAATAAAATATTACTTAAAAAAAATATAATAATCTGTTCATCCTTATCTAACAAGTAGTAGTTTATTTACAGCCACATAATGAGTTTCTTCTCCTTTATAACATTTTTTGCGCTCCATTGCATAAGAATCTTTCTGGTTTGTATTGAGTAATATGCTATATAAGGCCTACCAGTTTGTGAATACAAACTTTATGCATAGTTTGATATGAATTATAGAATCATTGACAGTGCATAGTCATGTTAATATTAGGGGGACACCTATATTTAGTGTTATCATCTATAATCTTTAATTTTTATAGCTTTGCATCTTGTGTGGTTTGATATATCACAGAGTAACATGTTGAATTGGTGGTCAAATAATAGGGCTACTTATAGTCTCAAATTTTATCTTGTATAATGGGTAATTAGTGGCAATAGTGTAATTGATTTATCACATGAGGATTATAAATGTATCTTGTCTATTTGAGTTGGTTGTAGCAAGCCTTATCAATACTCTGTACTTCAATTAGGCTGAATAAGGACAACAAGGTTAGGCTCCAGTGTGGGATTGCACTTGTAAAGGCGACTACACTAGTGTTAGGTAGGGCCTAGTGGTGGATAGGGCCTAGTAGGGATAGGTATCCTCTCTCAAGTTATGACATTGAGTGTCCTCCACACTGGTATTGTATCTTGCCCTGTATTTTATATTGATTATCTTTGGTATCATAAGTTTCTGGCCTTCAAAGCTGTGGCTGTTTGGCCTTTTTTATGTGAATTTAGTAAAAAATAAAGTTTTAGTTGGATACAGTTTCTTCTTGGTATGCTGCCTAAGCCAGTATTGTTACTGCTATTGGATTACGATCCAGGCCCCAGAGCCATTAAACGATGAGTCTAATGGTAAAGAACAAGTGAGGTCCTAGAAATCACTTCCATGCCCAAAGCAAGAAACCATCTCAATAATTCTAATACTGCCCTAATCCAACAAGGATCTGCCCTAGGTCACAGGGAATCTGTCCATTAAAGGGGTAGAAAACAAATGTTTTCAAATCAACTTGGTGCTAGAAAGTTATACAGATTTTTAAATTACTTCTATTTGAAATCTTAATCTTTACAGTACTTAGCTGCTGTATGCTCCAGAGGAAGTTGTGTAGTTCTTTCCATTCTGACCACAGTGCTGACACCTCTGTCCCTGTCAGGAACTGTCCAGAGCATGAGCTAATCCCCATAGCAAACCTTTCCTGCTCTAGACAGTTCCTGACATGGACAGAGGTGTTAGCAGTGAGCACTGTGATCAGACTGGAAAGAACTATACAACTTCCTGTGGAACATACAGCAGATGATAAGTACTGGAAGGCTTACGATTTTAAAATCTAAGTAATTTACAAATCTGTTTAATTTAAAAAACGTTTTTTTTTCCATTGGAGTACCCCTTTAATCTCTATTAAACCCCAAACCACATGGGACATGATCTTTATGTTAACTATTTTCCTCTCACTGCCTTAGTCTAATAAAGATGTGCCTATTGAGAAGGTTATCCAGGTTAAACGACTTATTCCTTTTCCAAAGCATAGGAGATAAGTGTCTGGTAACCTCTGGTGCCCCAGACATGATCTTCTGTCTGGTGCCCCAGCGATAACGAGGCATGAAGTGGGGGTCAGCACGCACCCTCCAATCAGCTCTATGGAAGAGCCAAAGCACTGTAGTTGGGTATCTCCAGGTCTCCCATAGAAATGCATGTGGGAGCGTGTTGAGCTCCATGCAGGAGGAGAGCTGGGGTGGCAGGCAGGAGTTCAGGGTGGTTCCAGCGATCTGACCCCCCTGTGATCTGACACTTATGCCCTCTCCTTTGGATAGTGGGACACAATTTTCCAAGCTGGAATACTCCTTTAATCCTTTTACTATAACATACTAGTGTTTCTCAACCCATGCAATGTCTGAGCCTCAGATGCAAAGACACATCTACAGGCTGCCAGACACACCCTGGACAATGTTCTGGGGGCATAGCTACACCCTCCCCCATACATTAATTGAACAGCAATCCCTCAGATATAACATGAATCACATTAGTGGGTGTGCTACTCTATTCCATATCAACTATGATATAATATTTCACAGATAATTATAATTCTGATAAGAAATATAAAAAACATTGTAATAAAATGTTCTAATGTGCAAGGCAGAATAAGTCTATGCAAGTTTTTAGAATGCCAGTATTTAGCTTTCAAAGTCTGCTACATTTACTGTTGCTGTGTGATAAATTAATGTGTAACAATGGGTAATGTGTTTTACAGGAAGATATTTGTTTCCATATTAACCACATTTTCAATACAAGAAGCAATTAAACTGATATCCCGGGGAGCTTATTTTATCAGAAACTTGAAATTTATCCTGCTAAACACATGCCTTAACCCCTTAAGGACAGGGGTTTTTCCGTTTTTACACTTTCATTTTTTCCTCCTTACGTTTAATTTTATAGGTTATGATTTTTTTCAGAAGTACGAAAAAATCAAACTACATGCAGGAAAATGTACACGTTTAAAATGGTCATATTCTGACCCATATAACTTTTTTATTTTTCCGCATACGGGGCAGTATGAGGGCTCATCTTTTGCACTGTGATCTGAAATTTTAACGGTATTTTGTATTGATCAGACTTGTTGATTGCTTCTTATTCATTTTTTCATGATATAAAAAGTGACCAAAAATACACAATTTTGGACTATGGAATTTTTTTTTGCATGTACGCCATTGACTGTGCTGTTTAATAATTATATATTTTTATCATTCGGACATTTCCACACGCGGCGATACTACATATGTTTATTTTTATTTACACAGTTTTTTTTTATGGGAAAAGGGGGGTGATTCAAATTTTTACTAGGGGAGGTGTTAAAGATCTTTATTCTCTTTTTTTTTTCCACTTTACCGGTACCGGTACGTCCTTGGTCCTTGACAGATTAAAGAAAAAAACATTCATGGATCCGCCATATCATTAGCCACTTTCAGGGAAACTCACAGGCTGCCCCCCCACTAAACCCAATGTACTGCGTTATAGTGTGAGTTAACAGCATTAAAATGAGTGGTCACTTGCTTTAATGGGTACAGTGTTGCAAGAGTTATGTTTATTCTATCTCCTACTGAGCTGCTGTGTGCCATGGAGGCGGGGAGCTGGCTCCCTGCGCTCCCCTGCCTCATCAGTATTCCCCGTTGGGCCTTCCCCTGTTATGAATATGATAATGGTTCTGTTTAGCTCCTGCATATCCTAGTTTCTGCTGTATACTTATTCCATATCTAGCCTTGTTCATTTATTCATATCTGCCATTTATCCTGATTATGGTTTCTGAACTATATGTTAGTACGTTATATCCTGCCCTGTTTGTATATTTATATCCTGTCTGGTTTATCTGGTTGTTTGGTTGTATTCCCGTAATGTTTCTGGCCTGTCCCCGACAATGTACAGTATTATTTGTGTACCTTTACACGCAATGCACTTGCACTTGCAGGAAAGGACCCGCACCGTGGTTGTTCATCCGCTGTTTAGGGTGGATGGGCAAGTAGGCATGGAGAGTGTTTCTAGGGACAGCTTAGGGCTTACTCTCCCTGTCCATCCGGCCGGTCATGACAGTTGTCCAATCGATTCTGTGGAGTCATGAATTGAAGTCATCATGACAGTCTGGAATGAATGGGGAAGATTATGAAAGAGGACAACTCTCCTCAGAGAAGACAATACCTGTGAATTACTGAACGTAACTGCTCTGTAATCATTGTATGGTAACTGTATCGGGGTGGGGAATGTTTATACCATCTTTTATACAGTATGATGGTATTAATAAGGCCTTAGGAGGTAATATGTATAGCATTATTATTTATCCTTAGTATAGTGGATATATTGGTAATATTGGCCTTGGTAATACATGGTTTTCTTAAAGGGGTTGTCCAGGAATCCAAAAACAAGCCTATTTCCTTTCAAAGACCCCTTCCTTTATATCTCCACTTTGGGTGTGGTATTATAACTTGGCTACATTCTCTTCCATGGGTTGATGTTCCTGGAGGGATACGCCAAATGGAAAAGGATTTAGGAAAACTAGAAGAATGGTCAGAACTCTGGCAACTGAAATTGAATGTGGATAAGTGCAAGATAATGCACCGGGCATAAAAACCCTCAGGCAGAATATAGAATATTTGACACAGTCCTGACCTCAGTATCTGAGGAAAGGGATTTAGGGGTAATTATTTCAGAAGACTTAAAAGGTAGGAAGACAATGTAATAGAGCAGTGGGAAATGCTAGCAGAATGCTTGGATGTATAGGGAAAGGTATAAGCAGTAGAAATAGAGAAGTGCTCATGCCACTGTACAGAACACTGGTGAGGCCTCACTTAGAGTATTGTGCGCAGTACTGGAGGCTATATCTCCAAAAGGATATAGATACTCTAGAGAGAGTTCAAAGAAGATACTGTATTTATCGGCATATAACACACATTTTTTAGGCTAAAATTTTTAGCCTAAAGTCTATCTGCGTGTTATACGCCAATAAGCCGCTGCAGTTCAATGATTTAAAGCGGGCACTTTAAATCAATGAACTGCAGCGGCTTTTGCAGGTGCAGAGACCTGCCGGCTTCTCTGCCCCTGCCTGTCCTGGGGTCTAGAGCCCTGCTGCCACCGCTTCTCGCCCCATGGCTGTCAGCGCCGCTGCCACTTCTCTCCCCCTTGCTATCGGTGCCGCTGCCCCATTGCCAGCGCCGATAGCCAGGGGAAGAGAAGCGGTGTCGGCAATGGGGCAGTGGCGCCGACAGCCAGGGGGAGAGAAGGGGCAGCGGCGCCGACAGCAAGGGTGAGAGAAGGGGCAACAGCACCCATTGCCGGTGCCGCTGCTCCGTTGCCTCCCCCATCCCCAGTTGTATAATTACCTGTTGCCGGGGTCGGGTCCGCGCCGCTTCTGGCCTCCGGTGTGGCATCCCCTGCGTCGTTGCTATGCGTTGCGAGACACAATGACAAGTGACGTCACTCGTGATTGCGCTGGAGAGACCCAGCTTTATCAAGGCATAGGACACTGTGTCCTGTACCTTGATAAAGCTGGGTCTCTCCAGCGAAACGTCGGGGGGATGCTAGAGAACACATTTTAAATAGCAATAATAGGAATTGGTAAATCAGATAGAGGAGGTGCATGTTATGTGGACTATAAAGATTGGAATCTTAGGATCCAGAATAATGGAATTAAAGAGTCCCTAACATAGAAGCCCTAGTGAAATAGAATTAGTGGAACCAGTAATGGACCAATCCAATTCCTATATATTGTGTTTTTAAACACCTTCTTTTGTATTATTTTTTGCACCTTATTTTGATCTTAATAAATAATAAATAAAAGTGAAGATTTAAAAGGGTGACCCTAGTCGGGGGTCTTAGTCCCGGAGGGGTTGCTAACCTTGAAGGGAATTGGAATTTATCCATATGGCATTGGCCAGAATTGTCTAGCAGCAGTTTACATTTCTTCAGCCTCATGCCGAACACATAAACGTTCATGTATTTTGGGGGATGAGGTAGGATAGTTGATGGCAAACAGCTATAGTAGGTGTTTGTGCACCTTAAGGAATAATGATTGTGATGCTAATAATATTAATAGTGGACTGGATAAAACTGAACAGAATATAATGACATGAAATGATGGTGTGGTATTGGGCAGTGGTTCTCACATGGTCCTGGGTGGGATGTCTACCTCAGGAAGCGGAGCTTGATATTTATATTGACTTACAGGTTTTCAGCTGTATAATGCCTTATGTTTATTGCTAAATATATGTATTTTGTGTGCACACAGTACATGGACATTTATATGGGCTAAGTGCAATATAGTATATTAGTTACTGAGGTGATATAAACCATTATATGCTGATAGTATGGAATGCATCTGTTCCTGTGTTGTTTTACCCTTCCTTTACTAACATTTTTATATTATACAGTAATTTTTGCATGTGGTATCCCTTTGAACTTTTTGGGAGTTTTATGTTTTATGGATTTAGGGGGATTTATTGTTTTCCAAGTTATTTAATAAAATGATGTTACTTTTAAGTGGTTTTATATTTTTAGGTAGCTACATCTCTGTATTCAGTGTGTAAAATGCATACATCTCCATTTATTTTATTATCCCTTCCACAGTAACCAATCCACCCAAATATTTTTATATTTTTTCTTTTATAAATTTTTTTGAAATTAATTTTACTGTCAGAACATTACTTAAAACGATAAACCAGAAATCATAGAAAAGGTAGAACAAGTAACCAAACAACACAAATCCTAGAATAATCAGCTTCCAGTCAATAACTGTAATTTACAAATGTTCTACCATGCAAATCTGCCAGTAAGAGCTACAAAATACACATGAGCTAATAAGGGTTATTACTAGAACAATGCAAATGAGCAGATCACATTTCTGCCTATAGATTTTCAGCTGCATTGGCCTTTTTTGAAATGTAGATGCTTTTTTATGCCTATTTGCATGTTTGCATCACAAGGTGAACATGGCATCTTAAAATATTAAAATGAATGCAACATTACAATTTTTTTTTTTCATAGTTACATAGTTAGTATGGTTGAAAAAAGACATACGTCCATCAAGTCCAACCAGGGAATTGAAGTGAAGGGTGTAAGGGAATAAGGGAAAGGGATGTTGTTTTATAATTCTGCATAAGCATTAATGTTATTTTGTTCCAGGAATGTATCTAACCCTGTTTTAAAGCTGTTAATTGTTCCTGCTGTGACCAGTTCCTGAGGTAGACCGTTCCATAAATTCACGGTAAAGAAGGCGTGTCGCCCCTTTAGACTAAACCTTTTCTTCTCCAGTGCCCCCTCGTCCTTTGGGGGGGTTTAACCTGGAACAGTTTTTCTCCATATTTTTTGTATGGGCCATTTATATACTTATATACGTTTATCATATCCCCCCTTAAACGTCTCTTCTCAAGACTAAACAATTGTAACTCCTTTAATCGCTCCTCATAGCTAAGATGTTCCATGCCCCATATTAGTTTAGTCGCGCGTCTCTGCACCCTTTCCAACTCCGCAGTGTCCCTTTTATGAACAGGCGACCAAAACTGAACAGCATATTCCAGGTGAGGCCGTACCAATGCTTTATAAAGGGGGAGTATTATGTCCCTGTCCCTCGAGTCCATGCCTCTTTTTATACATGACAATATCCTGCCGGCTTTGGAAGCAGCAGCCTGACATTGCATGCTATTCTGTAGTCTGTGATCTACAAGTACACCCAGATCCTTCTCTACCAGTAACTCTGCCAGTTTAATCCCCCTAAGACATACGATGCATGCATGTTCTTAGTACCCAGATGCATAACTTTACATTTATCCACATTGAACCTCATTTGCCAAGTGGATGCCCAGACACTTAGTCTATCCAAGTCATCTTGTAACCTATACACATCCTCTATGAACAGGCGACCAAAACTGAACAGCATATTCCAGGTGAGGCCGTACCAATGCTTTATAAAGGGGGAGTATTATGTCCCTGTCCCTCGAGTCCATGCCTCTTTTTATACATGACAATATCCTGCCGGCTTTGGAAGCAGCAGCCTGACATTGCATGCTATTCTGTAGTCTGTGATCTACAAGTACACCCAGATCCTTTTCTACCAGTGACTCTGCCAGTTTAATCCCCCTAAGACATACGATGCATGCATGTTCTTAGTACCCAGATGCATAACTTTACATTTATCCACATTGAACCTCATTTGCCAAGTGGATGCCCAGACACTTAGTCTATCCAAGTCATCTTGTAACCTATACACATCCTCTATAGACTGTACTGTTCCACAAAGCTTGGTGTCATCTGCAAAGATAGAAACAGAGCTGTTAATACCATCCTCTATATCATTGATAAATAAATTAAACAGCAGCGGGCCCAGTACTGAACCTTGGGGTACAGCACTAATTACCGGGGACCAATCAGAGTACGAATCATTGACCACCATTCTCTGGGTACTATCCATGAGCCAGTGTTCAATCCAGTTACAAACTAAAGTTTCCAAGCCCAAGGACCTTAACTTACCTGTCAGACGTCTGTGAGGGACAGTATCAAACGCTTTGACAAAATCCAAAAACACTATATCCACAGCCATTCCTCTGTCAAGGCTTCTACTCACCTCTTCATAAAAGCAAATTAGATTGGTTTGACAACTTCTATCCTTAGTAAACCCATGCTGGCTATCACTTATAATACAATTATCCCCTATGTATTCCTGTATGTAATCCCTTATAAGTCCTTCAAACAATTTACCCACAATGCACGTTAGACTTACCGGTCTATAATTGCCTGGCGAAGACCTAGAGCCCTTCTTGAAGATTGGTACCACATTAGCCTTGCGCCAGTCCCTTGGCACAATACCAGACACCAGAGAATCTCTTAATATCATGAACAAGGGTACAGATATTACTGAACTTACCTCTCTAAGAACTCTTGGGTGTAGTCCATCCGGCCCTGGAGATTTGCTTACATTTACTTTACTTAACTTACCTTGTACCATCTCTACATTAAGCCAGTTCAGTACATTACATGATGTGTTACCAGCACTGACCTGGCCAATGTCAGCTCCTTTTTCCATAGTGTATACAGAACTAAAGAACCCATTCAGTAGCTCCGCCTTCTCTTGATCGCCCGTCACAACCTCCCCATTATCATTATTAAGGGGTCCTACATGCTCTGTCCTTGGTTTTTTTTGTATTTATATATCTAAAAAAATATGATTGGTTTTGATTTCTTTGGCCACCTGTCTCTCATTTAGAATTTTTGCTGTTTTTATTACATTTTTACAGATTTTATTAACCCCTTAAGGACTCAGGGTTTTTTTAGTTTTTGCACTTACGTTTTTTCCTCCTTACCTTTTAAAAATCATAACCCTTTCAATTTTCCACCTAAAAATCCATATTATGGCTTATTTTTTGCGTCGCCAATTCAAATTTGCAGTGACATTAGTCATTTTACCCAAAAATGCACGGCGAAACGGGAAAAAAATTATTGTGCGACAAAATCGAAGAAAAAACGCCATTTTGTAACTTTTGGGGGCTTCCGTTTCTACGCAGTGCATATTTCGGTAAAAATTACACCTTATCATTATTCTGTAGGTCCATACGGTTAAAATGATACCCTACTTATATAGGTTTGATTTTGTCGCACTTCTGGAAAAAATCATAACTACATGCAGGAAAATTTATACGTTTAAAAATGTCATCTTCTGACCCATGTACAGGGTGGTCTGTGGACCCATTTTTTGCACCGTGATCTGAAGTTTTTATCAGTATGATTTTTGTTTTGATCGGACTTTTTGATCACTTTTTATTCATTTTTTAATGGTATAAAAAGTGACCAAAATACGCTTTTTTGGACTTTGGAATTTTTTTGCGAGCACGCCATTGACCGTGCGGTTTAATAATGATATATTTTTATAGTTCAGACATTTACGCACGCGGCGATACCACATATGTTTATTTTTATTTTTTTTTACACTGTTTCATTTTTTTTATGGGAAAAGGGGGGTGATTCAAACTTTTATTAGGGAAGGGGTTGAATGACCTTTATTAACACTTTTTTTTAACATTTTTTTTGCAGTGTTATAGGTCCCATAGGGACCTATAACACTGCACACACTGATCTTCTACACAGATCCCAGGCGTGTATTAACACGCCTGTGATCAGTGTTATCGGCGCTTGACTGCTCCTGCCTGGATCTCAGGCACGGAGCAGTCATTCGCCGATCGGACACCGAGGAGGAAGGTAAGGGCCCTCCCGGTGTCCTGCCAGCTGTTCGGGACGCCACGATTTCACCGCGGCGGTCCCGAACAGCCCGACTGAGCAGCCGGGTCACTTTCAGTTTCGCTTTAGAAGCGGCGGTCAGCTTTGACCGCCGCTTTTAAAGGGTTAATACCGCACATCGGCGCGATCGGCGATGTGTGGTATTAGCCGCGGGTCCCGGCCGTTGATGAGCGCCGGGACCGACGCAATATGATGCGGGATCGCGGCGCGATCCCGCTCCATATCGCGGGAGCCGGCGCAGGACGTAAATATACGTCCTGCGTCGTTAAGGGGTTAAGCTCCTTGTACTGTTTAACTGTTATAGCTGACCCATCAGATTTGAATTTTTTGAAGGCTATTTTTTTGTTGTTTATAGCTCTTTTAACATCATTTGTCAGCCATGTAGGATTTAGTTTTAATCGTTTATATTTGTTCCCCTTTGGTATATATTTAGCTGTATAGTTATTTAGAGTTGATTTAAAGATGTCCCATTTACCTTCTGTATCAGTATTTGACAACACCTCCCCCCAGTCTATGTCCTATAGTGCAGCTCTCAGCCCAGGGAAATTTGCCTTTTTAAAGTTATATGTTTTTGCCTTCCCCGTCTGTCTTTGTTTTCTACATTTTAAGTCAAAAGTAACTATATTGTGGTCGCTATTACCAAGGTTTTCCCGCACAGTTACATTACCAACCAGCTCTGCGTTGTTGGAAATGATCAGATCCAACAAGGCATCACTTCTTGTTGGGTCCTCCACAAACTGGCCCATAAAATTATCCTGCAATAAATTTAGGAATTTTCTCCCCTTTGTAGTTTTAGCCAGCCCCCGGCCCCAATCTATATCTGGATAGTTAAAATCTCCGATTATTACCACTGTACCTGCCCGGGCGGCCCTCTCTATTTGTTTATACAGCCGACCTTCTATCTCTTCAGTGATATTAGGGGGTCTGTAGATTACACCAAATGTAATTTTTTCAGTATTTCCCTCCTTTTGTAATTCTACCCACAATGATTCCACATCCTCAGAATCATCACACACTATGGAATCGTTCACACTGGCTTTCATACCACTTCTTACATACTTCATACCACTTCTTACATACTTCTTCATACCACTTTTCACAAAAAACTGTTTACAAATGGCAGAGAAGGAGCACGGGAGATCAACCTCAATAACGACAGAGGGCAATGTCTGTCTCGTCCATCTCGTCGAATAGCGAGTATAGTGGTCCGTCATATCGATCTAACCACTTTAATAATCGGCAAAAACGCAAGAAGGAATTCCAGCTTGATAACTCCAAACGAAGATTTGGCTCAAGGGAGACCCCAACCCCGACTGACGACACATCCAAGGTAATTAACTTATCTCAATATGAATTGACTTCGGTAGATATTGATGTGCTATCTAAAGGAATTACATTCTCACCTAGCTCATGTTTTAATCACTTTACAGCCCTGAAAGATTTACATATTTTTGCACGATCCCTGATTTTTAAAAGATGGTACCATAAAGATGAATTTGCCACCATTTTTACTTCACCTTTGGAGAGACAGGCCTTGCGCACTTTAGACGAACTTCTAAAGGAACAAGAAATTTCCCCTGAGGACCAGGTACCCATGTTTATTAAACCTAAGTCTAAAAACTTTCCGTCACTGTCTGTCTGTCCGGTCGTTGAAACATTTGTTAAAATGGTTGACAAAGATTTTAAAAAGATCTCTTAGACAGTTACTCATGACAACCTCACTAATGATCAACGACTAAGCCTTGAGAAAATAAAAAATCTGAAGGATGTTATAATTAAACCTGCAGATAAAGGCGGAAACACAGTTATCTGGCCTAAAGATATGTATGAGGCTGAAGCTCGTCGTCAATTGAGGGAAAGTACGTGTTATAAAAAATTTACATTTAACCCTCTTATTTCCTTCAAAAATAGTTTGGAGGAGATTCTGACATACGCTGAAACCCAGAGATTTATTTCACCAGAATTACATAGAGCCCTCACTGTATCACATACGAAAATACCCACGTTATACCTATTGCCTAAGGTGCACAAAAACCTGAAGAGACCACCTGGACGACCAATAATATCAGATAATGGCAACTTGACGGAAAATGTATCTAGATTTATAGATGATAAATTAAAACCTTTAGTCGAATGCCTTCCCTCATTTGTGAAAGATACTAATGACCTCCTTACGAGAATTGAAGGATTACATCTTGGAAAGGATACCCTGTTGGTAGCCATTGATATTGAATCTTTATACACGTGTATTTGCCATGTGGATGGATTGGAAGCTACGGAATTTTTTCTAAGATGCAGTAATGTCAAATCTGAAATGTCTTCTTTCATATGTCAACTATTAGACTTTGTCCTTACTCACAATTTTTTTACATTTAATGGATCCCTCTACCTGCAGCTCCAGGGCACTGCTATGGGGGCGCCTTGTGCGCCCTCGTATGCAAATCTGTTCCTGGGGCTGTGGGAGAGGGATCTACTCCTGTCAGATCATGGGGACCTCTCAATGGAACGTGTCCTTTTCTGGGCACGGTACATTGATGACGTCCTCATGATCTGGCAGGGTACAATAGACAAATTGGAATCATTCATGCACCAACTTAACCACAACACCAAAAATATTAAAGTTACTTATTCATATGACTATACTTTGATTCCTTTTCTAGATGTGACTCTGATTAAAGACTTCAATGGATTCCTTCAGACTGATATTTACAGAAAACCGACTGCGACTAACACCTATCTTCATGCAACATCTGCTCACCCAAAACATGTTGTAAAAGCCATTCCAGTGGGACAATATCTACGTATTAGAAGGATCTGCTCCTCAGATGAAAAATTTGAAGAACAAGCGAAATTGTTACAGAACAGATTTAAAGAGAGAGGCTACAGCCAGCGATGCTTAAAACATGCATACAAACGAGCCAAAGCAACATCGAGACATCAATTATTACATAGAAAGAAGGAGCCGATTCCGGACGACATAGTAAGATACATCTCAGATTACAATGATCAGTGGGACACCATGAGAAGGGTCATTGAAAAACATCTTCCTATATTAAGAACGGACCCTATCCTCCAGCATTACATACCTCCACGGATTCAGATGACCGCAAGAAGAGCCAGAAATCTAAAAGACATCTTAGTGAAAAGTGAGTATATCACTAGTACTGTAAACCTTTTTGGCGGAAGGGTCCTAAAAATGGATGTTTCCCTTGTGGAAAATGTGTTGCGTGTCCGAATGTAGAAAAAAGTGATAGCTTCATAGATTCATCAGGGCTTAAGACCTTCAGCATTCAACATCACATTACATGCAATTCCAAAGCTGTAATCTACTATGTATCATGTCCTTGTTCAAAAATATATGTCGGACTCACCACAAGAGCCTTAAAGGTTCGTATTATAGAACATGTGAGAGACATTAGATTGGCATCTGAACATGCACATCCTGAGGAGTTGAAGTCTATTCCTAGACATTTTTTGGCTGAACATGGTGGGGACCCTAATGCATTGAAAGTAAAGGGCATCGATATGATTGATTTAGGCATGAGAGGTGGTGATGTCCCAAAAATATTAGCACAATGTGAAAGCAAGTGGATCTGGCATTTGAATTCTTTACAACCACAAGGGTTGAATGAGGTATTGCCATTCTCCCCATTTCTCTGACCACCTGACGTTTTTCTCAGCAGCTTTTGCTTTTTAATTATTTTAATGGGTTTTATGTACTAATAAGCTTTTTCCCCAAAAATGTTTTCCCCTTTTTTCATTTCAGTGGTGTTACATCATTGCGTGACCAATAGCCCCTTTTTTTGGAATCCTGGGATCCTATATGCGGACTATTAACAAGATTCATGAATGTTATGGGGACTGACATATGGGGTAGACATTGTACCTTATCTTGATTGGATTTAATGTATGGATTTAATTTTGCTGTCGCTAATTACCTAGTTCAGTGTGAGAGATCCAATGTAGTTCTCTTCTTTTTCTTTTCCTTTCCTTTTTTTTTCCCTTTTTCTTTCCCCTGTTTTCCCCGTCCTCCCCTTTTTCCCACTCCCCCTCCCCCCTCCCTACCTTTCCCCTGCCCTCCCCTTTCTCCCCTTTCCCTTGTTTCCCCTGTCCCCCCCTCCTTCCCCCCCCCCTCTTTCCCTTCCCCCCCTCCCCCCCTTCCCATTTTTCACCCTTCCCCTTTCCTCCCCTCCCCTCCCCCTCTTCCTCCATCTTCCCCTTCTCCATTTTTAAATATCTCCTCTCATCCTATTTTCATTTTTTTTTTATCCGTTTTTCACCATTCACGTTTTTTGTGTATCACCTTTGACATTTGGGTATGTATATACCCTAACGTTTTTTTCACTTTTTTCACTATTGCTATGAGTGTATGTTTGTAGGTGCAAATACGTGCTCATGCACATATACACTCATCTCTATATATATTTTTGCACCATTTTCACATAATGTATTTTATTATTCACTATACAATTTTCATTTTTGCAATTTATTGATGTATGAATTAATACTTACCTCTTATGTAATTTTTATTATAACAATTTTTATTACATTTATGAATATACATTTTTACCTAATTTTCACACATTCTTTATAAATATTTTTTATGCATATATATATATTTGTGCATATATTATATATATTTCTTTATATTGCACTTGCACTTCTACAGTAGTATTGATTTATACTTTGCACCATCTATGCACCATCTATTTCATATCATCATTCACTTCTTATATTATATATTAAACACAGTATCACATTTTATGTGTGTGGATATGCATGTATATATACTGATTTGACTTCATATTTAGCACATCACTTATATTTCTCATACATTTATTTTTCTAATTATTATTAATGCTCTCTTTTTTATAGCATAATCATTTTTTTGCACAGTCACATTTCATTATCACTATTATTATCATCATTTTTATTAATATCTTTTCACATCTAATTATTATTTATTATATATTTTTTATTCATAATTATAATATTATTATTTTTTCACATTAATTATTATTTATTAATATATTTTTTATTTATTTATAATGAATATATATATATATAGTAATACTTTAAAAAAAATATTTATTTATGAATTTATTAATCATGACAGCAATTAATAATAACCCTTCTATTTACTGATGAATGTTATATACCCCCATTGACAGTCCCCTATGTTAGTGCATATGAAGTTTAAGTCCATTAAATGCTGGATCTCTTGGTCTGCCTGGACACGACGGCTCCGCCCAACTCTGGGTTTGGGGCCGTCGGGGTTAATGCTGATCAATAGATCCAGTACTTTCATGTCTGCTGTGCGCATGAGTGCGGTTCGGGAGACGGCGCTCTTCCGGTTCTGTGTCTGTAGGGCCTATCATGTAATGTGGTCATCTGACCGCGTCATGTGATTCGCCGTGTGACGCAGATTCCGGAAGTGGCGGCGCCCGGCCGAGACTGCACTCCATGCGCCGACTATAGCAGACAGACAGGTGATTCCTCTAAAGGTAATTCTATGGCAAATTCTGATTGGTGGACACCACCTTAAATAGGATTGCTTGCTGAGTTAACGCCACCCACAGGACGAAGGACTCGCCGAAACGTGCGTTGGGGTGGCGTTGCTCCAGCAGACCCTGTTAGGAACTGGATATTTACAGTTTGGTATGCCTATTGTCTTCACTGTGTGCATTGTACTGTATGATAATTAGAGCATTGTTGTGCCTATATATGTGCTGTTAATGCACACATGTGTGACTATGCACCATGTTACTTTTCCTTATACAACTTATTAATGTGGATCTGTCTGTGAGCAACGCCTTTGTCTCTCCACTTTGTGGATGCTTCTCCCTATTTGTGATTTTAAATTAATTAATTTTTTAATGAATATTCAATAAAATTATGTAATTTTTACATTACAAGTGTCTCCATTCTCTTTTTCTGTTATGATATTTGTGAAGGAGTACACAATAGGTTGATTGTAATAAGTATTATTCTGATATATTGATACAAAATTTTGTTTGCTGTTGTACTTACACTTTTCATACTTACTTATTTAATTTTGAATATCCTATGTCAGTCTAAGAATACTGTTACCTCTATGGAAACAATATTGGCTTTGAGCCTATTAGGTTCTTAGTGCTATAATAGGAAATGGTAGCAATTTTTATGGGAGAAGGGGAGATACAATGATTTAGATGAACGTGTTGTGTCATCCAGGGTGAATGGCCCTTATTTTGTTATAGCCACTCTTTTCTCATACTGATCGATGAGATTACAATGGTTTTTTACCCCTGTGAAGGATTTATTAAAGGGGTACTCCAGTAGAAAACTTTTTTTTTTAAATCAACTGGTGCCAGAAAGTTAAACAGATTTGTAAATTACTTCTATTAAAAAATCTTACTCCTTCCAGTACTTATTAGCTGCTGAATACTACAGAGGAAATTCTTTTCTTTTTGGAACACAGTGCTCTCTGCTGACATCTCTGTCCATTTTAGGAACTGTCCAGAGCAGCATATGTTTGCTATGAGGATTTTCTCCTACTCTGAACAGTTCTTAAAATGGACAGAGATGTCAGCAGAGAGCACTGTGCTTGTGATGTCAGCAGAGAGCTCTGTGTTCAAAAAGAAAATAATTTCCTCTGTAGTATTCAGAAGCTAAAAAGTACTAGAAGGATTAGGTTTTTTTAATAGAAGTAATTTACAAATCTGTTTAACTTTCTGGCACCATTTGATAGAAAAAAAAAGTTTTCCACCGGAGTAAGCATTTGAAAAGCTAATCTAAATCAGGCAACCTCTTTTGCATTCACCAGAATGAGCAATCCAAATGGAAATGTCAAAATATTACAATCACAGGCAGAATATGCCATACCCTTTCAGATCTGCTTGGACGCCCACTTTTCCCATGATTTAAGGCAACATAGTGCCAGCTAAGTACTTAAGCACTTGCAAAAAATGTTTGCATTTATTTGCATTTCAGCTCTTTCACTTGACTTATCCTCCATAAGGTGATTTTAGTATGTACCTGGCAGACAGTAATGGACATGCTTAGGAAGGGTCTGCGCTTGTCTTGGGGCTAAATGGCTATGCTGTGAGATTCCCCTAACACTGTGGCTATCTTTTTGGGAACTGGGTATTTCCTGATGAAGTTAGTTCTCTTCAACTACACATCCCATAGTTGAAGTTGGGAGGTCACTTTCCTCCCTCCCATATATCAGCCACCCCACCCATTGAAACACAAATGAGCTGCATTCCATTCAAAAGAATAGGTATGTGAAGAGAAGAGGAAGTAAATAAATAAAACTTGGCTTTTAATCAATTATATTAATATATATATATATATATATATATATATATATATATATATATATATAGTGATTTTGTGAAGTCACAGAAGATGCTGATGGTGATCCTCTGATCAATAAAGACGCAGAAAAAACTCATAGTTAATATATAATTAAATATAAGTATACTGCCAAATTACAGACTGCAACAACTGTAACAGTCTTACCATAGACGGCTGAGAAGTGGATCCGCTGACCTGTGTGGACAATGGATGAACCGCACCAGGGAGTGGAGTCTAAGGTGCCGCTGGTTTTCACCAGAGCACACCGCAAAGTAGGATGGTCTTGCTGCGGCAGGCGGCACCCAGGTCGCTACCCCTGGCTTGATCCCTTCACACAGGATGCCCAGATGAACTTGGCACGGAGAAGAAGCATAGTCGGATGTAGCACGGGTCAGAAGGCTGGCAGCAAAGAAGCGTAGTCAGGTCACAGGCACAAGGTCAGGAGGCAGGCGGCAAAGGAGCAAAATCGGGTCACAGGCAAAAGGTCAGGAGGCAGGCGGCAAAGGAGTAAAGTCAGGTCACAAGCTGGAGGTCAAAAACACCAATATGGCATAAACTGAGAAACGCTTTCTCTAGGGCACTAAGCACAAAGATCGGGCACCCTAATAGGGAGGTGCCGGACTAATATAGAGTCCACCCAGCAATCAACCAATTATGAGCGTACTGGCTCTTGAAATGTAGCAATGCCGGTGCACACGCCCTAAGGGCAGGGGATGCGTGTGTCGGCGAAGTAGAACAGAAGAAGAGTCGAGAGCAGAGAGGGGTGAGGGGACGCCCGGGGCTTGCATGCTGGCGCATCCCGCATAGCGAGTCCTGGAGCCGCCACAGGGACTAGACGGGGAATGCTTACAGACGGACAGAACGGCCAGAACTTTGCCCCTAGCAATGCTCGGGACATGCATGCAGGCGTGGAGGCAGGAGAGGGGAAGCGCTCACGGCCAGGATGGATGGCCAGAGCGTTGCCCCTAACAACAACCATAGGTCAATCTCTAGTATTTGGACCATTCACAATGCCCATACATATTGAAACAGCCATAAGCCAATCTCTGGTGCACCATAGTGGTAAAATGGCCAAAATGCATATGATAAAACCAGATAAACGGCTTGTTCTAAGTTTATATATAAATCCGTAACCGGCAATAAACAATAAAAACCCAAAGACATGCACAGATGGGCACCAATCGGGGAACACAGAGCAAGTGGCATTCCACAACAAAGTATGAGACTTATGCAAACTCAACAAAATGCTGAGCTAGTTACAACCAACAAGGGATAGGGCCTACTCTATGCCTTAGCCCTAGGCAGGGTGGTCGCCCAAAAAAGGGAGGTCCCGCTCTGGAGCCTAGCCTATTGAGCCCTAGTATTCCCTAGTTAAGGGGTGGGCTATCTTCAGGGCTGACTGCAGCTCCCACTAACAGCCTAAGTCAAATCCCCATTATATTATCCCTTGTCAGAAGATATTTAGATAAAGCTTGTAAAGTAAAAGTTGCTAGTTAAGTCCCTTAGGGGTAACTGTGTCTAGTGTGAATATCCACCATGTCTCACGCTACTATAATATCTTGTCCAAGTCACCTCCCTGTACAGAGGGCATTATTTTCTCAACCCCAATGAAATTCAGATGTTTAGCGTCACCTCCATGTACCGTATTTATCGGCGTATAACACGCACTGGCGTATAACACGCATCCCCATTTTAATAGGGAAATTTAAGTAAAAAAAAAAAAATACATATAAGATAAATGAAAGACTAAATGCCATATCATCCCTCTAACTTTGATTTTGCCTGAACTTCAGTTTGGTCCCCCCTTCCAGTGCCACATAATTCCTCCCCTTTTATCAGCCCGTGTGCCACATTTACACACCCCCCCCCTTACCCTCTCATTATTCCCCACTGTCTTATCATTCCCCCACCCCTCTCTTATCATGCCCCCTCTCATCATGCCCCCCTCTCATCATGCCCCCCTCTCATCATGCCCCCTTCTCATCATGCCCCCCTCTCATCATGCCCCCTTCTCATCATGCCCCCTTCTCACCATGCCCCCTTCTCATCATGCCCCCTTCTCACCATGCCCCCTTCTCACCATGCCCCCTCTCACCATGCCCCCTCTCATCATGCCCCTTCTCATCATGCCTTTTCTCATCATGCCCCCTTCTCATCATGCCCCTTCTCATCATGCCTTTTCTCATCATGCCCCCTTCTCATCATGCCCCCTTCTAACCATGCCCCCCTCACATCATGCCCCCTTCTCACCATGCCCCCCTCACATCATGCCCCCTTCTCACCATGCCCCCCTCACATCATGCCCCCTTCTCACCATGCCCCCCTCACATCATGCCCCCTTTTCATCATCCCCTTTCCCTCCGTTTTTGATATATATATTTTTCCCATCTTCCTTACCTAGCCGCGCTCGGCAGGCCAGGTCCGGTGTCGGGTCTTGCGGGCTGCGGTCAGTGAAGCTGGATGAGTGACGTACTCTGCCGGCTGCACAGCATCAGGGACGTCACTCATCATTGGCTGCATCCGCCGCTGGTCAGTGTGGTCACCGCTGGCAGCCTAACCGCAGCCACCTTAGAATAGTCACAGCGGCAGCAGCATTGAATGAGGGACGTCCCTGATCTTGTGCAGCGGAGCTAGCAGAGGACATCACTCATCCGGCTTCACTGACCGCAGCCGACACCGGACCTGGCCTGCCGAGCACGGCTAGGTAACGAAGATTTAAAAAAACAATACGATAAAAAGCAGAGGGGAAAAGAAGGAAAATGTAAAAAAAAACAAAGGGGGAGCCGCGCGCTGGTCACTGATTTAAAGTGGCCGCGGCCAGGCTGCCAATTCTTAACAGGCAGCCGCTGCTGTGGCCACTTTAAATCAGTGACAAAAAGATTTATCGGTGTATAACACGCAGGCAGACTTTTTGCCTTGAATTTAAGTTTTAAAAGTGCGTGTTATACGCCGATAAATACGGTATTTAATTCATGTTCCTTGCCACTGCCGTGTCACGCTTATTCCTGATGTCGCCAATGTGCTTGAGAACCCTCCTGCGTAACTCGTGGATCGTTTTACCCACATATTTCAGGTTACAAGAGCACATGGCGACATAGACCACCGCTTTGGTACTACAGTTGATAAATCCCCTGATTTTGTGTATTTTATTAGGTATTCCTGTGGTCACATTCACAGGTTTTTTTTCATGAATGCGCATGCACAGCAGTGGACACACTTATGAGAACCCGTGACCCTATTCCTGTCTAACTGTCACATATGGGCAGGGAAGGAGTGCACACTAATCTCGCCCACTCCCATATCCCTGCCTACTTACGTACCTGCCCTAAACGATAGGTCTGTAACCACAAAGACAGTCCCTTCCTGTATACATGAGTGGAATAATAGTCAAAATAATAAACTACAATGACACTGACTAGGTCCGGGAACAGAGGGATAACAGACAGACTAACAAAATACGACTACACACTCACACAATAGTCCAGAGTCAACTAACCACGTCAAAGCCAGGAGAAGTCAAAGTACCAAGTCACTAATATCAGAGAGAAGTCGAGATGAAAGGCAAAAGTCAAAGATGCCAGGTAATACAGGAGAAACAGGGAATACACGCTAGCTACTGGAGCAAGAAGACTCTTTCACAGGTGCTGACTGAGAGCCAACTGCCAGGTGACATAGGCAACTCACAGGTGCCCTCAACCATCGGTCAGCTGACCAGCTAGACAGCTAGGTGTAACCTGGCAACAAAAGTAAAGGAAGAACCTGTCAGAACCTTTTAACCCTATAGGTTCTGACACTAACCTTGTGGTAGGTGCAGGAAGTGATGGAAGATGGCTGCTTGTTACCATGTCTCCAATGCTCCTACCCTTACGATACATAATCTGGGGATAATCTCCAACCATTGGACCCAGATCTTTATCCATCTCTAATATGCTCCAGTGACGTTGGATTATTTGTCGTACAGGGCCTAACATATTGTCGAAGGTGCCGATAATTCTACAGATGGTAGATTCCCCTGTATGTTGTTTAGGAACAAGCAGATTCTTTCTTGGGATTGATTGGGCATTTTTAAAGGCGGGGATGAGGACCCAATTTGGGTATCCTCTTTTCCTAAATCTTGCTCTAAGGTCCCCAGCCTGTGCTCTATAAAACCTCCTCCCTCGAACAGTTCCTCCTGAGTCAGAGATATTGCCCCTTGGGGAAACCCATTTTGAGGGGTTCCGGGTGGCAACTCTCCCACCTCAGGAGACTGTTCGTTGCTGTGGCTTGTCTAAAAACATTGGTGGCCAGCCCACCCTGTCCATCCTTAGTGATGATAACATCAAGAAAATCCAGAGACTTGCTGTCAAGAGTGTACGTGAATTTGAGACCAATGTCATTAATGTTGATGGAGTCCATAAATTCCCAAAATTCATTAGTGGTATCTGTACATAAAATAAATACATCGTCAATATAACATGCACAGAGGGGAATCAGGTCACTAAACCTTTACCTCTCTTCGACGAATGCTATAGTAGATTCCCACCAACCTAAGAAGATGTTAGCATAGGTTGGCACACAGGGACTGCCCCTTTCAGTTGGTGGTAATAGCGTTGGTCGAAAAGAAAGTAATTATGGGTAAGGATGAACTGCAATAGGTTTAGGACAAATGCATTATGATTCTGCATAAAGGTCCCCCTTGTGGACAGGTAATGCATGACTGCTTTCAAACCTTTTGCGTGGGGGATTAAGGAGTAGAGAGCTTCTACATCTATCCCACCAGCAACATGTTGTCATCAATCTCTATACCATCCAATTTCGACCATTGTGTCGCAATGAAGGTAAAGAGACTACAAACTGTCTAAGGACTTTGTCCACATATACCCCCACGTTCTGCAAAACACTGCCTATGCCCGAGGTGAGTGTAGAATAACGGATTGTCCACAACCGGTGCTGAACTGAAAAACTTGTAGAGACTTTACTGAAGATTTTCTGTACATGCAGTAACGGTAACAGTCCAGATAACAGAGTCTATATACAGCACAGCAATGACTGACAGGTGGTTGCGACCTTGTAAGTTCTCTTTAGTTCATAAGGATTTTTGTAGCATAGATCCGCTGGATTTAGGGGTAGGTTTAGGTCCAGTGATCTTGCAGAGATAGCAGGGAAATGATAAGAATTCACAGTCTTTAGCGTAGGCTGAGGCCGCAAGGCTTAGGCCTAGTAATTGTCTTTGGAAGTTGCGGAGGTCCTACCTCATCCAGAGTCAGCAACCCAAGAGAGAGATTAACCCCTTAAGGACTCAGGGTTTTTCAGTTTTTGCACTTTCGTTTTTTCCTCCTTACCTTTTAAAAATCATAACCCTTTCAATTTTCCACCTAAAAATCCATATTATGGCTTATTTTTTGCATCGCCAATTCTACTTTGCAGTGACATTAGTCATTTTACCCAAAAATGCACGGCGAAACGGAAAAAAAAATCATTGTGCGACAAAATCGAAGAAAAAACGCCATTTTGTAACTTTTGGGGGCTTCCGTTTCTATGCAGTGTATATTTCGGTAAAAATGACACCTTATCATTATTCTGTAGGTCCATACGATTAAAATAATCCCCTACTTATATAGGTTTGATTTTGTCGCACTTCTGGAAAAAATCATAACTACATGCAGGAAAATTTATACGTTTAAAAATGTCATCTTCTGACCCCTATAACTTTTTTATTTTTCCACATACAGGGCGGTATGAGGAAGCATTTTTTGCGCCGTGATATGAAGTTTTTATCGGTATGATTTTTGTTTTGATCAGACTTTTTGATCACTTTTAATTAATTTTTTAATGGTATAAAAAGTGACCAAAAGTGCGTTTTTTTTTACTTTGGAATTTTTTTGCGTGTACGCCATTGACCGTGCAGTTTAATTAATGATATATTTTTATAGTTCGGACATTTACGCATGCGGCGATACCACATATGTTTATTTTTATTTATTTTTTTACACTGTTTTATTTTTTTTATGGGAAAAGGGGGGTGATTCAAACTTTTATTAGGGAAGGGGTTAAATGACCTTTATTAACACTTTTTTTTACTTTTTTTTGCAGAGTTATAGGTCCCATAGGGACCTATAACACTGCACACACTGATCTCTCATCCTGATCACAGGCGTGTATTAACATGTCTGTGATCAGTGTTATTGGCGTTTGACTGCTCCTGCCTGGATCTCAGGCACGGAGCAGTCATTCGCCGATCGGACACCGAGGAGGCAGGTAAGGGCCCTCCCGGTGTCTTGCAAGCTGTTTGGAATGCCGCGATTTCACCGCGGCGGTCCCGAACAGCCCGACTGAGCAGCCTGGTCACTTTCACTTTCGCTTTAGAAGCGGCGGTCAGCTTTGACCGCCGCTTCTAAAGGGTTAATACCGCACATCGCCGCGATCGGCGATGTGTGGTATTAGCCGCGGGTCCCGGCCGTTGATGAGCGCCGGGACCGACGCGATATGATGCAGGATCGCAGCGCGATCCCGCTTCATATCGCGGGAGCCGGCGCAGGACGTAAATATACGTCCTGCGTCGTTAAGGGGTTAAGGGCTGCAGCTCCCTTATATGGGCAGGGGCTGAGCGGTTTTGGATTGGTCCATACAGCTGTCACTCACCGTTACATAGGATTGTGGGTGATCACCTGATTAGAACCACCAAAGGTCCTTTAGCAAACCATAGAGTTCTGCGAACCAAGTCACATGACCCGCAGGTCCTGCGACGCTAACAAGGTAGGCATCTTAAATATACATATTTACACTTTTATTTACACGAATTTGAGCTAACTGAGGGATGACGAGGAGTTAACTAAAGAAGAGGACCCCCACTGTTCCTAGGGACTCTGACTTTGGGGACCTCACCACAAGGTACGGTATGAAATAGGGTACCGGGACACCTCAGGAGTTTTTGATTCATTTTTATAATTTATATACTGTGCAACTATACTTTGTGAATATAACAAGTCTAGTAGACAACATGTCTGTAGAAGGAAATAATTACTTTGCCTTATTTAGCTTGAACTTCTTGTCTTTCTACAATGCACATATTTCTGAGGTTTTTAAGCATTTGACAGCCATTGTTCTGTGGATTTGACACACTGGTATAAACTGGAACATTAAACTACTTTATAATTTACTTTGTGACTTTGACAATTACAGCTATAATGGACAGGCCTTAAAAACAGTTTTGTTTGCTATCTAGTCAATTGAAGTTTGGGATCAAATTTTACATTGTGTACTTGAACCTGTTTAGACTATTCTAAGACTACGGAGGAGAAGCATTGTATTAGATAGAAGACATTAAGAATTAAACAGTTGAAACCTACATTGTTAAATAACAATAAAAGACAAATGCTATTGCTCAGGGTGATTAACAAATTGCTTTTTATACCTTATTTAATGCTATCATGGAAATGCAAGTGAATGGAAATTTGTCATCTGATGGGCCCCAAAGGGTCCTAAAGTACTTTATTTCCTTTCCCTTTTTTTATCAAAATGTTAAACTTGCAGCGGCAAGGCTTTTGACTTTACAACAAAAGGAAAAACTTTTGACATGTCCTCGGGTCATGGCAAAAGTTTTGTTTGGTTGAGGTCCTTGGGATCACAGATCATGTGAGCAAGACAATCCCATAAACTTGCGTTATGAAACAGTCTCGGTATCATGACAAAGAACCAGGAGAGAACAGGCTTCTCCCATCTTAGACCCTGACTGATCAAAATGATCAATTTAAGGACTGTTAAGTGCACAAGTTTCTGAGTCCAAAAATTCCAACCAGATATCCACTAAAAACAAGGATGGGTTTGTGCGCAAGCTCTTTTAGCTATGATTTCCTATCACTTAGCAACTTTTCATTTACTATTAAAGTCCAGTCAGCTTTCCCTACTTCACTGTATAATGGTATGCATAATCTTTGCATTATCCACAGAATATGAATTTTATATAACTATGAATTGTGCTGTTTCTCTGTTATTCTTCCTGAATATATAAGAATAAATTGACATATGGATGTTATCACTGTCCTTGTCTTTAAGGCCTGTCCCTACACACACTGACTTCTGTCAACACTATTTGGACAGTGGCAGAGTATGTAGAGAAACTATATTGCCAAAGGCAATGATAACATTTCAAAGTTAATGTATTCATACATTTCCAAAGGAATAGCACATGTAGGCTCAGCATCCCCACACATAGTGCTAGCTTCTGACATAGCCATCCATATGCATGAGGACACTGAACCCACATGGGCCTCTAGAGACACCTTTTCTATTATTTTGTTTTGTATTGGTTTGTATAACCTTTTACTGTCCTGAATGTAGGTTTCTAAGGTGCCCATACACGTTAGATTAAAGGGGTACTCTGCTGAAAAGTCTTATCCCCTTTCCAATAGATGGGGATAAGGTGTCTAAACGTGGGGGTCCTGCTGTTGGGGACCCCCGCAATCTCCGCTGCGGCACCCCTGTTATTCTGTGCATGGAGCGAACTCTGCTCTATGTCCGATGACGGGCGAACACGCCCACCAAGCCCCCTCCATTCATGTTTATGGGAGGAGGCGTGATGGCTACTAGCCATCACGCCCCCTCCCATAGACATGAATGGAGGGGGGCGGGACGTCACAAATACAGAAGCTCCAAGCTTCCATGTTCCGGACGCCACCGCTGCCGGCCCGACACCACTGCTGGATAGGGGATAAGATGTTTTCAGCAGCGTATCCTTTAAAGGTTGCTAAAAGTGAATGATCGTTCATCGAGTGAAATGTAACAATAAAGGACGGTTTTATCCAACATATAACAGAATGTTATCATCTGAATTTGGCCATGTTTGAAATTTTTGGACAACAGTCGGACGAAAGATCTTTAATTCATAAACTATCTTTTGGGAGAAAATATTTTCAGAACATTGCCAGAATATTACCAGAAAGATGATTCCTTGCCTGAGGTCATTGATCTTGTACTGTCAATTTAAACAGCTTTAATGGTCAATATAGACTATAATGTGTAGGGCTTCATCTATGAAATCTGTGCATCTTATTCATCTGATGATTGTTTGTTCAACCATCAAACTACCCTAATCAAATGTGTATGGCCACCTTTACATTACTGGTTTCCCTAAATTTGTGGATATTCGGTCACTATCATCTTAAGGGGTATAAAGCCAACAATGAGTCATGGCTAGGTGACATCAGTATTGTATTACTTTTTTTTACAATGCTTATTTTACATTTTATTTAGTGTAACTATTTAATTAAGAGGTGCCGTCTTGTATATCTTTTTCTGATTACTTTTGTAGTATTATTTTGAGACATGTTTGAACACATTCCGTGAAGTATTTCATGATCTTACTTCTTCATTATTTTTTTTTTATTATTTTTTGTAAATAGTGTTTATTAAAGTTTTTCCAATATATATTAGAAACATAACACTGGCAATAACAATGCCATAAACAAGCAGGAGTAATGCATATACAGATATCATAATTTTGCATTTGGTAAAACAACAATGAAGAACCAGAACTCACAGTGACAACTTCTGTCCGCTTATTATGGAAAAGAAGAGAAGACATAGGTCTAATCTCAATGCTATACTTCTGTTAATAGGTAAAATAAAGTAGTTAACGTACTCTGTGGGAATTCGTCAATAAGCCGTATGCTATATACCATTTGCATTACGTCATAAGTGAACAGGCCTAGATAAGTAGACATCGTGATGACAAAACCCTTATTAAACTGTTATATATCAATACAATGCGGGGATGTGATCCAGCTATTCCATCTCTTTTGAAAGTTAATGTAATTATTGGAGCCCAAAGCAATAATTTTCTCAAATGAATAGGTGGTATTGATTTTAGCTATAATGCTATCCAATGTTGGCACCATAGGGGTTTTCCAATGACTTGCCAGAGCTATTTTGGCAATGACACACATAATATTGTAAAGGTCTTTAGAAGATCTGGGCATAGAGGAGAGATCAATAAATAGTAGCACAGACTTAGGTGACCACGGTATATCGTCACACAAAACTTCTTTTAGCAGAGAGAAAAATGTTAACCAGAAGGGTCGAACATTTGGACATTCCCAAAGCATGTGACACAATGTGCCCCTCGCTCCACAATTCCTCCAACACATGCCGGAAGTTTCTGGATATATCACTGCCAATCTGTCCAGTGTGAAGTACCATCGTAATATCGTTTTTATGGCCAATTCTTTGTGTGAGGTACAAGATAGTGCCTTGTGTAAGTGTTTAAAGGCTCTCTCCCATGTGGGGAGGGGGATTGTGACACCCAGGTCCCTCTCCCATAAATGCAGGGGGTAGGGCTTGGAGTCATTCTGGCGAACCATAAGGGCATTATAGAGGGGTTTAAGTTCTTTGTGGAAGGAAGTAAGAAGACGTATGGCAGAGCCATCAAGATCACCAGGGGCAGGAGTGAGATGCTGTAAGTAGTGCCTGACTTCTTTGTAAATTTGTAAAAATCTTTGTTAGGAACGTTGTATTTAGTAGTAAGATCTAAGAAGGACATTAAGGAACCCCTTTCCAGTAGATGTCTAACAGTAGTGATACCTCTTTCAGACCAAGTAGACAAATCTAAATCTGGGATCTGGGCCTGGATGAAAGAGAGTGGAATGTTATTCGGGCTCAGACTAGTGGGTGCTGACATGTGAGAGATTAAGTAAGTCCAAGCTGCAAAAGATGCCCTCACTATTGGGTTGGATAGATTTGGAGATGTGACGGACCAGAAGGGGGCATATAAGACATCCCTGAGGGAGAATGGAGCAACACAAAGGGCTTCAATGTCTAACCAAGGAACTGTTCTCTGACTGCACCACCAATGTTTAACTATAGATACCAAGGTTGATATATTATAGAAGTGGAGGTTGGGTGAGCCCAAAGCACCTACTAGTTTGGTTCTGGAGAGTATGCTAGAAGCTAGCCTGGGTTTCCTTCGCGCCCAAGCAAAAGAGGAAAGGACTCTCTGCGCTCTAGAAAAGTACTTCTTCATTATGGTCAATATTGATATTAATGGACACAGTCCCTAGAAAGATTATTAGAATTAGGATTATTTAGTTTAGAAATAAAATGGTGGATCAGGGGGCAGTATAAAGATCTCCACCATGATCTATTTATGCCCAACTGAAACAAAAGACAGACAGCGCTCCGTAGTGTGATAACGTAGTTACACAGAAGGGGCTCAGGTAGAGGTGGTGCTTACCACAATGGGTTACACTCAGCCAAGTACAACAATGGATCAAGGCAATCATAGTAAGGTGACTGCAGCCGCTCAACTTCCAAGTCGATACAAACAATAGAAATTAACCTCCAGTGTGGCGACGGGATTCAAGGCGCTGAACAGACAAGTAAAAGGGAACTGATGTTTATTCACCCATGATGCAACACGTTTCACAGATAGACTGCTTCATCAGGTATCCTGATGAAGCAGTCTATCTGTGAAACGCGTTGCATCATGGGCGAATAAACGTCAGTTCCCTTTTACTTGTGTGTTCAGCACCTTGAATCCCGTCGCCACTCTGGAGGTTAATTTCTATTGTCTATTTATACCCAGGACAGTATTTATAACAAGGGGGCATCCTCTACACCTAGAGCAGTGTTTCTGAACCAGGGTGCCTCCAGCTGTGGCAAAACTACAACTCTCAGTATGCCATGAAAGTCTTTGCCTGTCAAGGCATGCTGGAGGTTGTAGTTTTGATACAGCTGGAGGCACCCTGGTTTGGAAACACTAGCCTGGAGAAAAAATAGGTTTCTACATCATCACAGACGGGGTTCTTTACTATAAGAACAGTGATACTATAGAACTCTCTGCCTGAGGAGATGGTCATGATGAACTCAATAAAAGAGATCAGGAGGCACCTGGATACTAGAGGTTATGGATATAAGATTAATAGGGACAGAACATTGATCTAGGGATTTATCCTGATACCATATTTGGAGTCAGAAAGGAATTTTCCCTCTAATATGGGGAAATTGGCATCAGCCTCATGAGAGGTTTTTGCCTCCCTCTGGATCAACACAATGAAACGATTAATCTAGATGTACTAATATAGGGGATTAGTAATATAAATCAACAAAAAAATGAATGAATAAATTTAAACATAGCCTTTATTTATCTTTAATTTAAAAAAAATTTGATAGACCGTGTCAAGTGTTAAATATGATGGCACTTAGATGGCACTTAAACTAGTGGATAGTTGCGAGTACATCAAGATTAAGCAAATAGGGTTCTTTACTTCCTACAAACCAATAACATCAGTCTCAGAGATACCGTATTTATCGGGGTATACCACGCACCGGCCTATAACACGCACCCTCATTTTACCAAGGATATTTGGGTAAAAAAAAGTTTTTTACCCAAATATCCATGAAAAAATGAGGGTGCATGTGTGCGCGTGTATACCCCGATATACCCCCAGGAAAGGCAGGGGGAGAGAGGCCGTCGCTGCCCGCTTCTCTCCCCCTGCCTTTCCTGGGGTCTAGAGTGCTGCTGTCGGCCCTTTTCACCCCCTGGTTATCGGCGCCGCTGCCCGTTCTGTCCCCCTGACTATCGGTGCCGGCGCCGATAGCCAGGGGGAGAGAAGCGGCGCCGACAGCCAGGGGGAGAGAAGGGGCAGCGGCACCCATTGCCGGCGCCGCTGCCCCGTTGCCTCCCCCCATCCCCGGTGGCATAATTACCTGAGTCCGGTCCGCGCTGCTCCAGGCCTCCGTCGTGCGTCCCCAGCGTCGTTGCTATGCACGGCGCGGCGCTCTGATGTCATGTGCCGCGCCGTTCAGCGCATAGCAATGACGCCGGGGACACACGACGGAGGCCTGGAGCAGCGCGGACCGGACTCAGCTAATTATGCCACCGGGGATGGGGGGAGGCAACGGGGCAGCGGCGCCGGCAATGGGTGCCGCTGCCCCTTCTCTCCCCCTGGCTGTCGGCGCCGCTTCTCTCTCCCTGGCTATCGGCGCCGGCACCGATAGTCAGGGGGACAGAACGGGCAGCGGCAACGATAACCAGGGGGTGAAAAGGGCCGACAGCAGCGCTCTAGACCCCAGGAAAGGCAGGGGGAGAGAAGCGGGCAGTGACGGCCTCTCTCCCCCTGCCTTTCCTGGGGGTGTATCGGCGTATAACACGCACACAGACTTTAGGCTAAAAATTTTAGCCTAAAAATTGCGTATTATACGCCGATAAATACGGTATATAGTTTTAACAACTTAGCCCATAATTTCAGATAATTGTGCTTACATATGTAGGGGTAACCCATTTGAGTAGGCATCTTGTACCAATACAAATCCCCATCTGATAACCCAGGCTCAGATGGGGATATGTATTGGTACACGATACCTGCTCTAATGGGGGAATTATGTGGTCTCTTTTTTTTTATAGGACTGGATATGAAATTTGTGGGCATGTTGCTTTGGCTTCAAGGAACTAGGTTGTATGTTACCCCTAGATATGTAAGCGCAATTATCTTATATTATGGTTGTTGAAACTATATATCTGTGAGACTGATGTTATTGGTTTGTAGGAAGTAAAGAACCCTATTTGGTTAACAACCCGTAATCCTATAATATTATGTAGTGCCTTGTAGGGGATATAGGGTAGTTGGGGTGTTGCTTTTCTTGAATTATAAAGGGCGCTGTTAACCCTTGTCACTCGCGATTCCAGGGTTTGGGTTAAATACTGTAATGGTACTGGGCCTATCGCCACCCTTCCCAAGAACGATAGGTGAATGCGTAATAAATGGATTGTCCACAACCACTGTCAACTGAAACTTGCAGGAACTTTTACTGAAGATTTTCTGAAGCAGACAATAGCAATAACAGTCCATGAACAAAGTCTATTTGTATTTGAGCAGCGATTGACAGTTGGTTGAGATCAGATAAGCTCAATTCAGCTTTAGGGAGATTCCGTTGCATAGATCCGCTGGATTTAGGGGTGCGTGATCTTGCGGATAGTAGCGGGGAATTAGATATCTATGACCGCGATGCTGTATGCCGAGGCCGCAAGGTTTTGGCCTAGTAAACGTACTTGAAAGTTGCGGAGGTCCTACCTCATTCAGTTACAGCAACCCAATAGAGCGATCAATGGCCGCAGCTCCCTTATATGGGCAGGGGCGGGCCATTTTGGATTGGTCCGAAACAACTGTCACTCACCGCTACACGGCATTATGGGAAACGCGTGACTCAAGAACCACCTAAGGTCCTTCAGCATACCATCGAGTTCTGAACCGTGTCACATGACCTAAAACTAGTTAAAACGACGCTAAAACTAGTGAGTAACACCATATACATATTTACATAGATAATATCCATAAATATCAAGTTACTAAGGGGTGACTAGGGGTTAACCAGGGAAGCGAACCCTGACAGTCCTAGGGACTCTGACTTTGGGAACTAATAACTAAGGCACAGTATGAAATACGGTGCCGGGACACCACAATTATCATGACTGCTTAGGTAGGTGTTGTTGCATAAGGGATTTATCTAGTTCATAGAGGTATGTCAGCGGTAGCTGTTTACTGTTATTTTATTTGCAGGTACCTGTGGACCTTTGCAGCCAATACTGTGAAGCCTCTTGCATATCCTTTTCTGTTTTACTGGGTCATCTGTAATGCCAAATGTGCTGCCTACACTTATCTTTATACATTTAATACATAATATAGTTTACCTATCTAGGTAGGCCTATGCAAGGTTTCCATAAGGGCATTTTAGTTATTAGGTTAACTTTTGACCCTCTATGGTATTCGTCTCTGATGAGCTGCGCAGTCACATACACGACGTAGTGAAACACATTGGATGACTTTGGACTTGAATGTGGACTTGAATGTGGATGGGTAAGCAGCCAACCCTCATAAGGAGGTCTTGGGGCACCAGCGGCCGGACCCACGTTATCAGAAACCCATCCCCTATCCTTAAAGGTTTGTAGTTGCTGGAGGAGGAAAGATGTTCTGCAGCGGTGCTGCCTTTTAGAGACCAAATTCAGTTTCAGTCCGGTTAAAAAAGTATTCACATTTATTTGTGCATACATAAAGGACAGACAAGCAAGACGCGTTTCGGGGTTAAGTTACCCCTTTCTCAATTGCAGATTAAAGTTGTATATCTGTCAGGGCATGATTGGAGTTGTAGTTTCAGAGAGTGACAGGTTGGGGAGAGAACATATACAAATATGAAAACGGTACTTAGCTCTCAGCAGTCAGGCGGCATTGTCTGGGGGTCAGCATCTCCTGCTCTGTGCTTGGGGCCACCTCTCCCTCCTGCTCCACCAGCTCTGGGACTTTATAAGATCCAAATCTACCTCCAGTCTTGGGTCAGATGGCGCCTCAAAGCCCCTGCACATCCGTGACCCCCTCTGTGGGCACCTGGTGCAGGATCCCCCCTACACATTTATAAATTAGCATATAAAACTTATCCTGCTGATGCAATAGAGGCTCATTGAGGTCTGTGCGCACGCTCACTCCTGGCGGCCACGCGTTCACACAGGCAGAGTGAGGGGGCCGGGAGTGAGCACAGCAGTGCTGGACCTGCATGCAGCCCTGTCAATCAAAGAAGTAGGTCCATGACGTAGCGATGACTGCTGGACACTGCCAGACTGGTATGTGTCCCAGGAGGCAGGGGGACCCTGTGGCCAGTTTTTTTCTGATGAAAGCAATTGCAAAACATAGTTTTTCAATGCTTAAAGGGGTACTCTGGCGCTAAGACATCTTATCCCCTATCCAAAGGATAGGGGATGAGATGCCTGATCACGGGGGTCCCGCCGCTGGGGACCCTCGTGATCTTGCACGCAGCACCCCGTTACAATCAGTCCCCGGAGAATGTTTGCTCCGGGTCTGATTACTGGCGATCACATGGCCGGAGCACTGTGACGTCGCTGTCCTGCCCCCGTGTGACTTCACGCCCTGCCCCCTCAATGCAAGCCTATGGGAGGGGGCGTGACAGCTGTTACTGGTGGGGTACCACAGGGCTCAGTCTTGGGTCCTGTCCTATTTAATATATTTATTAATGACCTTGTTGAGGGGTTTAATAGTAAAGTCTTTGCAGATGCTACTAAACTCTGTAAAGCAATAAACACTATAGAGGACAGTGCACTGTTACAAATGGATCTGGATAGGTTGGAGGTTTGGGCTGGAAAGTGGCAGATGAGGTTCAACACTGATAAATGTTAGGTAATGCACATGGGGAGGAAAAATCCGGCCTGGGATTATGTATTAAATGGGAGAACACTTGGGACGACTGACATGGAAAAGGACTTGGGAGTCTTCGTTAATAGTAAATTTAGCTGCAGTGACCAGTGTCAGGCAGCTGCTGTCAAGGCAAATAAAATCATGGGGTGCATCAATAGGGGCAGAGATGCTGACGACAAGGAAATAATTCTACCGCTGTACAAATCACTAGTCAGACCACACATGGAATACTGTGTACAGTACTGGGCACCAGTGTACAAGAAAGATATAGTGGAGCTGGAGAGGGTTCAAAGACGGGAAACCAGGGTAATACGGGGAATGGGAGGACTACAGTACCCAGAAAGATTATCAGAATTAGGGTTATTTAGTTTAGAAAAAGAAGGCTTGGGAGCGACCTAGTAACTATGTATAAATATATCAGGGAACAGTACAGAGAATTTAAAAGGGTTCTGGATGCATTTTTGGAGAATAATAACATTACAGGTTATGGATTCTAGATCTATATCAACGCAGTAGGGACTCATTAGGGTTATAGTTTGAACTTGATGGACTCTGGTCTATTTTCGACCATATGAACTATGTTACTATGTTACCACAACAATGCATAAAAGGACAGGAAAGCATAAAAGGAAAACAAACAAAAATTGTATTCCACGTGGGGCCCAACCCATGTATACGTCCTACCCCAATGCACTTTCCGCTGTTTCACTGAGGATATGCTGCCCTGTGTGTAGTCCCCTGAATGGTGAGCTGTACTTACCTAGTCCCATTGCTTCAGGTAACTTACAAACTTCATATCCTCACCATCCCTGGGGGCTGGGGAGGATAAAGATTTTACCATATAAAACGCATTGCCAATCTAATGTTTGGTTCCTTTAATGCAATAAAAAATACAAATTGGAAAAAACAAATAAAAAAGTGCGGACAAATAAATGTGTAAATAAGTGTGTAACTAGACAAGAGTCAGAGAAATAAAAATCTCCTAAAAGGAGGAAGTGTGTGTAGTTAAAGAAATGAGTGATGAAGTGTAGAACAAATGTTGCTCAAAACTACAAGTGGAAAAGTATGAAGTATGGGAAATAATGATTGTGCATGTGAAAATATTGATTCATGTTGAAAGGATGTACTGAAAAATTACAGTGCCTTGCAAAAGTAGTCACCCCCCTTGATTTTTTTCATATTTTGGTACATTACAGCTTTAAGTTCAACGTTTTGTTAATCTGAATTTTATATGATGGATCAGAACACAATAGTCTAAGTTGGGGAAGTGAAATGAGAAAAATATGTAAATAAATCTATTGTTTAGAAATAGAAAACAGAAAATTAGCACGTACACATGTATTCACCCCCTTTGTTAGAAAGCCCATAAAAAGCTCTGGAGCAACCAGTTACCTTCAGAAGTCACATAATTAGTGAAATGATGTCCACCTGTGTGCAATCTAAGTGTCACATGATCTGTCATTACATATACACATCTTTTTTTGAAAGGCCCCAGAGGCTGAAACCCCTAAGTAAGAGGCATCAGTAACCAAACACTGCCATGAAGACCAAGGAACTCTCCAAACAAGTAAGGGACAATGTTGTTGAGAATTACAAGTCAGGGTTAGGTTATAAAAAAAATATCCAAATCTTTGATGATCACCAGGAGCACCATCAAATCTATCATAACCAAATGGAAAGAACATGGCACAATAGCAAACCTGCCAAGAGACGGCCGCCCACCAAAACTCACCAACTGGGCAAGGAGGGCATTAATCAGAGAGACAGCACAGAGACCTAAGGTAACCCTGGAGGAGCTGCAGAGTTCCACAGCAGAGACTGGGGTATCTGTACATAGGATAACAATCAGCCGCTCCATAGGGTTGGGCTTTATGGTAGATTGCCAGAAGAAAGCCATTACTTTCAGCTAAAAACAAAAAGGCACATTGTGAGTTTGCGAAAAGGCATGTGGAAGACTCCCAAAATGTATGGAGGAAGTTGCTCTGGTCTGATGAGACTAAAATTTAACTTTTCGGGCATCAAAGAAAACGTTATGTCTGACGCAAACCCAATACATCACATCACCCAAATAACACCATGTGGGAATGTTTTTCAGCAGCCGGGAAACTGGTTGGAGTTGAGGGAAAGATGGATGGTGCTAAATACAGGGATATTCTTGAGCAAAACCTGTACCACTCTGTGCATGATTTGAGGCTAGGCCGGAGGTTCACCTTCTAGCAGGACAATGACCCCAAACACACTGCTAAAACAACACTTGAGTGGTTTAAGGGGAAACATGACCCCAAACACACTGCTAAAACAACACTTGAGTGGTTTAAGGGGAAACATGTAAATGGTTTGGAATGGCCTAGTCAAAGCTCAGATCTCAATCCAATTGAAAATCTGTGGTCAGTCTTAAAGATTGTGTTCTCAAGCGCAAACCATCCAACTTGAAAATGCTGAAGCAGTTTTATAAGGAGGAATGGGCAAAAATCCCAATGGTAAGATGTGGCAGCTCATAGAGACTGTGATTGTGATAGCCACAAAAGGTGGTTCTACAAAGTATTGACTTTAGGGGGGTGAATAGTTATGCACATTGACTTTTTCTGTTATTTTGTCCTATTTGTTGTTTGCTTCAGAATAAATAAATATAAAAAAAACATCTTCAAAGTTGTCGGTATGTTCTGTAAATTAAATGATCAATATCCACAAACAATCAATGTTAATTCCAGGTTGTGAGGCACCAAAATATGAAAAAAATCAAGGGGGGTGAATACTTTTGCAATACTTCAGTAAGGTGGTTGGGATCCTAATGAACACATTGATGGGAAAATAAACAGAATAAAGTACATTATTATCTTAAATTCATGTTAATAAATATTTTTCTCTTTTAATCTTATCGTGTTGCTATTGTACATCTTTTTGTTTTTACTTGTTTGTTTTTACTTACAAAATATTTAGCAAATGATAGGAGAAAGCAGATCTTACATTTTAATAGTTATGTAACAGCTGTTTTAAACTTTTTTTTTTTTTAAATGACAGTATTTTTGCAAACTGGATCAATTGTTGGATACGTTCTCTTGTATTATGCTGTAGACTAGATGGCGGATGAGAGCACCAGGTCTGTCACAGCTGTCATCCCCAGCAGAGAGAATTACTCATTTTGTGATAGACTTGTAGTGAAGCATCCTGTAATTATGACTGCACATCCTTACATACAAGAAATAATAAATCAGTCATTGTTTTGTTTTGCTAAACATTTCCCTATTCTTCAAGCATTCACACAGTGTACATTGATTGTTGTGCTATCCCTTGGTTTATATACCATGTTCTCTCACAAATTACAGGTATTGTATTAACAATGCTCAATGGCCTTTCTCAGAGAATGGTAAGTCAGGAGACTGTCACATTGATAATTGGGGTTACCTTTAGCCAAACAATCAGATGCAGAAATAATACAGGCTTCTATATAACGTTAGAAAACAGCGCCTTTTTCTACACAGCCAGATGAAGCAGTACATATATAATTTCATGATATTGCCAGATATGTAGAGGAACATAAACTCCACTTTAACAAAGGCAAAAATTGATATTTTTTGCTTATTAGCATTTTAAACATGGATCTGCCTGTAAATGGTGGAATGGTATTGTTAATGCTGTGAGTACATGGGAAATAGCGCAATAGGCACTGAATAGGCAATGAATTTTATTCATTGCAGTTATTTAAAAAATCTGCTTTTGTTATTAAATCCAGTGATCACCACACATGTCCCATTGCTCGCCTTCTCACCACGCATTAATACCTATTATATTTATCTATGTTATATTATGTCTACAAGTCTGTAGTGTTGCTTGCGAATATTCGCAATGCAAATTTTATTTGTGAATATCGCATATTTGCGAATTCGCGAATATATTTGCGAATATAGCACTATATATTCGTAATTACGAATATTCATATTTTTTCACATTACACATCACAGTGTTCACCCCTCTCTGCTTCCAGCTTGTGTGGTGTAAGAAGGCTCTAATACTACTGTGTGAGACTGGCGTGCGAATTTTCGCATTGCGAAAATTTGCATATGCTAATTTTCGCATATGTGAATTTTCGCTTATGCCAATTTTTGTATATGCTAATTTTCGCATATGCTAATTTTCGCTTACGCGACTTTTCACATAAGCAAAAATAAAACGTGAATATTACGAATATGCGAATTTAGCGAATATATGACGAATATTCGTCCATATATTCGCGAAATATCGCGAATTTGAATATGGCCTATGCCGCTCAGCACTACAAGTCTGTATATGTAAGAAAGAGAACTACATAAAGAGTACTGCATAGAATTTGAAATGTATCTAAGAGGGAGACAATGTTTTTATGTGTTGTACTATGGTCAGGTGTGAGCCTGATCCTGAATTACACTGTGCTCATCCTAAACGGCAGCAAAACGCTACTTAAAGGGGTTATCCAGGAATAGAAAACAGACCTAATTTTTTTTTTTAAAACGCTCCCCGTCTGGTGTGGTTCTGCAGCTCAGTTACATTGAAGTGAATGGAGCCAAGTTGTAATACCACACCTAACCTGGATACAGACGGGGAGCGTTTTTTGAAAGAAATTAGCTCTGTTTTTCTATTCCTGGATAACCCCTTTAACTCTGAGTGACAAAGTCTAAGGCTACCCCTGTTGCTTTGCTAAATCTTTCAGCAAGGTCCAACAGGCTTGGCTGCCAGGCACTCAGGTTGCATATGCAGAGCACTGAGATGGAGTACTGGCACAGGACAGCATGCCACAAAGTATTTCAGAACCCCCAGGAGGGTATAGCATGGTCATCTAGCTTGGACAGTACCAGCAGGCCTTGTTAGGACAGAAACAGCAAATAATAGTACATCCAAGGACAGTTTATGGGTCAGAAGCCAGAGTGTTATGTATATGCAAAATCAGAATCAAAATTATGTTCTGCACAGGGTTGTCAGAAAAAAATAAGGGGTTAACTGGTAAACAGTTCAGAAGTCTAAGCCAGATTCAGTAGACAAGAGAGTTACTGGATATATTGTACAAGAAGGTCCAAAGCCAGGAGATCCAAAAGCACAGTAGAATGTAGTATAACAGGGAAACTAATTCTAGAGCCACCTACAAAATACAGGAGCCCTTTTTAAGTAGGCAGTTCTGCTCTCACATTGGAAAATGAGCCAAAGTCCTGATTGGCTCAACACCCTAATGCATTAATTGGCCGACCAGTCCTCTGAAAAGGGAGGCTGTGTAAGACTCACGTTTCTGAAGACAGGAACCCCGGTGGATGTGGATCCGCTGGACCTCTATGGCAGATAACTCGGATCGTACCAGGGAGCGGAGTCTAAGGTGTCGCTGGTTTTCACCAGAGCCCACCGAAAAGTGGGATGGACTTGATGCTGCAGGCAGCCAGGTCACTACCCCTGGCATGGTTCGACCCCACAGGTGGCTGAGGAGATGCAAGGCACAGGAGGGATAAGGAAACTCTTAGTCTGGATAGCAGAAGGTCAGGGCAGGCGACACAGTAGCATAGTCAAAGCGAAGTAGGAGTTCAGTAGGCAGGCAGCAGAGGAGCAAGGTCAAGTCACAAGAGCAAGAGATCTGATACACGGCAAGGCAATACAGAGGAACGCTTTCTCAAAGGCACAAGGCAACAAAGATCCGGCAGGGAACTGAGCATGGTGTAGGAATTTATAAATGAGCCACAGGTGGATTACACTAATGAGCGTACTGGCCCTTTAAATCTTAAAGCTCCGGCATGCGTGCCCTAGGGGACATGGACACGTGTGCCGGAGCAGAGAGGCAGAGGCAGGAGAAACACCCAGAGAGTGACGGACTGGGGCTCGCATGCGGGTGCATTCCACAATGCGAATCCCAGCCCTGTTGGCAGCAGAAGGTAAGGTGACCATGCACTCATGGCAAGCATGTGTGCACGGAGCACATAACGTAACAGTAACCCCCCCCCCCCTTTGGTCTCCCCCTCCTTTTATGAGAGAGAAAACTCCTGAGAAGGTCACGGTCCAGGATATTCTCCTCAGGCTCCAATGATCTCTCCTCAGGACCGTAGCCCTCCAAGTCGACCCCAAAAAATAGTTTACCTCTCACAGTTTTTGCAGCAAGAATCTTTTTAACTTTGTAGATGTCAGATAAGCCGGAGACAGGTGTGGGGACAAGATTCTTCTGAGAGAACCGGTTTATGACAAGAGGCTTGAGGAGAGAGACGTGGAAGGAATTGGGAATACCAGGAGAGTAGGACGGATGAGGTCTTCGACCTTTATCCACTTGTGCCTTCATGCATGAAGAAGCCTGGGATAATGATTGTCGGGTCTGTTGCCAGATGGTGGAGAAGTCACGGAACAGCTCATCAACCGCAGGCACACCGGAGGAGACTGGGAAAGGAAGAGGAGAACGGAAATGGAGTCCGTAGACAACAAAAAAAAGGGGACAACCTCATGGACTCGGAATCCTTATGATTATATGACAATTCAGCCCAGGGGAAAAGGTCGACCCAATCATCTTGGCGAGCATAAACAAAATGCCGAAGATAAGTCTCAAGGATTTAATTAACCCTCTCCACCTGACCGTTGGACTGAGGGTGGTAGGCCGAGGAGAAGTCCAGATTGATGGCCAGATGGTTACAAAGGGCTCGGCAGAACTTAGAGACAGACTGCACACCTCGATCCGAAATGATATGCTGAGGAAGACCATGTAAACGAAAGACATGCAAAAGACAAGACATGCAACAAGTACTTCACTAGCTGAGGGTAAGGAAGACCTGGTAGAGGAATGAAATGAGCCATCTTGGAAAACCGATCTACAACGACCCAGGTGACAGTGTTATCATGAGAAGGTGGCAAATCGGTGATGAAATCCATGGCGATATGGGACCAGGGAGTCTCTGGAATGGTTAAAGGCTGTAAGAGTCCTGCAGGTCTTTGTCGAGGAGTTTTGTCACGGGCACATGTTACACAGGACCGAACTAATTCAGAAACATCACATTCAAGATGGGGTCACCCCGTAGAGTCTTGCATATTCCAGGATGTCCTACTGTCAAGGAAGAATGACCCCATTTCAGGACCTTTCATCTCAATCTGGCGGGCACAAAGGATTTTCCCAGAGGAACTTGCTGAATCTCGGCAGTAGCGGCAGGAATCAAACAGTCAGGAGGAATAATATGCCTAGGCGTGGAGTCCAAACCAATGATGTCAGAGGACCTGGAGAGAGCATCAGCCCTGATGGTCTTGTCTGCTGGACGGAAGTGAATAAAGAAGTTGAACCTAGAAAAGAACAGTGACCATCTTGCCTGGCGGGGGTTCAAATGCTGAGCAGACTGAAGGTATAGAAGATTCTTATGATCGGAGTAGATGCTGACCGGATGAGCAGAACCTTCCAATAAATGTCACCATTCCTCCAAAGCTAGCTTGATAGCGAGGAGTTCACAATCTCCAATGGAGTAATTCATCTCAGCAGGAGAGAATGTCTTGGAGAAAAATCCACAAGTTACACTCTTGCCCTTGGCGTTTTTCTGAGTGAGAACGGCACCTGCTACAATAGATGAGGCATCAACCTCCAAAGCAAAGGGCCTCTCCGGATCAGGTCTTGTAAGCATGGGAGCAGAGGCAAATGCAGACTTTAAACTTCAGCCTCTTGAGGCCAAGATTTAGGATTAGATGCCTTTTTAGTGAGAGCCACAATAGGAGCAACCAAGGATGAAAAATGTGCGATAAACTGACGATAATAGTTAGCAAATCCCAGAAAGCGTTGAATAGCACGTAGGCCTGAGGGACAAGGCCAATCCAATAATGCAGACAACTTATCTGGATCCATCTGCAGGCCCTGATGAGAGACAATGTAGCCAAGAAATGGAAGACTGATTTCTCGAACAGGCATTTCTCCAGTTTGGCGTAGAGATGATTCTTCCAAAGTTGCTGAAGAACCAGACGAACATGAGTACGATGCTCCTCTAGGTTGGAAGAGAAGATCAGAATGTCATCAAGGTATACAAAAACACAGGAGTAGAGAAGCTCACGGAAGATATCATTGACGAACTCTTGAAAAACGGCTGGAGCATTGCAGAGACCAAAAGGCATTACAAGATACTCCAAATGTCCGTCACGAGTATTGAAGGCCATTTTCCATTCATCTCCCTTGCGGATACGAATGAGGTTATACCCACTGCGTAAGTCCAACTTGAAGAAGACCTTGGCACCACGAAGATGGTCAAAAAGTTCTGAGATAAGAGGTAGAGGGTAATGGTTCTTGACCGTGATTTTGTTAAGTCCCCTGTAGTCAATGCATGGACGGAGTGAGTCATCCTTCTTCCCTACAAAGAAGAAACCTGCTCCAGCAGGAGAAGAGGACTTATGGATAAATCCCTTTTGGAGATTATCCTGGATATACTCAGCCATGGCTTTGGTCTCAGGAACTGATAGAGGGTATATCCTCCCATGAGGAGGAGTGGCACCAGGCAGAAGATCAATAGGGCAGTCGTAAGGACGATGTGGAGGCAGAGAATCAGTCTGTTTCTTTTAGAAAATGTCAGAGAAATCTTGGTAAGGTGGCGGCAGGCCAGGTAAAGGAGGAAGACGAGAAACAACTTTACGCAGTACAGGTTGGAGGCAAAAATTGTCCCCAGCAAATTATTTCTCCAGTCCTCCAATCCAGTTGTGGGGAATGGGGTTGCAGCAAAGGAAGGCCAAGAAGAATCTCAGATGTACAGTGTGGCAGAACATAGAATTCAATCTTTTCTTTATGCGATACTACTACTTGCATGACGAGAGATTTAGTACGGAAGTGAACTTAACAGTCAAGATTTTGTCCATTAACAGAGGAGATGAACAAGGGCTTGGCAAGCCGAGTAAGGGGAAGATGATACTTGTAGACTAAAGCCGCATCAATAAAGCCACCTGCTGATCCAGAATTCAAAAATGTTGTAGCGCTGAAAGAAGTCTTGGCTGAAGCGAAGACTTGTACAGGAATAGTTAAACATGGAGAGGTAGTATTCACACCCAGGGACGCCTCTCCCACGTACCCTAGGTGCGGGCGAACTGTACAGTCCTTGAGAAAGTGCTCTGGGCTAAGATGAGAACAATCTCCTTGTATAACCTCTTCGGCAAGAGGCAAAAGAAACTGAAGAGGTGGACGTTGAAACACGGGTGTCAGGGGGGCAAATTCCCTCTCTAAGCGCAATTCCTCCTGTCTCTCGGCAAAATGCACATCGATTCGAGTGGCCAAGTGGATAAGTTCTGTCAAAGAAGATGGAGGATCACGTGCTGCAAGGGCATCTTTAATCCTGCTTGACAGTCCTTTTTTGAATGTGGCACACAAGGCCTCATTATTCCAGGCAAGTTCAGAGGCTAGAATGCAGAATTAAACCGCGTAGTCACCAACGATAGAATTCCCTTAGCAGAGGTTAGGCAACGCCGTCTCAGCTGAAGAGGCGCGCGCGGGTTCCTCAAAGACACTGCGAAATTCAGCCAAGAATGCCAACAAATTGGAGGATACTGGATTACCACAGTCCCAAAGGGGTGTAGCCCAAGCCAGGGCTTTTCCGGACAGTAGACTAATGACAAAAGCCACTTTACTACGTTCCGTCGGAAACAGTTCAGACATGAGCTCCAAGTGCAAGCACTGTGTAACAAAGCCTCTGCACAACTTAGAATCCCCATCATACTTGGAAGGCAAAGGCAGGTGCAGCTGGGAGCCAGAAGACACTGCAGGAGCTGGAAGTGGGAGTGGGCCAGATTGTGGTACCTGCTGCTGTTGCAAGGCCAAAAACTGTTGCATCATGGCTGAAAGTTGAGAAACTTGCTGTGCCTGTTGGGCCAACTGCTGTTACTGACATACCACAACGGAGGGAAGATCCGAGACTTCAGGCAGGGATACCTCAGCGGGATCCATGGCCAGATCTTACGGTCTAAGATGCCGCTGGTTTTCACCAGAGCCCGCCGCAAAGCGGGCAGCACAGTAGCGTAGTCAAAGCGAAGCAGGAGTTCAGTAGGCAGGCGGCAGAGGAGCAAGGTCAAGTCACAAGAGCAAGAGATCTGATACATGGCAAGGCAATAAAGAGGAACGCTTTCTCAAAGGCACAAGGCAGCAAAAATCCGGCAGGGAACTGAGGAGGGTGGAGGAATTTGTAAATGAGCCACAGGTGGATTACACTAATGATAGGACTGGCCCTTTAAATCTTAACCCCTTAAGGACAATGGACGTACTCCTACGCCCCCGTTTCCGAGTCCTTAAGGACCGAGGACGTACTCCTACGTCCTGTTCATTCCCGGCCCCCCGCCGGCGAGGGACTGACCTGCAACGGAGCAGCAGTTGGGTGAGCAAAAAGGGCATGCTGGGAGCTGTAGTTATGCAACAGCAGGAGGCAGACCACCACCACCCTTATGGGCATGCTGGGACTTATAGTTTTGCAACAGTTTTGCAAAAGTGTACCTTCAGCTGTTATATAATTACAACTCCCAGCTTGCACGATCAGCTAAAGTGCATGCTGGGAGTTGTAGTGGTGCATCTGCTGGTTGCATAACTACAACTCCCAGCATGCCCGTTGGCTGTCGGTGACTGCTGAGAGCTGTAGTTTTGCAACAGCTGAAGGCACACTGGTTGTGAAACACTGAGTTAAGTAGCATACCAGTGTGTCTCCAGCTGTTGCATAACTACAATCCCCAGCCAAAGTAGTATGCCTCCAGCTGTTGCATAACTACCGCTGTCCGTACATGCTGGGGGTTGTAGCTTTTGCAACAGCTGAAGGCACACTGGTTGCAAAACACTGAGTTTGTTATCAAACTCGGTGTTTCACAACCAGTGTGCCTCCAGCTGTTGCAAAACTACAACTCCCGGCATGCACTGATAGACGGTACATGCTGGGAGTTGTAGTTTTGCAACAGCTGGATGGAGAAATTGTGTTACAAATTTTGGGGGGTATTTTCTGCTATTAACCTTTTTTAAAATGCTAAATTTTTAGGAAACCAAGCATTTTAGGTAAAAAAAAAATTTTTTTTTTACATATACAAAAGTCGTGAAACACCTGTGGGGCATTAAGGTTCACATTACCCCTTGTTACGTTCCCCGAGGGGTCTAGTTTCCAAAATGGTATGCCATGTGGGTTTTTTTTGCTGTCCTGGCACCATAGGGGCTTCCTAAATGCGGCATGCCCCCAGAGCAAAATTTGCTTCCAAAAAGCCAAATGTGACTCCTTCTCTTCTGAGACATGTAGTGCGCCAGCAGAGATCTTTTCACCCCCATATGGGGTGTTTTCTGCATCGGGAGAAATTGGGCTTCAAATTTTGGGGGGGATTTTCTGCTATTACCCTTTTTAAAAATGTAAAATTTTTGGTAAACCAAGCATTTTAGGTAAAAAAAAAAAATTTTTTACATATGAAAAAGTCGTGAATCACCTCTGGGGTATTAAGGTTCAATTTACCCCTTGTTATGTTCCCCAAGGGGTCTTGTTTCCAAAATGCTATGCCATGTGTTTTTTTTTTTTTTTTTTTGCTGTCCTGGCACCATAGGGGCTTCCTAAAGGTGACATGCCCCCCAAAAACCCTTTGTCGCTCCTTCCGTTCTGAGCCCTCTACTGTGCCCGCCGAACAATTAACATAGACATATAAGGTATGTGCTTACTCGAGAGAAATTGGGTTTCAAATACAAGTAAAAAATTTCTCCTTTTTACCCCTTGCAAAAATAAAAAAAATTGGGTCTACAAGAACATGCGAGTGTAAAAAATGAAGATTGCAGTGGGGTATTTCTAAGTTAGAAAATTAGAAAATTTTGTGAAAAATGTCAAAATTGCTGCTGAACTTTGAATCCCTCTGGTATCTTCCAAAAGTAAAAACACGTCAATTTTATGATGCATATATAAAGTAGACATATTGTATATGTGAACAAAAAAATTAATTATTTTGAATATCCATTTCCTTACAAGCAGAGAGTTTCAAAGTTAGAAAAATGCAAAATTTTCATATTTTTTCATAAAATTTGGGGATTTTCACCAAAAAAGGATGCAAGTTACCATGGAATTTTAACACTATGGTAAAGTAGAATATGTCACGAAAAAAACAATCTCGGAATCAGAATGATAAGTAAAAGCTTTCCAGAGTTATTAATGTTTAAAGTGACAGTGGTCAGATGTGCAAAAAACGCTCTGGTCCTTAAGGTGAAAAATGGCCTGGTCCTTAACCTCTTAAGGACCAGGAGTTTTTCCATTTTTGCATTTTCGTTTTTTGCTCCTTGCCTTTAAAAAATCATAACTCTTTCAATTTTGCACCTAAAAATCCATATGATTGCTTATTTTTTGCGACACCAATTCCACTTTGTAATGATGTCAGTCATTTTGCCCAAAAATCTACGGCGAAACGAAAAAAAAAATCATTGTGCCACAAAATTGAAAAAAAAACGCTGTTTTGTAATTTTTGGGGGCTTCCATTCCTACGTAGTACATTTTTCGGTAAAAATAACACCTTATCTTTATTCTGTAGGTCCATAGGATTAAAATGATACCCTACTTATATAGGTTTGATTTTGTCGGACTTCTGGAAAAAATCATAACTACATGCAGGAAAATTTATACGTTTAAAATTGTCATCTTCTGACCCCTATCACTTTTTTTATTTTTCCGTGTATGGGGCGGTATGAGGGCTCATTTTTTGCGCCGTGATCTGAAGTTTTTAACGGTACCATTTTTGCATTGATAGGACTTATTGATCGCTTTTTATTCATTTTTAAATGATATAAAAAGTGACCAAAAATGCACTATTTTGGACTTTGGAATTTTTTGGCGCGCACGCCATTGACCAAGCAGTTTAATTAATGATGTATTTTTATAATTCGGACATTTCCGCACGCGGTGATACCATATATGTTTATTTTTATTTTTATTTACACTGTGAAAAGGGGGGTGATTCAAACTTTTAATGGGGGAGGGGTTAAATGATCTTTAGTCACTTTTTTTTTTGCACATTTTTTTTGCAGTGTTATAGGTTCCATAGGGACCTATAACACTGCACACACTGATCTTTATCATTGATCACTGGTTTCTCATAGGAAACCAGTGATCGATGATTCTGCCACTTGACTGCTCATGCCTGGATCTCAGGCACTGAGCAGTCATTCGGCGATCGGACAGCGAGGAGGCAGGTAGGGACCCTCCCGCTGTCCTGTAAGCTGTTCGGGATGCCGCGATTTCGCCGCAGCTATCCCGAACAGCCCACTGAGTCAACCGGCAGTTTTTACTTTCACTTTTAGCCGCGTGGCTCAGCTTTGAGCGCGCGGCTAAAGGGTTAATAGCGCGCGGCGCTGCACGCTATTAGCGGCGGGTCCCGGCTTCACCTTGACGCCGGGCCCGCCGTGATATGATGCGGGGTTACCGTGTAACCCCGCGTTATATCACGGGAGCAGGACCAAGGACGTACCTGTACGTCCTTGGTCCTTAAGGGGTTAAGGACCCATGACCCGTGTCAAAGCGGGTCGGGCCAGGCCTTTAACAACGTCGGGACCCATGGCTAATAGCGCACAACACTGATTGCGGTGCCTCGCGCTATTAACCCTTTAGAGGCGGCGTTCAAAGTTGAACGCCACGTCTAAAGTGAAAGTAAAAGATTGCAGGTTAGCTCAGGGGGCTGTTAAAGGTAAAGAGGAAAAAACAATGATGCAAAAATGGAAAAAACCCGGGTCCTTAATATAATTATATAATATAATTAAATTAACCAAGATAAAAATCAGATTAGTAGATAAAGACAAAACAGTTACAGGTTGTCATATTAGTGTTGCTGCTGATACTATTTCCTATCTCACATCTATAACCTTATAGCCATAGTATGCCAAAATAAATTTGTCCTCAGGCATTCCTTTATAGACTTCATTTGTTGAGTTTTCTTAAGTAACACTGGACACTTTACATTGAGAAGTGTGAAATCCAATTTTCTTAGTCTCAATTCCCTTTATTGGATGGCCACACCACATCATTGCGAGTTACATAATATATGATTTGGTCATCATGAGGATCTGTCTATTGTAATAAATATTGTTCAGAGTGTATCCATTCCGACATCCGAAATGGATATCACAGACAAGTTTGTAATCCTCACTGGCATGCTGTACATCACACAATCTCTCAATTCACAGCTATGCGGCAGAGTTGTTCATAAACCTTTTAATAATTCACAAGAAATAACATAATCTAATAAAGAATATATTCTGCAACTTTATTGTGATTCAACGTATACTACCAGGTATCACATCATCCTTGACTTTTTGAAGTAAATAAAAATTATTATTGTTTGGATGAATAAAAATTATACTAATAAAAGATGTAGACCATGTTCTATGGCCCAGATTTACTAAAATCTTGGTCATAAAAACACAGCCAAACATTTACGTGTTCTCTATGGGGAAGGGAGGAGTAAGCCAAAGCCATACAGCTTTGGTGCCACCCAGATGTCTGCAGCTCAGTGAAGTCATATTGTGCTGTATGTCATATAGTCACTGAATGTAAAAAGGTATATAAACATTGTGGGCTCAGACCATACAGCCTATCTCTTACACTTAACACTTAACCACATGTTGTTCCAAAATCTTCCTATGGACCACCAGCAACACACATCCTACTCTTACAGCAACTGCTGATTCCAGGGGCTCTATGGAGCCCCCTCACAAACATCAGCATTGCATCCAGCACATTTCAGCAGTAACTGGTATGTCTTTCAACCAAAACCAGCAAGCACCAAGAGCAGGTCACACCCTAGGAGTGACCAACATCCAGTAGAGCAGTGGTCTCCATACTGTGGACCCCCTAATACTCCCAGCATGCCCCTACAGCCATTGTGCAGTCCAGGTGTGGTGCACTAGTGCTTCTCTCTGTGGTGCAGGGTGTATAGATCCTGTGCGTGACACCCAAGATTTGTGGCAGCCATGGGGAGTTGAACAGACTGCGGTATGTGACTCGGGGTGGTTAGATGTATCAATACGTGATGCCAGGGCACCGTTAACCTACACGATCCAAGAATCAGACCACTAAGAGGCGCAAGATAATAAATACACCAATGCCAGGTTATGGATAACTGTCTTTACTTTGTAGTATTTTACACCCAATAGGCGTTACTTGTTGCACACTTAGGACTTAGTTTTGATGCCTCCCACACTGACTAGGGTTCTGGTAGTGTCCAATTAACAGCACTCCGCCAGGGTATAAACTTTCCTTTGGAATCCAGCTGCCAGAGGCTTTCTACTGTATCTATCCTGGACTAGTACAGTGTGGCCCATCAACTTACCGGCTCCTGTGCCCACAGCCAGGAATTTCCGACTTCTCCTCCGTGGAGCAGAATGGCGTGGTCCCTTGCTTGAAGATTTTATTTAGGCTTCCCTTGAATCATCTCACACTCCTGCTAACTCTTCTCTACACTATAGCTCACACACTGAACTCTCAACTCAACACTCAACTAATTGAATAGCTCCTCCCCCTACACAATATATGGCCTAGCTAGGGGGTCTCCTATTGGGCAATCAGGGTCACATCGGTACTCTGTATCATACCTCCTAACAAATATCCTGTACATTTCTTAAAGATACAGTGCAAAACTAATAAATTAACAAAGACCATAATTAATATAAATGCATCACCTGAGCAGCAGGGCCCAGCGCAGGCACCTGAAGCATTGTTTACCTGACAGGACCCACTCCCATACTGGGATACCACATTCTGCATGCTGGGAGTTTGAAACAGCTGGAGGTCAACAATATGAAGACCTAAGCAGTAGAGGAATACAATGTATATCTGTATACAGGATCCTGCTGCCAACCAAACAGAGTTCAGTAGAAGTACAGTAATTCCATGGTTAGCATTCCAGCACTTAACCCCTTAAGGACCAAGCGTTTTTCTGTTTTTGCACGTTCATTTTTCCTCCTCACCTTTTAAAAATCATAACCCTTTCAATTTTGCACCTAAAAATCCATATGAAGGCTTATTTTTTGCACCACCAATTCTACTTTGTAATGACATCAGTCATTTTACCCAAAAATCTATGGCAAAACGGGGGGGAAAAAATCATTGTACAACAAAACTGAAGAAAAAACACAATTTTGTAAATTTTGGGGGCTTCCGTTTCTATGTCGTAAATTTTTCGGTAAAAATTACACTTTATTGTGTAGGTCCATACGGTTAAAATGATACCCTACTTATCGTATATAGGTTTGATTTTGTTGTACTTTTGGAAAAAAAATCATAACTATGTGCACGAAAATTAATACATTTAAAATTGATCTATTCTGACCCCTATAACTTTTTTATTTTTCTGCTTATGGGGTGGTATGAGGGCTCATTTTTTGCGCCATAATCTGAAGTTTTAATCAGTACCATTTTTGTTTTGATCTGACTTTTTGATCGCTTTTTATTCCTTTTTTTATGGTATAAAAAGTTACCAAAAATAAGCTAGTTTGGACTTTGGAATTTTTTGGGCGTACGCCTTTGACCATGCAGTTTAATTTATGATATATTGTTATAGTTCAGACATTTACGCACGCGGCGATACCACATATGTTTGTTTTTATTATGTTTATATATTTTTTATATGGAATTTGGGAAAAGGGGGGTGATTTAAACTTTTAATAAGGAAGGGGTTAATGTGTGTGTTTTTAAACTTTATTTTTACTTTTCTTTTTTTTTTTTTACACTTTTAGTCCCCTTAGGGAAATTTTAGGAGGAATCATTTTGTTCCTCATACAGATCAATGGGATCCATAGAATCCCATTGATCTGTGTGCTCTGCGCTCGATTGATAAAGCCTGGCCCAGGCTTTATCATTCAGAGCGCAGGAGCCGCCACTGCCGGGGGGGGCGATCCACTCCACTGGACCACCAGGGACAGGATAAAGGCACCTTTAGACGCCACTGTCAACTTTGACAGCGGCGATCTAAAGGGTTAATAGCCGGCCGCGGCGACCGCTGCTTGTCTCCAGCCCGCGTCATACCCCGTTAATGGCCATTGGAAGAACATAGATGTCCATGGTCATTAACGGGTTAAGGTTAGGCTGACTTTCAATAAGTATAATGACTTTTAAGTATATCGGACATTCTTAACAATTTTAGCCGCAATTAATTTTGCTATGGAAAAAATATTACCACCTTTAGGTGTCAATACCAGCTGACCAGGAGGTTTACCACGTTAGTGTAACCCAAGGCTAGATAAATAAATAGGTAAATAGACAGATACAGAATCTTACATATAAATTGTTGCTCTTTTTTTTTCCAATATATTTTATTAATGTTATTTTCAAAATACAATTATCACACATATACAAAAACATAATCCGAACAAAACAATACTCTACTTAATGCCATCCTACAATCTCTCCTTCTCTCTTATTCCTCTAACATAACTGTCACTCTGTCTCCCCTTTTCACACACACCCTTGATATTTGGGGGTCACGCCAGCTTATTTAGTTGGGTTTCAAAGAATTCCCAGGTCTCCTGCCATTTATCTTTTAACTTATCTTTCACAATCTTATTTCATCTCAATTTCTGCATAATACATATTTGTTTCAATGTTCTAACTATGGAAATTATATTTGGGAGGGTTTGACTACTCCAGCAGCTGGCAATCGTCTCTCTTGTTGCAATCAATACATGGAAGGCTATCACAGATTGTTTCAGCTGAAGATGATCAAGGCCCAACGATAAAAGCGCCATTCCCGGCCCCCAGGTGACATCTATGCGTTCTCTCCACAGTAGCTTCAACAATTCTTATATCTCATCCCATAATTTTTTTATACATGGGCAGTCCCACCAAATATGTTTTAATGTACCAACCCCCAGTTTACGCCGCCAGCATATCGGAGAATTCTTTGTATTAAATTTGGCCAGCTTAACTGGGGTCAGGTACCACCTTTATAACAGCTTACGCGATGACTCCAAAATGGCAATGACAATGTGAAATCTTCACTGGAATAGTAAAAATACCCATCCACGTTTCTTCCGGGATAGAGTAACCCAGATCAATTTCCAATTTAACCTGAAAATTCATTGTTTTGGAATCTATTTGTTGTAAAGCTTTATAAGATCTAGATATCCCACCTCTACTCCCTTTTTTTATTAAGGAAATACTCGTTATATCTTGACCTTACTTCGAATCTCCAGTCAAAAGAGGAGACACAATGTCGTAGTTGCAAATATTTGAAAAAATCTTTTGGAGGAATTTCAAATCTTTTAGTGATATGTTCAAATAGCAGCAATCCTACATCCCCTGCAATGTCACCTAGGGTTAAAATACCCTTCTCCATCCAGACCGAAAAGTCTGTTGTTAGTATAAGGAATTGGATTACTGCCAATGGAACATCCTCCAGTCTACAGGGGTTTAGAATTTGATGTTGCAGTACATATTGCCAGGCCTCCAAACCCGCATCAACCGCTGCAACATCCTTTCACAATTTCTTATTTAATAAAGCTGATACCCACAGAATTAACCTAGGGGGTGTACCCCCCATCAGCTCGGTTTCTAAAGCTACCCAGTGCATCTCCACTTCATTATGCCATAATCTCTGGACTTGGGTTAAAAGAGATGCATAATAATACTTTAAAAGGTTCGGGCAACCTAATCCCCCCTCTTTAATAGGGCGATATAATATTTGCACGGAGGTTCTCGGTTTCTTATTTTTCCAAATATAATTTAATATTATTTGTTGGAAAATTATAATTGACTTTTTAGGTATCTTAATTGGCATATTGCGAAAGATATACAAAATCTTAGGCAGCAGCATCATTTTGACTATTGACATCCTCCCCAACCAAGAGATCGGTAATCTAGAATAGGTTGCAACATCCAATTTCATTTGGGATATCAGTGAATCCACATTTAATTTCCTCGTGTGTTGTAGTGTGGTCCCTATTTTTATGCCTAAGTAAGTTATATTTTCTTCTGTCCACGAAAATGCATAATTTTTTTCCAAGCACCTTCTAGTTACTTTATCAATATTAAACATGAGGGCCACTGATTTGGTCATGTTGAGTTTATAAAAACTTACTTTACTAAACTCCTCTAACATCTTTACTATTGATTTTAAGGATTTAAGCAGATCTATACATGAAATCAGTATGTCATCCGCGAAAAGACTTATTCGATGGTCCCCAAAGCCTGTACCTACTGGGATGCCCCGTATCTCCCCCCGACCTCCGCACCTGCTCCGCCAATGGCTCTATTGCCAGAACAAAAAGCAGGGGAGACAAGGGGCATGTACTGCCTTGTAACATTAGAAATAGAGAAGGCCCTAGAGGTCGCCCCCTCTGCTCGCACCTTTGCACTAGGAACAGTGTACAAGGCCATGATTGCCCCAATAACCGCCGGTGACAAACCAAACCTCTCCATTACCGAGCGCAGATAGCCCCAGTGTATGCGTTCGAATGCCTTCTCCACATCCAATCCTAGCAGAAGAGAAGGCACCCGACCGCCCCTACCCAATCGATGAGGTCCAATATGCGTCGGGTCCCATCTGAAGATTGTCTGCCTTTAACAAAACCTACCTGATCAACATGGATCAGGCCTGGTAATAGCGGACCCAACCTCGCTGCCAATAACTTGGCATATATTTTTATATCTTCGTTCAACAGCGATATGGGTCTGAAATTAGATGTGATCGTGAGATCTTTCCCCTCCTTTGGAATAAATATTACCTGGGCCTCCAACATCTCCTTCATCACTGTACCTGTATTAAAAATTTCATTACAAAGCTCCATAACTACTGGTGCTAGCCTTGTTGCTTGTGTTTTATAAATTTCACCTATTAAGCCATCTGGCCCCGGAGATTTAGCTAATTTTAATTTATGTATCTGTTTCAACACTTCTTCTTCTTGAAATGGGGCCTCCAGACTCAACCTTTGATCATCGGAAAGTTGTGGTAAAGGTATTTTGGTTAAGAAGTGATTTATTGTTTCAGAAGTAGGTTGAATAGTTTCTGGATTATTATTCAGATTATATAATTGCTCATAATAATCTGCAAAGGCATTGGCTATACTTTTAGGGTCAAAGATTCTAATATTGTTATTTAAAGTTATATGTGTAATTTTTCCCCTTTTATTATTAATTTTTGTTTGTCTAGCCAGGTGCCTTCCTGGTCTGTTAGCTAAATAGTAAGTTTCTGTTTTCTTGTAAATTAGGGCTCTGTTTTGTTTATATAAATCCGTATTATGTAAATCAGCAGTAATACTCAATATACGGGTTGCTATAAATTTACTATAGGAAATTTTGTTTTGTCTATGGAGGTCCGCCAACTCCATAGTTAATGTTCTTCTCCTAGCTCTGTCCTCTTTTTTATGGTGAGCTGTCAGACTTATAATTTGTCCTCTGAGTGCTGCTTTAAAGGCACACCAGAGCATGGAAACAGAGCCAACTGATCCAGAATTTGTTTCAAAGAAGGCATCAATAAAAGAGGCCAATGATCTACTATATTCTTCATTATTAACAATATAGGAGCTAGCTTGCCATGGCCTATCAGGTATAGTTAAGCTGGTACCTTTTAGTGTCAAAATAATTGGGGCATGATCTGACCACATTATAGTTTTTATTTCGGATGCTACTACTGAATCTAAGAGGGATCTGTTAATGAGGAAAAAGTCTATGCGTGTATATACTTTATGTACATGTGAGTAATATGTAAAGTCTTTTTCTGTGGGATGTTGGATCCTCCAAATGTCAAATAATTCATGCTTTGTAATGGTCTTTGATATTGGTGTTGGTTCCTTACCTAGTACTTTAGACGTTGAATCTACTGAGGGCCAAATGGTTTGGTTAAAATCCCCCATAATCACAACTCTATCAGTAACCGAAAAAGGTGTTCTGCGAAGAACTGTATTCAAAAAACGGTTTTGATTACAGTTTGGGGCATATATTCCTATGAATACATAATGGATCCCTCTGATCTGGCACCTAAGGCTCACATATCTTCCTTCCTTATCAATATCTACCACTGGGTCTATTGACTGTATCGACTTACTAATAATTAGTGCCACCCCTCCCTTTTTACTCAGAGCTGGAGCTTGATAGATTGCAGGGAACATTTTGTGGTTCAATCTATAGGTGTCTTTTGTTGCTAAATGTGTCTCTTGCAAACACATTATGTCTTCTTTAAGTTCTATGGCCTCATTCCATACTTTAGATCTCTCTCATAGGTGACTCTGGGTGGGGGAAAGGGGAGGCAGTCATAAACAAGCATACAATTCAAAACAACCCTTATGTCCTTTGAAATAATCTTATTCCTTGGACATTTCACAAAACATACTAACTCAACAAATGACGTCCTAAAAAACGCTTGGTGGAGATTATGGTTTACATCTTCTGCCATACTCCTATGCCAGCTATACCGGCATACTGATGGAGAGAAAGACAACTAATAAAAAATTACACATATCCATCATTTTTACATAGTAGAAAACAGAAGAGAAAAAGAGAAAATAAATAAAGAAAAAACTATTGACGGTGGCTCTCTGCCTTAATTCTATTAACCTTTTTCCTTATCTACCTTGTACCAACTAATCCTACTAATTCTACATCTATCCACTTATACTCTCTTGACTCCAGTTTTAACCCGTGTTTTGTTTAACCACAGTCCATTCTTTAGGTAGATGGGGACTTCTATTATGAGGTTCCTGTTGGGTTGGATACAGATCCCATCTTTTACATAATTCCATTAGCTTAGCTCGGGAGTTCACCACAACATTGTCACCCTTAAATGATACTACCAATTTAACTGGCTATTTGAAGATTGCCAAGACCCTGAAACTGAGCTGTATGCTAGACCATACAGCGATTTCACAGGACAGGTTCCACTCAAAACAGGCCTCGCAAAGAAGTTAAAGGGGTTATCCAAGAATAGAAAAACAGAGCTAATTTGTTTCACAAACAGCTCCATGTCTTTCCCCAGGTTGTGTGTGGTATTACAACTTGGCTCCATTCACTTTAATGGAACTGAACTGCAGAATCAAACCCAACTTGGAAACAGACTGGGAGTGGTTTTTAAAAGAAAATAGTTTTTCTATTCCCGGATAACCCCTTTAAGTGCATGTGCTCAGCATCATATCCAGAGCTTGCCTTTGGGCAATAGATGAAAAAGTGCTGCCAGCATTGCTGCAGAGGTTGAAGGGAGGAGTCTGTCAGTGCTCAGACCATACGTCCCACATTGCATCAAATTGGTCTACATCGCTGTCATCCCAAAATAAAGTATTTTCTAAATATGGTGCACAAGAAAGCCCGCAGACAGTTTGCTGAAAACTATGGACAAGCTGACTATGGACATGGATTACTGGAACCATGTATTGTGGTGCAATCAGACCAAGATAAACTTATTTGGTTCAGATGGTGTGAAGTGTGTGTGGCAGCAACCAGGTGAGGAGTACAAAGACAAGCCATTGCCCACAGTCAAGCATGGGGGTGGGAGTGTCATGGTCTGGGCCTGCGTGAGTGCTGCTGGAACTAGGGAGCTACAGTTCATTGAGGGAAACATGAATTCCAACATCTACTGAAGCAGAGCAAGATCCCTTCCCTTCGGAGACTGGACCCAGGGCAGTATTCCAACATGATAACAACCCCAAAAACTTCTCCAAGATAACCCTGCCTTGCTAAAGAAGCTGAAAGTAAAGCTGATGGACTGGCCAAACATATCTTCAGACCTAACATCTATTGAGCATCCGTGCGGAAGGTGGGGATTGCAAGGTCTCCAACATCCACTAGCTCTGTGGTGTCATCATGGAGAAGTAGAAGATGACTCCAGTGAAGCAGTAATCTCCGGTGAACTCCATGCCCAAGAGGCGTAGGGAAGTGCTGTAAAGTAATGGTGGCCACACAAAATTTGTGGGGACAATTTGTAGAAGAGTGTCATTTCTTCAGTGTTGTCACATGAAAAGATATAATAAAATATTAACAAAAATGTGAGGGTGTACCAACTTATGTGAGATACTGTAGGTAGATAGATAGGACAGGTATGTATATACAATATAGTAGATTAAATATGAGAAGAAATGCTTTAGCATAGCTTAGGCAGAATATACAGTATGCATATTGTGAAAAATAATAGCAATTATTTTGTTATGACAAGTATCTACCTGTCCATAAGGTGCTTTGTTCTTTTACTTGATAATTGTTTTGTATTCACATGCACCTTTACTGAATTGTAAAGTAAGTGACCGCAATGAGCCTCATTTCTGAAATGCCAGTCCCTGTTCCAATTCGACCTGATGATTTACAGAAGAAATCGTGACCTCTAAAGGATATAATAAGGGCACAGAACGCAGTACATTGTAACTAGTTGTTCATCTCTTATGTAAAAATAAATTGAATTCTAAAGAAGAGGCCTGTGCAGATAATTATACTGTTGTTCTCTTATAATCCATCTACAAACTGTCATCATTGTGATACAGTAACACTTCATTGTCAAGGCTACCTCTGCCTTTTCAAAGCTTATTACAGCTGTATTGCTATTCTTCAGGCCAAACCATTGCATTCTGATAAGTGACTGATGAAGAAATGCATGGATTACATTAACAATTATATTTTAAATTGATGTAAAGTATTATGCATGAACTTTTTCTTCTCTGCATGTGACAGCAAGATGCCCATAATTTCTAAATGTAAATTTGAAAAGTTCCTGTAATTTCAAAAGAAAGGGACCATAGTGCTGGTTAAAGTGCACTGGACTAAACAGCCTGGCACTGTGTTCCCGGATAATTTTGTATACTACTATAGATGGCATTTAGAGGTGGAAGGGGATACTGATGTGTTGGGTTTCAAGGTGCTATGTGAGAAGAAATTAAAGAAATAGAAGTAGCACAACAAGGAAGGGGTTGCACTAAGCATTGAATGGCTGCTGCCTGATTTATCTTCCAGGGTCAGTGAGACTCCTAGGAATGTGGCAGAATGGCTCGCAGATTGCAGGTTCACAGCTCAGGTCACCTTCCCCTCTCCTGCACATAGCAGTAGCTAAGCCACACCTTTTTTTGTGTGTAATGAATCATTTTTTGTAAAGAAAAAAAAAATTTACAAATACTTTACAGATTGCATAGGCTATCCAATAGAAGAAAGCTGACTGTAATTACTGCTGTCATTTAAGTGTAATGTGATGGTCACTTTGCCTTTAAAATAGTATAGTATTGCCTCACTGTCTCTCCTACATAATGTATGTTTTGACAGTCATGTCTGCTTGTTCAAACATAAACTATTAAAGGGGTACTTTAAAATGTATCTCCATGGGAGAGGAAATAAGTGTCCGATTGTGGTTGGTCCAACTGTTGAGTCCCCCCGCGATCTCCAGAAAGGGGCCCCAGCTTACCCTGTGCATGGAGTGGTGGGGTTGGCACATGCTTCATGCAAATGACACAAGTGATCAGACTTTTATCCTGCAGATAGGGGATACATTTAAAAATACTTGAGGACCCCTTTAATTCCCAAATATGTTAAAAATTATATTTAACCCCTTAAGGACACATGACGTACTGGAACGTCATGTGTCCACTCCCGATCTATAACGCGGGGCCACGGCGTGGCCCCGCGTCATAGCGGGTCGGGCCCGGCCTCTAACAACGGCCGGGACCCGTGGCTAATAGCGCGCGGCATTGATCGCTGTGCCGCGCGCTATTAACCCTTTAGACGCGGCGTTCAAAGTTGAACGCCGCGTCTAAAGTGAAACCGAAACCATGCCGGCTAGCTCAGTGGGCTGTTCGGGATAGCCGCGGTGAAATCGCGGCATCCCGAACAGCTGACAGGACAGCGGGAGGGCCCCTTCCTGCCTCCTCGCTGTCCGATCGCCGAATGACTGCTCAGTGCCTGAGATCCAGGCATGAGCAGTCATGCGGCAGAATCATCGATCACTGGTTTCTTATGAGAAACCAGTGATCAATGTAAAAGATCAGTGTGTGCAGTGTTATAGGTCCCTATGGGACCTATAACACTGCAAAAAAAAAGTGCAAAAAAAAAGTGAATAAACATCATTTAACCCCTTCCCTATTAAAAGTTTGAATCACCCCCCTTTTCCCATAAAAGAAAAAACACAGTGTAAATAAAAATAAAAATAAACATAAATGGTATCGCCGCGTGCGGAAATGTCCGAATTATAAAAATATATCGTTAATTAAACCGCACGGTCAATGGCGTGCGCGCAAAAAAATTCCAAAGTCCAAAATAGTGCATTTTTGGTCACTTTTTATATAATGAAAAAATGAATAAAAAGCGATCAATAAGTCCTATCAATGCAAAAATGGTACCGTTAAAAACTTCAGATCACGGCGCAAAAAATGAGCCCTCATACCGCCCCATACACGGAAAAATAAAAAAGTTATAGGGGTCAGAAGATGACAATTTTAAACGTATTAATTTTCCTGCATGTAGTTATGATTTTTTCCAGAAGTCCGACAAAATCAAACCTATATAAGTAGGGTATCATTTTAATCGTATGGACCTACAGAATACATATCAGGTGTCATTTTTACCGAAAAATGTACTACGTAGAAACGGAAGCCCCCAAAAGTTACAAAACAGCGTTTTTTTTTAAATTTTGTCGCACAATGATTTTTTTTCCCGCTTCACCATAGATTTTTGGGCAAAATGACTGACGTCATTACAAAGTAGAATTGGTGGCGCAAAAAATAAGCCATCATATGGATTTTTAGGTGTAAATTTGAAAGAGTTATGATTTTTTAAAGGCAAGGAGCAAAAAACGAAAATGCAAAAACGGAAAAACCTCCGGTCCTTAAGGGGTTAAAGGGAACCAGGTTTTACCCTGTGTATCTGGTAGCATAGGGTTAACCTGTATAAAGTGTTGCCATTAGTTAAATAGGGTAAAACTTGATGACAGGTTACCTTTGAAGGTGTTAAAATACAAATGGTAAGTCATGGTTAAGTGTGCATCAGGTTATAGATAACATGAGTAATGACTATTTTCAAACAGGTTTCCTATATATTTAGAAGTGGGGCATTATTGTGGTTGTCAAATTCTTCTTTTCTCAGTGCTAATGGGCATAGGTATATGTGCTTATCAGTAATAAACTACTTGTATAGGTAGTGACTGGTTCAGTTGTATCAATTTGTCCCCAAACACTTCAAAAAAGAGTTATGTCCATCCATTTGTTCTTCAAAGTAACGTTCCAGGTTGTATGTGTAATATATTTGTGACTTAAAGGGGTATCTTATTCAATATCCAAAGCATAGGGGATAAGATGTCTGATCGCGGGGGTCCCGCCGCTGGGGACTCCCGCAATCTCTGCAGCGCCACCCCTCCGTCATCACTACAGAGCAAACTGGCTCTGTGAGTGATGACGAGGCGATGCAGGGGATGGAGCATCGCGATGTCACGGCTCCTCCCCATGATGTCCCGTCCCGCCCACTCAGTACAAGTCTATGGGAGGGGGCGTGTTGATCTTCATGCCCCCTCCCATAGACTTGTATTAAAGGGGCATGATGTCATGGAAGCGGAGCCGTGACGTTGCTATGCTCCGTCCCCTGCACCGCCCCGCCACCCCGCACAGAGCCAGTTTGCTCTGTAGTGCAGCAGCGGGCCCCCCACGAAAATGTCTCGGGCAGAGTACCCCTTTAAAGGAGTTTTCCCATGATTGAAAGATATCACCTGTACACAGAACAGGGGATAATTGTCTGGTTGGAAAGGATCTGACCATAGGAATCTCCTACAATCACAAGGTCTCATATCCCCAAGGCTAAATTGAGTTCTGTTTAAACATGTACACTGCCTCTCCATTCAAAGTCTATGGGGCTACTGGAGACCGCCAAGCGCTGTAGTTTAGCATAGTTCGGGGGTTCCTCACATGGCCACAGGCGGGATGTCTGTCACAGGTAATTGATCTTGGAACTTGATATGATTACTATGAATGCTGGATACAGGTATTATTTATGTAATATTTTGTTGACATACATGGCTTACATGCTAAGCATTGTATAACAGCCTGTATGCAGCTGAAGGGAGGTTGCAGGTATCCCTGGCAGGGGATGATCCCAAATCCGACTTGCGGTTTGGCACTTCACCGAGATGCAGAAAGCAGTTCTCGCAGGCAGGAGACTGTGATAACTTTTTATTTACCGATGTACAGAATTATACATATGTCATAGCGGTTATACAGATAGCTGGGTGCACAGGACAACACGTTTTGAGAGGGGATTCCTCTCTTCATCAGGTCCGATATCATATTGTGAGGTGTTGGTATTTATACAGTGAGGGGACTTCAATATTTTCCAAATTTGGCAGGTTTCTGAGGTCACTGGGGGTGGGTGTGTGTGACGTCGGCTTCCATGACCTTAAGGAGGGGTTTGCTGGAGACTTCATTGTATTGTACCTACAGCACTGGGAAATTCTGCCCATAGAAATCATTGGGCCATTGAAAGGCGGCTATGAATATAACTTCAACTATGATTGATAGCAAAGGTCAATAGGTTAAGGGTGAGGAATTCAAGAGGAATTCACGAGGAATAATTTCGGTCAGGAAATTGTTGCCTTCTGTCATTTTATCCATCAAGCGGAATTCAAGTAGAATTCAACTGGAATTCAAGCGGAATTTCCATGCAGAAATGAAGAGGAATGGAGGAGGAAGCTATTTAATCTACTTTTCTGAATCCCGCTTGGATTCTGCTTGAATTCCGCTCAGATTGTGCTTGAATTCCACTCGAAAACTATGTCGGGCAGAATTTTATTTTACCGTTAAGGCTAGGTTCACACTGTGGAATTTCTGGGCAGAATTTCTGCCAGAGATGGAGCCGGCAGCACTAGGACCGTGTGGACTAGATTGCCCTCCCCATAGATGGCAATGCATTTCTGAGCAGATCTCCCAAAAGATCCACGCAGAAATGCATTGTAGTCTATGGGGGCAGCAATGCAGTCTGCTCCGTCCTAACGCCACCGGCTTGATCTCTGGCAGAAATTCTGCCATGAAATTCTGCAGTGTGAACTCAGCCTAACTTCCATTGGATTCTGCTCGCAGATTCAGCTTGAAGAATGAACATGTTCTTTCTTCAATCGGAAAGGAATTCAGTGTCAGAATTCCACTAGCGGAATTTCCACAGTGTGAACAGGACAGCAGAAATAACATTAAAGTCAATAAGCAGAGGAGATGTGCATTCATTTGGAGAGGAGAATTCAAGAGGAATTACTCGAGTAAATTCCTCTTGAATTACTCAGTGTGAACGCACCCTAAGTGGATAATGACCTGGAGGAAATTGTTAATCTAATTTGTGGTTAGACCGTTTACGTTTGTGGTTACATTAGAATGTTGCTTTAATTGTGACTGACAGTTAGGGAAGAAGGAAAATAGATAGTAATGTTTGGAGGCTGTTGTAGCTAGAAACAGCCAGAAGAGGGCAGAATTGTGATGAAGATGACTGTTGAAGGATGGAGACGATTTGAGTTAGTTCTGTAGTTGGATGGAGTTATGGTGTACTGTTTGGGGGGGGGGGTTAAATGGGGGAGGGGGGATTAATGGTACATGTTAGAGCGTTTACATTGTTTTTCTACATTATAATTTCCGTGGCATCATTTAAACCTCGCAGTTGGAGTGTTCCAAGGCGGTAAATCCAGTACATCTCACGTCTTTTCAGGGCTGCAAACCTGTCATTTTTTTTCGGAGCAGTGTTTTGATAAACTGTGGTGGGGTATTTTCGTTTGATACTGTTTCTGTGCTGGTTGAGTCGGAGGTGTAATTCTTGGGTGGTTCTTCCAATGTATTGTTGATTGCAGATGCAAGTGATTAGGTAAATGACAAAGCTGGATTTGCACTTTAACCCCTTAACGACCATGGACATATATTTACGCCCGTGGCCGGCTCCCGATCTGTGAAGCTTAACGCGCTTCGTATCTGCGGGGTCCCGGTTGCTATCAGTAACCAGGACCCGTGGATAATACCAGACATCGCCGATTGGGCTAATGTACAGTATTAACCCTTTAAACACCTTTGATCGCGGCATCTAAAACGGGAGAAGTCCATAGCGGCTAACTCAACTGAGCTGTTCGGGACCGCTGCGGTGAAATCGGATATCTGCAGGTGCCTTAACTTCTTCCTGGTTGTCCGATCGGTGTTTGATTGTTCCAAGCCTGAAATCCAGGCTTAAGCAATCAAGCACAGAAAACACTGATCAATGCATTCCAATGGCAATGCATTGAACAGTGCCTGCAATCAGTGTATGCAATGTTACAGCCCCTAGAGGGGGTTATAAAACTGCATAAAAAAAGTTTTAAAAAAGTTAATAAATGTGATTTAACCCCTTCCCTAATAAAAATCCGAATCACCCCCTTTTCCTATTTAAAAAAAAAAGTGTGTAAATAAAAACAAACATCTGTGGTATCGCCGTGTGCGTATCGTTAATTAAACCGCACTGTCAATGGTGCACGTGCAAAAAAAATTCAAAAGTCCAAAATAGCGATCAAAATGTCCAATCAAAACAAAATTGTTACCGATAAAAACTTCAGATCACGGCGCAAAAATTAAGCCCTCATACCGCCCCATTTGTGGAAAAATAAAAAAAGTTATGGGGGTCAGAAGATGACAATTTTGTAAACGTATACATTTTCCTGCATGTACTTATGATTTTTTCCAGAAGTACGACAACATCAAACCTATATAAGTAGGGTATCATTTTAATCATATGGACCTACAGAATAAAGATAAGGTTTTTTTACCGGAAAATGAACAGCGTAGAAACGGAAGCCCCCAAAATTTACAAAATGGTGTTGTTTCTTCAATTTTGTCAGATAATGATTTTTTTTCCGTTTCGCCGTAGTTTTTTGAGTAAGATGACTGATGTCATTACAAAGTGGAATTGGTGGTGCAAAAAAAAAAAGCCATCATATGTATTTTTTGGTGCAAAATTGAAAGGGTTATGGTTTTTAAAATGTAAGGAGGAAAAAACAAAAGTGCAAAAACTGAAAAACGCTTGATGCTTAAGAGGTTAAGGTAAATTTGATGTAGAAAGCTTCTTTGGTTGATTTGTTGCAGAATGTTTTTTGATTGTGGCTTATGGTGGCACAACATAGGCATCTCTTTGTTTCACCTCGATATGCTCCTTTTGGTTTTTTGCTTGTAGTTGTGTTGTGGCTGGTTGTGTGGCGTCTTAGCCTGCTGGGAGCCAGAATATTTTCCAGTGTGGGTGCTCGACTAAAAGTGATGCCTGGTTTGTTGAGCAGTGCTTGTTTTAGTATTGGGTCAGTTTGTGGTATGTGCCAGTATTTCTGAAGGACGGAACAATTTAGTTTTATTGTTTGTTTGTCGGGATTTTCCTTTTTGTTTTTGGATCTAGGCAGTCATCTTGTGTTAGAGATTTTGTTTTGTTGTTGGCTTCATTTAAGATATTTTTTGGATAACCTTTGGCTAGGAATCGGTTTTGGAGGGTTTTAGCCTGGGTATGGAAGGTCCTTTCAGATGTGAAGTTTTTCCGGATCCGTTTGTACTGATTAAAGCGTATGTTTGTTTTCCATTTTTTATAATATCCACTGTTAAATGACAGGTAGCTGTTAGAATCGACTTTTTTGAAATTAGTGGCGGTGACAATGCTGTTCTTGTGATAGATTTGGAGGTCCAGGAAATTGATTTCATTGTTGGATTTGTTAGAGGTGAGTGTGATACCCCGGTTATTGTTGTTGATGGTTGTGATGAGTTCATCGATTAGATGTGGAGTTCCGTTCAAAAGTAAGAATAAATAAATAAAATGTAACGGTGGTATTGTAAACCATGTTGTTGAAAAAGCGGTTGTGAGGCGATTAATGTTTTTTTCGTTCGTCCCTGCGCATGAACGTCCCTGTGCGTCGTCATCAAGGCAACGTCACTAGTCTGGGGCCGGGCACGGAGTGGAGAAGAGGGCCCTCCCCGTTAAGATGGACAGCCCGGAACGACTAACCCTCCCCACCGGAAGGTCCCTGCAGCATAGTTGGCCCGGACCAGCTCACCCCTTCCTTCCCACCGAGGGGAGGTGAGTAGAAAACTAAAGGGGGGGGGTCTGGATGATGACGAAGGCCGCAGTGGTCTTCAACCTGCGGACTTCCAGATGTTTCAAAACTACCAAAACTACAACTCCCAGCATGCTGGGAAGGAGGGGTCTTGGTTTTTGTGGACTTTAGGTAGGTGATAAAAGAAGGGTGTTGAAGGCTTTTCTATGTATAGAAATTTTCTCTCATTTTTGTTGATAATGTTTTCCGAGGATGCGTGGTTCAGGAGGCTTTTTATTGTTTCTCATAGTTTAGGGTATGGGTTGTAGTTGAGTTTTCTGTAATAATCTTCCTTTTTAAAAGGATTTTTAGGGCTTAATTGTGGTAATCTTCATAGTTTGTTAGGACTAGTCCTCCTCCTTTATCTGCAGGTCTTATGACCAGTTCCTTATTATCTTTGAGAACTTGTTTTTCAGATTCTGTTAGTGACTTGTTTCCGTGGTTCTTGGTGGTTGTAGGTATATGTTTCAGATTGTGGGCTACCAGGTCGTGGAATGTTTTAATGAGCTGACCTTGGCTGTGAGTGGGATAAAAGGATGATTTATTTTTTACCTGGGGGTGTTTGCCCTCCAGTTGCTCAGTTTCCTGAGGTGCTGGGTTGGTAGTGAGTGTTTGACTCAGCAAAACAGAATACCAACACATCACAATATGATAGTGGACCTGATGAAGAGAGGAATCCCCTCTCAAAATGTGTTGTCCTGTGCACCCAGCTATCTGTATAACCACTATGACCTATGTATAATTCTGGGCATCGGTAAATAAAAAGTTATCACATCACAATCTACTGCCTGCGAGAACTGCTTTCTGT